>NW_004443989.1:10313217-10375182 GCF_000243295.1 Trichechus manatus latirostris
GTTGTTAACCAATGTCATAAAACAATATGTGTACTGACTGTTTAATGAGAAACTATTTGTTCTGTAAACCGTCATCTAAAGTACAATTATATATATATATGTATATATATATATAAGCAACAGTGTGCTACCTATATAAGGATAAACATATAAATTAATGGAATAGAATTGGGAGTCCAGAGATAAACCCACAAATGTGTGGCCAATTGATTTTCAACAACGGTGCCAAGTCTATTCAATGGGGAAAAAAGTCTTTTCAACAAATGGTGTAGGACAACTGAATCTCCACATGCAAAAGAATAGAATTGGATCCCTATCTCACACCATATACAAAATTAACTCCAAATGGATCAATGAGCACATTTTAAGAGCTAAAACTATAAAACTCTTAGAAGATGCAATGTGCCCAAGGTCGCACAGATGGTGACCGGGAACTTGGAGTGCATCCCAGACATCCCTTTCTCCAACTCTGGCCAACATCTCACACTCCTGCCCTGCAGAGGTAATGGCGCTCCCGCCACAGCTGACGTCAGAAACAGCCTCTCTTGGAAGCAGAGAGGGAAGGGTGGATGGGGCCTCGTGGCCTCTCCTGAGCTGCCTGCATGAGACAATGAGCTAGTATTTCTTGAACTGCACACGGTGCCTACATGACGTCATCTTTGACACTCCTTTCTCAACAAAGACTTTATTCTTTTGCCAGTTTCTTCACCCTCCAACAGGAAGAAGCACTTTGATCTATGGATTGCGTGACTCGGCTGGTAAGAGCTTCAGCAGGATCCTGTCGTGGGGATGACAAGCGCCTCATCCAGGGGAAAGTTCTCTCTATAAACCTACTCGTCTGGCTCTGGAGATGAAATGCCTTTGACTAACAGGGTGTAAGGAACATGGCTTTGCCACAGCCTGACCAACTGACACTGGAATGAAAGACAGCCTCACTGCCAAGACGACAGCAGGCGAGCCCTCACCTGCCCCGACTTGGAAATCCAAACCAGCCCACACCAGGAAACACTTGGCCATTTGACACAACTGCTGAGCCTCTCTCTGCAGTCCAGCAGGTGGACCCTGAAGTCTCAGGAGAGACCACCATGCATCGGGATGAGGCTATCTCGCTGCAAAGGCACCTTAATAAAAACAAATGGTGGTGGTAGTGTTAGCTGTCTTCAAGTTGCGCCAACTCTGGAGAACCACGTACTACAAAGGTTGCCCACTCCTGTGCCATCCTCATGATCACTGATATGCTCAAGTCCACTGCTGCGTCCACTGTGTACTTTGAGTGCCTTGCAACTGAGAGGGCTCCTCTCCCAGCACTGTCCTGTTGTGATCCACACAGTTTTCAAGGTCTGGAAGCTCTGCTGACATGTATCCCTGTGGAGCAGAGGTGGGTCTCTGAACTGTCAGGATCTGCTTGCGCTCAGCTCAGACTCTGACCTTGCACCTGACCTTGGGGACCATCAACTCACCCCCTTGCTGGGATCCCACACACACTCAGCAGCCTTCCGATTGCAATTCTGCATCTCATGTAGCTTTCTTGCCAGGAGAAAATGTGCTGGCAGGCAACATAAATGCACAGCCCGCCTGACCATTCAGGGGCTCATTGTATGAGAATCCATGCGCCCAGGAGGGTTGTGCTGACCACAGGTCACAAACATCTGCCCCACCCTAGCTTCCTTCCTCCCTGCAAGTGAGTGTTTTGGCATTCCGGTTTACACACTGGTCTCTTGTGAGTTGGGTTAGCATGAGTCAGCCCTCTAGAGTCTGAGCACATCTAAGGCACGGGTGAGATCACGTTTCCAGACCTGCAAAGCTAAGGAGGAGGTGCTGGGCTGTGGTGACCTCAGCCAGGCCCTGCTGCCCAGGCCCTGTTTAGGCCTAGCTGGCCTCCCCTGTGAAAGTCCCCAGTAAAGGCTCCCTCAAACCACAACAGTGACAAGTTTACAACGTAGCTCAATAGGAATTCCCTGGGAGGGCCGAAATTGTGTTTACCTCAATTGCTGCCTGGACTCATGACCCCAAAATCGACTGCGTTAGAGAAAAGCCACGCATCACCACTTTTCAAATGCAAAGGAAAGTAACAGCTGTATTTAAAACTTAGAAACAAGAAGAGTCAGCTGTCATCTAATTGAGGCTGCTACAAGTCTTTTGTACACAAGTTTCAAAGGCAGAAATGTGATATCCCTGCTTTCACATCCCCCCACATTCCTCAGCCTTGTCATTAGAAGGGTCCCCACAAATGCTGCCACCCCAGAGCAGAAGCCACTACATCAGAAAGACACTGCAGGTGGACAGAGGTGGCAGAGGCTCAGGGGTGGACAGGCTGGTGGTAAGTCCCAACACCACTGCATTCGCGAAGCCCAGAACCATTCTCTAAATTAGATGGGGACAGGAGGCCAGGAAGTTTAAATGAAGCATGAGCCAGGGGCTCACCACCAACCATGAGGACCCAGTCTGCAAGGTGATCACAGTGTGTGTAAGAGGAGACCACGTCCTCCTGATGGGATCTAGGAAAATCAGTTGTTATGGGACAAGGGCCATCATCAGAATGAGATTGCAAACCAGGGCTGGCACCTTTTCTCACGCAGTGGACCCAGTTCCCACCCTGTTCCTCTAACCCACAGACGGCACCACGTACCGTGGCTGGCGAACTCAGTCCTGCTGGCAAGTGGTGGAAGCCAACCCCTGGGCGAGGAAAGGTGGACCTGCCACCTCCGGGGCACACCCCCGGTGCTCAAACCCACAGCATACAGTAATGTAAGTGTTGTTGTTGATGGGTGCCATCAAGTTGATTCTGACTCACAGCAAACCCATGTGACAGAGTAGGACTGCCCCATAGGGTTTTCTAGGCTGTAAACTTATAGAAGCAGATTGCCAGGTCTTTACTCCCACGGAGCCACTGGGTGGGTTCAAACCACCAACTGCTTAATGATTGCACCACCAGGGGCCTTAGTTACATACGTTGTTCTTGTTGTTGGTAGGTGCCATTGAGTCAGTTCCAACTCATAGTGACCCTATCTGTGTACAACAGAACGATACACTGCCTGGTCCTGCACCATCCTCACAATAGTTGCTGTGTTTGAGCCCATTGTTGCAGCTATTGTGTCAATCCATCTTGTTGAGGGTCTTCCTTTTTCTCACTGACCCTTTACTTTATCAAGCATGATGTCCTTCTCCAGGAACTGGTCCTTCCTGATAACATGTCCAAAGTATGTGAGACAAAGTCTCGCCGTCCTCACTTCTAAGAAGCATTCTGGTTTTATTTCTTTAAAGACTGATTTGTTTGTTCTTCTGGCAGTCCATGGTATCTTCAATATTCTTCGTCAACACCATAATTCAAAGGCATCAGTTCTTCTTCAGGGTTCCTTATTCATTGTCCAGCTTTCACACACGAGGCAATTGAAAATGTCATGGCTTAGGTCAGGTGCACCTTAGTCCTCAAAGTGAAATCTTTGCTTTTCAACACTTTAAAGAGGTCTTTTGCAGCAAATTTGTCCAGTGCAATACATCATTTCATTTATTGACTGCTGCTTCCATGGGCATTGATTACAGATCCAAGAAAAATGAAATCCTTGACAACTTCAATCTTTTCTCCTTTTATCATGTTGCTTACTGGTCCAGTTGTCAGGATTTTTGTTTTCTTTAGTGAAGGTGTACTGAGGGCTGTGGTCTTTGATCTTCATCAGTAAGCACTTCAAGTCCTCTTCACTGTCAGCAAGCAAGGTTGTGTCATCTGCATATGGCACGTTGTTAATGAGTCTTCCTCCAATCCTGATGCAGCATTCTTTTTCATATAGTTCAGCTTCTCAGATTATTTGCTCAGCATACAGATTGAATACATATGGTGAAAGGACACACACCTTTCCTGATTTTAAACTACACAGTACCCCCTTGTTCTGTTCGAATGACTGCCTCTTTGTCTACGTACAGGTTCCACATGAGCACAATTAAGCATTCTGGAATTCCCATTCTTCTCAATGTTATCCATAGTTTGTTATGATCCACACAGTCGAATGCCTTTGCATAGTCAATGAAATACAGGTAAACATCTTTCTGGTATTCTCTGCTTTCAGCCAAGATCCATCTGACAACAGCAATGATATCCGTCATTCCACATCCTCTTCTATATCCGGCTTGAGTTTCTGGCAGTTTCCTGTCAAGGTACTGCTGCAACTGTTTTTGAATTATCTCCAGCAAAATTTTGCTAGCTTGTAATAGTAACGATATTGTTTGATAAATTCCACATTCCGTTGGATCATCTTTTTTTTTGGAATGGGCATAAATATGGGTCTTTTCCAGTCAGTTGGCCAGGTAGCTGTCTTCCAAATTTCTTGGCATAGATGAGTGAGCACTTCCAGCATTGCATCCATTTGTTGAAACATCTCAGTTGGTATTCTGTCACTTCCTGGAGACTTGTTTTTAGACAATGCCTTCAGTGCAGCTTGGACTTCTTCCTTCAGTAGCATCGGTTCTTGATCATATGCTACCTCCTGAACATCGACCAATTATTTTTGGTACGGTGACTATATGTATTCATTCTACCTTCTTTTGATGATTCCTGTGGCATTCAATGTTTTTCCCACGTTGTTGTTATTAGGTGCTGTCGAGTCGGTTCCAACTCATAGCACCCCCTAGACCCATATGCTCATAGAATCCTTCAATATTGCAACTCCAGGTTTGAATTTTTTCTTCAGTTTTTGCAGCTTAAGAAATGCCAAGCATGTTCTTCCCTTTTGGTTTTCTAACTCCAGGTCTTTGCGCATTTCATTATAATACTATGTCTTCTCAAGCTTCCCTTTGAAATCTTCTGTTCGGCTCTTTTACTTCATCATTTCTTCCATTCACTTTAGCTATTCTATGTTCAAGAGCAAGATTCAGAGGTTCTTCTGACATCCATTTTTATCTTTTCTTTCTTTCCTGTCTTTTTAGTGACCTTTCGCTTTCTTCATGTATGATGTACTTGATGTCATCCCACAACTCGTCTGGTCTTTGGTCATTAGTGTTCAATGCATTAAATTTATTCTTGAGATGATCCACCACGCGTCAGTCAGTTTGTCGTACTGTGGTGTCTTGCATGTTGCTGTGATGCTGGAAGCTATGCAACTAGCATTTCAAATACTAGCTGGGTTACCCATGGTGGACAGTTTTCAGTAAAGCTTCCAGACTAAGTGACTAGAAAGAAGGACTTGACGATCTACTTCTAAAACAAAATCAGCTGGTGAAAATCTTATGAATAGCAGCAGAACATTGTCTGATACAGCCAGAAGATGAGCCTTTCAGGTTGGAAGGCACTCAAAATATGACTGGGGAAGAGCTGCCTCCTCACAGTAGAGTCGACCTTATTGACGTGGATGGAGTCAAGCTTTCAGGACCTTCATTTGCTGATGTGGCATGACTCAAAATGAGAAGAAACAGCTGCAAACATCCATTAGTAATTGGAATGTGGAATGTACAAACTATGAAACAATGAAAACTGGAAGTTGTGAAAAATGAAATGGAACACATGAAGATCGATATTCTAGGCATTAGTGAGTGAAATGGACTGGTACTGGCCATTTTAAATTGGACAATCATATGGTCTACTATGCTGGGAATGACAAATTAAAGAGGAACAGTGTTGCATTCCCTGTCAAAAAGTACAACTCTGTCAGTGACGGGATAATATCCATATGCCTACAAGGAAGACCAGTTAATATGACTATAATTCAAATTTACACACCAACCACAAATGCCAAAGATGAGGAAATTGAAGACTTTTTCCAACTTCTGCAGTCTGAAATTGATCAAACGTGCAATCAAAATGCGTCCATGATTACTAGTGATTGGAAAGTGAAAGTTGGAAACAAAGAAGAAGGATCAATAATTGGAAAATATGGCCTTGGTAATAGAAATGTCGTTGGAGATTGCCATGATAGAATTTTGCAAGACTAATAACTTATTCATTGGAAATACCGTTTTTCAACAACATAAGTGGTGACTATACACGTGGACCTTGGTAGATGGAGTACGCAGGAATCAAATCGACTACCTCCATGGAAAGAGATGATGGAGAAGTCAGAACAAGGCCAGGGGCTGACTGCAGAATATACCATCAATTGTTCATATGCAAGTTCAAGTTGAAGCTGAAGAAAATTAAAACAAGTCCATGAGAGCCAAAGTATGACTTTGAGTATATCCCACAAGTTACATAGGTAGTCCTCACTAAATCAACCTCTGGCACTCACAGCCTATTTTATTTCCTTCTATCCTGATGCTGGACTTGGCCAGTGGGACATTAATTAGAAAATATACCATAAGCAAAGGCTTGATATATGCCTACAAATAGGGGCGTGGCCTTTAGTACACAGCAGCCATGTTGTAAGGAAGCCCAGGCCCTCTTGCTGGTGAGAGAGGCCACCTGGAAAGGCCTGGGAGATGAGACACCAGGTGGAGCAAGAAGCCATATGGAGAAGAACCATGCATCTGCTCAAGCTCTCAGCTGAACACAGCTGCACAAGTGGACCTGGTGACACTGTGTAACCAGAAGAGCCACACAGCCCCCCACGGAATCATGAGAAATACAAAATCATTGTTGTTTAAAGCCACTATGTTTTGGGGTGGTTCACTGACAGCTATAGGTCACTGAAACAAATGCCACCATCCCCTGTAGCAACAGATTATTTACCACTTTTAGCTCATCTCTATTTGCACATAAAATTATGACAACCTGGTTCCAGGTGCCAACAGCCCCCTTCTGGTCTAATTCCTTTAGAAAGGAATGCTGGAAGCCACGAAGTCCCACACTCTAACCACCTTCTGGACAAGAAACCATGAAGAACCAACACCATCATTCATCCACTATTTGTGTTTCTTGAAGTTCAATGGCCCCGTTGTCACCCCACATTTTCCATGCCCTCCATCATGGGTTTCAGATCTGTGATGGAGCCGCCCAGCCCCTGAGCTGTAATGTCAAGACCCGGTGGGCCAGTTCATCACAACCCAAAATCAACAACCCACACAAGTGGCCCTTTGACTTGGAGAGTCGCAGGAGCCACTCGCTGGTGGCAACCGAGCTATTTAAAAATGCCAGGCCTAATGGTCTTATTTTCTGCTGACAAGGCTTTCATGGGGGCAGGTAATTTAGTGGACGGAGTGAGTCCCCAGTGGGTCAAAAGCTGGGAAGTAGGCTTCCCTGTTAGGAGGCGACACAGTAATTCTTTTGAGTGTTTGGCTATGCCAGGAGCTGTGCTAGTACATTTACGTACAGAGTGGTATTTTTTAGGAAGCTCCACCAACAGGAGATTTCTAGGACAGTGGAAGTATTCTCTAGGATGCCGTCATGGTGGACACATGACATGATGCCTCTGTCAAGACCTCAGGACTGGGCTTTAGTTAATGATGATGCATGAACATTGGTTTATCAATTGAAACAAATGTACCACATCAATGCAAGATGCTAATAATAAAAGAAACTGTGTGCAGGGAAGAAAGACAGGGTCTATGGGAACTCACCATAGTTCCTGCTCAATTTTTCTGTAAACCTGTAAAAACTGCATAGGGAAAGTGTCTGACCTCCTCTAACTTCACAAGGGGAAAGAAGAATCAAGATCAACAGCCCAAGGCTAATTCCTATGAGGTGGAGGTCAGACATGCCTCCTTTCTCCTCCATCTTTACCAATTCTGACACCAACCGTCCCCCCAATGGCACTCTCTACTTCTCTGCTGGGTTCTATAATTCATTGCAATGGCCATGCAGAACTCACAGACCATACTCACAATTATGAGATTTATTAGGGAAGTAACATTTACAATTTAGCCTCAGGAACACTCAAGGATACAGTTCTTCCATCAGGACGGCTTCTTCCCAGCTATGCTCGCAGACACAACTATCCCTGGCCCTAGGCCTCTGCCCAAAGGCACTCAGCTTTCTCTCTCCATGGGCCGGAAAGCCCACCACTCAGTCTCCTGCTGCCAGGTCTCTGCTGCCACGGCTTCTCACCATCTTCAGGGTTACAGCTCGCTTGCTCTCTCTGTCTCCTGCTTCCAGGAGCTTCTCAGTGCAGGGATCCCAGGTCCAAAGGACATGCTGGCTCCTGGCTATTGTTCCTTGGTGGTGGTGGGATCTTCTCTTTCCCACCTCTGGGGTGGCTCATTTCAAGTCCAGAGGGATGGCAAAACAGACCAATCCCTTTGGTGGGCCACAATTACCATATCTGCACACTCCTGCCCAATCACTTAGGTGGGAATTACAAGACCATGGCTGGAAAGACCACACAAAAGTGATCCATCACACTGCAAAACCTAAAACTGCTCTAAAAAATAGTCTATTAATAATAATAATAATAAAAGTTATAACCAAAAAAAAAGCTCTACCACTGAAAAGTTTTTTTGAGTTGGGATTGTTCCCTCAAGCGATGGTGGCTACGATTCTTACCTGTTATATTACATGGGGAGGCCTGACCTCACAGGAATCACAGAGCCGGGGTGGGGTAGGAGGAAGTTGGCGGCCAGCCAGGAAGCCATTTCCATGATCCAAGTGTGAGATGGACTCAGACCAGGCAGTCATGCTGGAGGTGGTCAGAAATGATCAGATTCTGGGTCTATCTACAAAGTACACCCAATGAGATGTGCTCGTAGACCACTCATAGGTGTGAGAGAAAGAGGGGAGTCTTCCATTGGGTAATGTTTTGTGGGCTCCTATCATGCCAAGTGTCCTCCACACTAAAGCCCAACAGAGGTAGGTTGAATGGTGCCCCTAAAAAACATATGTCCAAGTCCTAACTCCTAGAACCTGTGATACCACCATTGCCGTCAAGTCGATCCCAACTCATAGTGACCCTATAAGACAGAGTATAACTGCCCCATAGGATTTCCAAGGCTGTAAAGCTTTATGGAAACAGGCTGCCACATCTTTCTCCCCAGAAGCAGTTTGTGGGTTCAAACTCCAAACCCTTTGGTTAGCAGCCGAATGCTTTAACCACTGCACCACCAGGGTTCCTTAGAACCTGTGATGGTGACCTGATTTAGAAATAGAGCCTTTGTGATACAATTAAGTTCAGGATCTCAAGATGAGCTCTTCCTGGATTTAGGGTGGGCTTTAAATCCAGTGATGTTGCTTGCCGTCGAGTCAATTTCGATTCATAGTGACCCCATGTGACAGAGTAGAACTGCTCCATAGGGTTTTCTTGGCTATAATCTTTACAGGAACAGATGGCCAGGTCTTTCTCCCACGGAGCTGCTGGGTGGGTTTGAACCACCGACCTTTTGGTTAGTAGCCAAGCACTTAACCATTGCGCCACCTGAGCTCCAATGATAGGTGTCCTTAGAAGAGGAGGGGAAGAAACAGAGACCCAGAGGAGAAGGCCGCGTGAAGATGGAGGCAAAGATTGGAGTGATGCAGCCACAAGCCAGGGAAAACCAGAAGCTGAGAAAGAGGCATGGAATGGATTTACAACCCTGTTGCACCACCAGGGCTGTTTGTAAGAAACATCAAAAAAACCAAAAACCAAAGCTACTACTGTCAAGTTGATTCTGACTCATATTGACTCTATAAGACAGTAGAATTGCCCCATAGGGTTTCCTAGGCTGTGATCTTTACAGGGAGCCCTTGTGGGGTGCAGTGGTCAAGTGTTTGGCTGCTAACCAAAACGTTGGCAATTCGAATCCTCCAGCTGCTCCTTGGAAACCCTATGGGGTAGTTCTATTCCGTCCTACAGTGTTGCTGTGTTGCTGTGAGTTGGACTCGACGGCAATGGGTTGTTTTTTTTTTTAATCATTAAAGAAGCAGATCACCAGGTCTTTCTCCTGTGGAGTTGCTGGTAGGTTCAAACTGCTGATCTTCCCGTTAGCAGCCAAGCACTTAACTGTTGCAACACCAGGGCTCCTTGTAAGAAACATAAAAAAAAAAAAAAGTTGCCGTCAAGGCAATTGCAACTCATAGTGACCCTATAGGACAGAGTAGAACTGCCTCATAGGGTTTCCAAGGCTGTAGTCTTTACAGAAGCAGACTGCTACATCTTTCTCCCATGGAGTGGCTGGTGCATTTGAGCCGCAGACCTTTCAGTTAGCAGCCCAATCAGGACCAAAGGGTCGGAACCAGGGCGTGAGCGCGGAGGAGAGAGGAGGTGACCAGCTCCTCCATCTTGCTTGTGACTGTGGCCAGGTTATAACTCTGTCTGCCACAAATGGTGAGTCATTCTTGCATGTAAAATAAATATTAATAAGTTTATATGCATATCATAGACTACATAAATCTTACGAGTAGTGTTCCAAGAAATTACAAGTTATGGAAGCAAAAGAAATCCTTAAGTTGGCCATTTCAACACGTGATTCTGTGTAGTGCTTTTAATGCTTCCAGAGGATCCAAATGTGGCATTATTTCCAGTATGTGGGTATTCATTACAGGGTACAGCTCTTCATAAATTCTTTAACAGAAGAAATGCAAAGAGGAGAAGTTGTAAATATTCCTGTAGGATACTCACAGTGAAATCAGAAACAGATCTTAAATCAAAACTAGCAAAAGCTAATTTCAATGGCAAAATCAAAATCAGGGCCAGCCAACAAAATATTTTCATTGTTAAAAAAGGAAATGAGAATGGTGATGGATTAACAATACAATGCACAGAGTTAATGTGGATGAACTGTACATGTGAAGATTGTTGAAATGGCAGATATTTTGTTGCTTATCTATTTACCACAAAAAAATGAGTTTGTATGAAGTAACATGTGGCCTAAAAGTCAAGCTGAAGATGCTTTTGGATGCACTTTTAACAAATCAACCAATCTCTGCGCAAAATGAAAGGAATTTTTCTACATCTGGGAATTGTCACAAAACAAATATCAAGACCTTCCTATGGGGACATTAAGGCTTCGTGTGTTTTATAACTTCATTTTAAGATTGACCACTTAATAACTAAATGTTTGTCATATTTTCCAATGTTTAAATGATTTTTATTTGGCATTTATTCTGTGTTAAAGTATCTTTCTTTTAATATTTTCTATTATCAAACATCTGAATGGGGTAGAGATTATTTTGACATGCTATTGTCAAGTGCATTGATTTAAAACAATAATAAACTTTGCATTTATCACGGTATCTTTTTATTTAAAAAATCTCTGCAACTTTTAATATAATCCTATCACATAAAAATTATTTACTGATTACTATTATGGTCTTTCGTTCTTGTTTAAATCACATAAAGTGCTGTGAATAGTGTAGAATAAGTTATGATTTCAGGAATTCCTGAGATTTCCCAGGAATTCCAACTTTTTGTTTCCAAATCCTGGAGATTAATACCTACAGGAAGTTTGGAATTGAGCAGCGGTGGCATCTGAGTTAGAGGGTTGAACTCCACAGGAGCATGGAGCCGGGGCTGGAGAATGTGAACAGAGACTTGTCAGGAGGCAGCAACTGAGGCCCGAAGCCAAATTCTTATTCTCAGGGGTTTGCAGAGTGATCAAAGGGTTTAAAAGAACTGAGACAAGACAGACGTTTGGGTTCAAAAGATCCATATTACTTCTCAACCCTGTCCTTGACTGCAAGTTCATAGACACAACAATGTCCACAGACCCAAAAATGCCGTGGACCCAATAATGCCAACAGATGCCACATAATGTCCATAGACACAATAATGTCCATAGACACAACAATGTCCACAGACACAATAATGTCCACGGACCCAATAACACCCATAGACGCCATAATGTCCATAGACACAACAATGTCCACAGACACAATATTGCCCACAGATGCCATAATGTCCATAGACACAACAATGTCCACAGACACAATAATGTCCACGGACCCAATAACACCCACAGACACCATAATGCCCACAGATACAATAACACCCATAGATGCAATAATTTACTTATGGGCACCCAAGCAGAGGATCTCAAAGGGCCTCATCAGCTGCTCTCATCTAGCTTCTGTGGGTGGGGAGAGAGTCTGGCCAGACCATTGGGCCACACAGGTGGCCCTGGCTCCTCCAGGCAGACCCAGGCCGCCCCACCGACCCCACCACACACAGGCCGGGCACAGGCAGTGTGGGAAGTGGGTGGCCCACTCTCTGCACCTCAGTCCAACTTGGCCCGGGCTGGGCAGCAACTTCCCAAGCCACGTCTGCTGAGGCCTCGGAGCGGGTTGGAAGTGAGGCCCTACATAAACACACGCTATTTTTCTTTGAGGCTTATGAGCGCTTATCCATGTCATAAATTGTCACCTACTTACACTGAGGGATTCCAGGCCTGTATTTCCAGGGAGGTCTCTGGCTCTCCTAGTTCAGAGAGCCAGGGCTTCTCGTCAGCTTACAGGGGACAGAGGAGTGACGCCCACACATGGACCACTTAAAACTCAAGGTCCAGCCCGCAACTCATTCATTCACTCTCCCACTCACTCCTGCATCCACTCCACACATCCTCACCATGCACCTTCTCTGTGACAGAGCCTGTGCTAGCGGTTTTCGATGTGGAAGGCGCGCACAGTGCAGAGGGGAAGGCAAACACTGAGAAATGCAATCACCTTGTAGAGATGCACACTGCACGGAGGAGACAGTGAGCTGTCTGGGATTTGCTTCAGAATCGAATGGGAAGGAGGGAGTGGCTGGGGCATGGGGGGCAGGACTGGCCATGGTGGATGGTTGTTGGGTGGGGGATGTGTACGCACAGGCTCACTTTCCCGACCACGCTGAGTAGAAATTTCATGAGAAATCATGACACTGAATGAATCATAGCAGTCGAGATGGGGCCCTACAGTGTCAGAGTTAAGAGCCTGAGTTCTCTAGCCAGATGGCCTGGTTCAAATCACAGCCCTGCCATTTACTAGGGGGTATGACTTTGGGAAGGAGCTGTGGTGGCCCAGTGGTTAAGCACTTCACTACTAACCAAAAGGTTGCCGGTTCAAATCCAACCATAGGCTCCTCGGGAGAAAGACCTGGTGATCTGCTCCCTTAAAGGTTATAGCCTAGGAAACCCCGTTATCGAACCATAGAAAATGGGTCCTCGTCTGGCGCACTCAAACTTGCCAATTATCTGGACACCCGTCTTTGAGAAAGAGAAAGTAACTTTATTGCAATGCGCAGAGCAAGGAGCCTGGAGAAGTTCCTCAGATCCGACTCCCCGAGCTACGGGGAAGCAGGGCTTATATGTGATTTGGGCAGAAAGATGGTGGCCACGCAGGCGTACTGGAGAGGGAAAATTCTGTAAGGTGGCCAGGGAACAGGAGGTGATACGGTTCTTGTTGGACCTCTCACTTTGGAATAGGGTCTGGGTGCTGATTTTCCATCTGATTCATTCCATGTGTTGCTGTGTCCACTGCTGAAGTCAATTAGTGGTCACAGCTGGCCCTTCTGTGCATGCGAGGTGAGCCAAATCTGGCTTGGGCTAGTTTAAGGACTAATGGAAATATACTGGCAGTCGTAGGGTCAGGTTACAACCCTATGGGGCAGTTCTACCCTGTAACACATTGGGTCCCTGAGTCAGAATCGACTCGACAGCACCCAAGAACAGCAACATGACCTTGGGCAAATTTCTTAGCCTCTCTGTGTATCAGTTTCCCCATCTGTAAAGTAAGGATAATAGTATTGCCTGTGTTGTAGAGCTATGGGAGTTGAATGAGTTATTGGACACAAAACACTTAGTGAGTGCTCAGTAGGGTCAGCACACACTAAGCTCTCCCTCCTAGGTATGACTCTTCATTTTCTAGATGATGACACTGAGGGTCAGAGTGCTAGAGAGACTAGCTTAAGGCCACATAGCTAAGGAAATGACACAGCCAGGATTGGGAGCCATATCCCTGGGGCTTTGCCTCCAAAGTGGGGTTGGGTAGAAATAGTGGGGCTGGACCAGGAACCCTGCCCTACTCTGATAAATGTGGCGGCTGGCGGAGACTCCTTTGATGGCCCTGACAGCCACCAAGAGGAAAGGCCTCCTTCCTGAGAGATGCCAACCATCCCTCCCTCCCAACTGGGTCCACAGGAGGGGCCTGAATGTGACCGAGATCCCAAGGCCTTTGGCACTAGTGTGGGGTGCCATTTGGGTGTACGCAAGGTCTGCAGGTCAATGACAAGCCTCCAGGAGTCTGTTTTTGCTTCCCCATCCAAACACACCTCCTCAGGGGCATTCCTATTGTCCTCCAGATCCTAACACAGCCATCGCCTCCCCCAGGAAACATTCCTGGCCCCCACAGTCTGGTCTGGGTCCCAGGCACCCTGTACCCTCCACATCTTACTAACAGCTGAGTTGACTGCATGCTTTGGGGTCCAGCTGTCACTCACATGCCAACTGTCTGTCTTTGCCACTAGCCGTGAGCTGCGTGAGGCAGGTCTGTGACCCCCTTGATCTCCTTTATGTCCCTGGCACTAAGCTTGGTTCACAGAGCACAGTAGACATTCCTGAAATTCTTGCTGCATCAACGAGTGAGTGAGACGACTCAGGGATCCTCAAGCCAACTGTGTGTCAGAATCATCTGGAAGCTTTTGAAAAATACCACCTCACAGAGAGCCTGATTCCGTGGGCTGGAGTGGGGGTGGGGGGCAGTATGGGTACCTGTAACAGCTCCCAGGCGTCCCTAAGTGTAGCCAAGGATGAGAACCAGCAGGCTAGTCCAAGCCCTCATTGGTACAGGAGAGAAACTGAGTCCAGAGAGGATCTGCCAGAAGCCATTCAGCCACATGGTAGCAGAGCTGGGGCCTCATCCCCACTCCGTGAGTCTCCACCCCACACGGCACTCTCAGACAGAAATCCCTAGAAAAGTAGAGAGCTGCAAGGGCCCCTACCATGTGGGAGGGCAGGCTGCTCAGGACAGAAATAAAATTCTCATAAAGGCAGAATGATGTGCACCAACAGATGATGGATAAACACAATGCGGTCCATCCAGACAATGGAATATTACTCAGCCATAAAGAGAAACAAAGTCCTGATACGTGGATGGACCTTGAGAACAGTATGCTGAATGAAAGAAGCCAGACACAAAAAGACACATATTGTATGATCCCATTGATATGAAATGTCCAGAATAGGTAAATTCATACAGACAGAATGCAGATTAGTGGTTGCCAGGAGCTGGGGGGAGGGGGGAATGGGAAGTGACTGCTAATGGGTGTGGGGTTTCCTTTTGGGATGATGAGAATGTTCTGGAACTTGATAGAGGTGGTGGTTGCACACATTGTGAATTTTGCTTCAATTTGAAAAAAAAAGCAGAATAATGTTTGGGACGATTCAAAGCCCTGGAAAGTCGATCAGGCTGTTCCGTGCATTATGTAAGCGGGAGGCTGGGTAGACAGCGAGGTGGCCGGTGGCAGCTGGGCTGGCCAGGACCAAAGGGTGCGGCTCAGAACGCTCATGGTTAGAGTAACAGGAAGCCTGAGCAGTATCATAAATCAGGATTCGTGACTGGGTTTCTTGTACTGAGCAGAAAAAAGTGGATTGAAAAGCCTGAGTATGTGTGAGGCTTCACCTCCCCGGCGGCCTGGCCCTGCCAGGGGAGGCCTCTAATTTGACACTGGCTTCAAACTGAAAATCGTTCAACGGAAAAATTAGGTTTCAACATTTTAGCAAAAATCGAGATGGACGGAGAGGGCATTCAGCGAGAGCCAGAGGATTCCAGTAACTGCAAGGAAAACACAGACAGGCACATTTCTTGCACGGCTACAGCAATTCGGGGAGTATTTCCTCTTCTGGGACCTAACAGAGCCCAGAGTTGCTGCTGCGAGTAACAAGTGGGGCGGGGGGATCTGGAGCAGGCTGGCTTCCTGTGCCTGCTCTGCCCACACCAGCTTCACAAAACCTGGATGCTGGTCTCCCATTCGGGCACCCATTCCGGCTGGATCCTGTGATTCTGAGGTGATGGCGCTCGGAAACCAGACACCCATATCTCTGGGCCCAGTTGGTAGGAAGCAGACTCATGGGGTTGATATAAGCCCCCCATGTTTCCTCCCCGCAGCTCTGAAGGGGTAAAGCTGTGATCGGGCTCTGAGGAAAGTTCTTCCCTTGTCCAAGAGCGATCTCATTTATCGATCTTTTCATAAGACAGCTGCGAGTACTGAACCTGCCCTTAGGTCTGTGCGTGTAACCTTAGTGTAAACACATACATGTAAGTGTGTAACCCAAATGAAGCAGGGACCCACACAGTGCAATCTCCATGTTGTGTTACAACCACAGAAGTAGTTTGGCCACCATAAAGTACTTTTGAAATAATTCCACCTCTTTACTTGAATTTCTTAAACACCACGAAGCGAACTTACAACCTACAGAAACAGGTTTGAAGATCTTCTTTTGCCCGTTAACTCATTTTCTTCATACCTTCCAGCATCCTCTTCTTTTTCTCCCAAAATCTTCCCCAAGAAAACCATGGTTTATGTTCCTCCTCTCCTTCTATTTCTCCTCCTCCTCCTATTTTGCATCCCCAAAGCTCCTAAACCAAGCTTTCCCAGACAAACCCCTCCTTAGAAAGCTAGGGATAAGAAAAAACTAGGGAAGGAAAAAAAACAAAACTCTAGGGGGTAGACACGTTCTGGAAACACACAATAATAACTTTAGTTCCAAAAGGTATGTATGTGCATTAACAGACCATACCTGTACAGGTGTAAATAATATGCTGATATCTGAGGTAAATAAATGAACAGAACTTTTCAATAACCGAAAAGGAAATAAAAACCCTAACAGTAATCTATAAATCTCTCTTTTTCATAATAATCACCTGTCAAGTATGAATTGCAAAGTTGTATTTAATACATTTATTTCATTGCCAGGGCAATATCATTGTCCTTTATAGCTATTTTTGGTTTTGATCCTTGAGGCAACCAACATTCATTTTCAAGAAACAAATCTATGAAAATTATACCAGCTTCTGTGCTAAATGCAAAGTGAGTGCGTGCTGGTTGTGTGTGTTTCCAGGCAGTGGGGGTACACCGTGCATAACTCACTCTGAATTCCTAACATCTGTGGGTCCGCTAGAGAATTAATTCTTCAGGAAAAGGCCCCTGCCCTAATTAGATTTTACTTGGCTTATTAGTAAATCTCATTCACTGCCTTAATGAGAAACAAAAGTCATGTGATAAAAGAGTCACAAGCCATAAAACTCTAGCTAAATTTATACAGCAAGGGCTTGAAATTTTACCTCCGTATCAGCAAAACTGCAGTCCACGGTGGAAACAGGAATTGCTATAAATGGCTTCAGATCTACGCATGGGGACCTTTTTGTATTCAGGATGTTGTTTATTCCACAGAGAGCACACACAATTTGAGACATTTAAAGTGTTAGACATGGGTCCAAAGCTTTGCTAATTGGCAGTAATGATAATAGCTAATTTATGGAGGACTTCCTATATGCCAAGCTGTTCTAATAACTTTAAACATATTAGCTCATTTAAATCTATGAGGCAGACTACTCTTATCTCCATTTTACAGACGGAGAAACTGAAGTTCAAAAGGTAAGATGATATACCGAAGATTACTCTGAAAATAAGTGGTGGGATGGGATCCACGCTCCAAGCCAAGGCACTTGGGCCACAGCAGCTGCACTTCTCATACCCGAAAACTGAGGGGAGTCTGAATTATCCAATAATTCAAAATGGTGATTGTCAGGAGGAAGAAGAAAGGCATGTGTTGAGCTGTCCGTGATGTCATACGCAGCTTGCAGACAGATCGTCATTTGACCACATCATTTTAGTTGATGTTCTTATAGTATTTTATCTGGAATTTCAATTGACTTCAAAGGAGAGACTGAGGTTTCCATGTTTCTCAAAGGGGAGCATGGGACTTAGAAATCGAGGTGCACTTAGCAGGACATTTCATGTGGCAAGTTAAGGTCGCCTGATGGGGCCCTGTGAGCCACTGTGGTAATTAGAGGAGAGGAGGAGTTTGTAATTAGCATGCAGTTATGAACTGAACAGTTTCCCCCACACCCCCCAAAAAAGATAGGTTGAAGTCCTAACTTCTCTACCTAGTTTGGAAATAGGGTCTTGGCAGATGTTATCAGTTAGGTAAACATGAGGCCATACTGGAGTAGGGTGAGTCCTAATCCTATATAATTGATGTCCTTATAAATGAGGAGAAGAGGCCCAGAGACAAGGAGACAGAGAAAAGTCATCATGTGACGCTGTAGCTGTAAGCCAAGGGTGCCTGGAGCCACCAGAAGCTGGGAGAGAGGCATCGAACAGTTATTTTCTCAGAGCCCTTAGAAGGAGTCAACACAGCTGACGCCCTCATCTCAGACTTCTAACCAGAACTGTGAGACAATAGATTTCTGTTCTTACAAGCCATCAGGCTGTGGTATTTTGTTATGGTGGCACAAACAGTTAAGCGTTCAGCTGTTAACTGAAAAGTTGGCGGTTCAAGTCCACCCAGAAGGACCTTGGAAGAAAGAACTAGCAATCTACTTCCGAAAAATCAGCCACTGGAAATCCTACAGAACACAGTTCTACTCTGACACACTTGGAGTCACCATGAGTCGGAATCAACCAGATGGCAACTGATGTTTGTTTTTCTTAATTGTTTGGATGGAAATTGGTGCTTGTGATAAAGAAAGGAGCGCATCTCTCCCAATATCTCAGGTGAAAGGCCCAAGGAAGACTTCGGTTGGCTTGCAGGGATCACATGTCCATCCCTGTATCCATTATTGCGGAGGTGGTGGGGGACTCTGAGTGGCCAGGCCTGGGGCAACACGCCATCCCTGGGCCAACACACTATCCCTGGGCCAGGAAGCAGGACTCTCCTTGTCTGAGCCACACGTTACTGTGGGATAGAGGCAGCGTGGTTCTCCAGTGAACTGATGCCAAACAAATGCACACCCCCAAATAAAAGGCCAGTACAGTTACCACCAAAGGATTCTATCTGAGCCCAGCTCTACTGGATCAGCTCTAAGTGTAGAACTTCTGACGTAAAGCAGAGCTCAAGAAGCAATGGAAGCGTAAAGGAACTTCCCAGAAAAGACTGTCCTTGGAACTTGGACAGTTCGAGTGGAAAAAGGGACAGCTTTCCAGGCAAGAGGAGCAATGCCTCTGAGCCCCACCAGGGCTCCTGAGAAGGCCCACCTGCCAGGTCTGGGGGTTCCAATGGGTGAGTGGTGGGCCAGGCAGTCCAAAAGGAACAGCACATCCAGATTGTGGCCATCCTTCAGCGACAGGAAGGGAGGTAGGAGAGAACCCCGCAAAACCAGGAAATCAGAACCCACCGCCAAAACCAGAACCTCCCCAGGGGGTTTGGTTTCCATACCCTTCCAACAGAAAGAGGACCTCGTGCAAACTCTGATGTGTTGGCAGGAACGATGACGTTCTACAGAGACCGAAACACAGTGCAGCCCGTAAGGGGCTCTGTGAGACCGAAACGTGCCTCACCCCTGTGGTTGTCTCTAGATCTCTGGCTGACTAACTCTGGGGCTCTCGGGTTGCCAAACATCTCTCTCCACAGATATTTTGTTTTCCTCCTCTCCAAACCACAGGCAGATATCCACCCCTCAAGGGCAACTCAACGGATGGCCTGGAAAACAAGGCTGAACTGGTGACCCAGAGCGGGATGGCTCATCCGTGACCAGCAAGCAGGCGGGTGCTGGCCACTTCTGGGCCTGTAGCGGCCCCTTTCTCACGTCATTCCTTCCTCAGCCCCAACTATCGCTATGTTCCCCAGGAAAGCGTATCATTCACACCATCCAGGCCCGCTGGATGCCCTCTCTGGCTCTCATCTCAGCAAAGTCCTCGTGAAGGCTACAAGATGCTCAAGACCTGCTCACCAGTCATGCCTCAGATCTCATCCCCACCCCATCTCCTCACTCCATTCAGCCACAGAGAGATATTTGTATAATGTGGTTGTTGTTGCGAGCCATTGAGTTGATTCCAATTCATAGCAACCCCTTGTGACAGAGTAGAACTGCCCCCATAGAGTTTTCTAGGCTGAAGTCTTTATGGGAGCAGATCACCAGGTCTTTCTCCTGAGGAGCTACTAGGTGAGTTTGAACCACTGACCTTTTGGTTAGCAGTCGACCGCTTAACTATTGCGCCACCAGGGCTCACATACACCAGCCACACTGGAGCCTGAGGCAAAGGGGAGAAATCAATAACACTGACCTGTCCTTATTTAAAATTTTGATATTTCATTCACCATGGATTTTTTGCATTCATTTTGATATTTTTAAATATTACATTAAAATATCGTTTATCTTGATGACTGAGAGATTTGGCACTCCTTAAATTTTGCATCTAAGATAAATGCTTCACTTACCTGACACTGGCCCCAGCCCCGCATCAGGACTTAACTAAAAGCTTAAAATACTCATGACCGTATCACCTAAAATCTCTCCATTACTGCATTTTGGGAAACACTCCCTTAACCTGCCTAAAATAGAAACCGTGGCTCTGAGGGGCCTTTCCATGTCAACTGGTCCAAACCCCTGCTTTCCCAGGGGAAGAAATGGAGGCCCAGAGAGGCTGAGTGACTGGCCTGAGACCCCCCAGCTGTCGAATGGCAAACTTAGCTCTAGAGCCCAGGTCGGCCGAGAGACCCCTCTCCCAGACTGCCTGCCATTTGATGAATCTGGGAGGAAAAAGAAAGTGAGGGCTACAGCCTCAGATTTCTGCTGGCTTTGTTTTATTTCTGGAGCAAGCTCTGGCCAGGGAATGATAAATTCCACTGGGAAGGAGCCTGGAACTCCTGAGCCAAAGCCAGGGCTGCCCCTGGGGTGCGAGGCCGGGGAAATTGCGCTGTGTGCCCCTTCCGCCACTCCACACCCACCCGGCATTTTTAGGCAGTGACATCAGAGGTGAGTGAGCAGGAGACCACCCCTGAAAGAAAAAGCAAGTCACCAAGAGGGCAGCTGGGGTGGGGGCGGGGGTGAAAGGGGATAGAGGCGGCCTCTCCTTGGCCTGGGGGAAAACAATAAATTCAAGAATAAAAATCATCTCTCATTACAGAAGGACGGCACTTTTTAAGCCCTGTATTGGGTGCCAGCCCCTGGGGTGAGCGTTTCCTACACATCCTGTACCGGTCCCTGGAATAAGCTTTCCCTACACATTGTCATTAAGGAACTCTGGTGGTTCAATGGTTAAGAGCTTAGCTGCTAACTGAACCCACCCAGCGGCTCCACGGAAGAAAGAGCTGGTGATCTGCTCCCATAAAGATTATAGCCAAGAAAACCCTATGGGGCAGTTTTATGCTGTCACATGGGGTCACTAAGAGTTGGCATCTACTCAACGGAACTCAACTACAACACATTATCTCATTTAAGCCTCACAACAGCCCTTCTGGGAAGGTCTATTGTATTTTCATTTTATACATGAGGTAACTGAGGCTCAGAGAAGCTAAATCACGTGCCCAAAGTCTCTCTCTTAATGAAGGTGAGCCAGGAGGCAAACCCAGGCTGTCTGAGCTGGCCCACCCCTTGGAAGCAGATGGTTGAGAACTCTACCCCAGGGAGCCCCATCTTCTGCCCACGGGAGGCCCCCAGCTCTCCCGACACAAGCCAAAGGCATACTCCCAAAACTTTTGACTCCAGAGGCCTTACATCCCAAGTTTCCCATTCCTGGGAGCAGCCCCTGTTGTGCTCTAAGACAAAATCCCATGGACCTCCCTCTTATCCACATCCTCCCCACTCAACCCTCAGGCCCCCTCCAGTCCCAGATTCCACCAGATCATTTGAAATATCCGAGGGGCTGGGCTGCACCACAAGCTTGCACCCCTCGTGCCTGAAAGAAGTAGGCCCCTGAATGGATGAAATTCAAGATGGATGTCCACCACGTGTGAGATTCCTGAAGAACTATGTGCATTTTTGGTGTAGGGAGAGGGGCCTAAATGTTTCGGATGAGGCTGAGTTGGGTCTGGCTGGGACTGCTCTTTGGATCACCTACCCAGCCGCTCAAGCCGACCACTTATCAATTAACCATCAACAAGGAACTCACATTCTTGTGCCAAGAAGCTCATACCAGCCCCAGAATGCGCCTGCTATTCCTTTCCAGAAGTCGGGGAAGAGGCCTTCCTACCAAGAAGCCCATTTCCTGCTCAGACCAGGTGGAAAATCTGCTAAACGCAAAAGGTCAAACCTAGTTTAATTTTATACCCTTTTGTTAAGAATGTTCCCTAAGAAAAAGAAAAAAAAAAAACTCATGTTTCTTTCCAACTTTTCAGAAGTTAATTCATGTGGAAGAAAAAAAAAAAAGATTAGGATAAAATTTCAAATATTAAATTCAAATGCAGGATTAATGACTTTTATTTCTAAGCCCAAGAGGTTGTCTGGAATGTAGGACATTTTTGGAGTAGTAGACACCAGACATAACCAGATGCGGTTGTTTTGGACCAAGTCAGCACAAATGTAGCACCTTGAAAGACTATATCCACGTCTGCCTTAATACAAACAGTTTCCCTTTTCCAAAACTCTCCATCCAAAACAAATTCAGGGCCATCAGCTTAAAGACAAAGACTAAACACTTTTTAAATGTAAATGAAAGTAGCTGATGAATGTAAACCTTTATTAAAAACTCCCTCTACATTTAACCCCTTCTTTCCCATCACCCACTCACTCCGCAAATACACACATATACACATAAACACAAGCAGCCCTGGTGGCTCAATGGTTAAGCACTCGGCTGCGAACCAAAAAGTAGGTGGTTCAAACCTACCATCTGCTACCTGGGAGAAAGACATGGTCATCTGCTCCTGTAAAGATTAGAGCCTAGGAAACCCTATGGGGCAGTTCCACTCTGTCACTTGCCGTCACTAAAAGTCGGAATGGACTCAACAGCACCCAACAACAACAACACATTAACACAGGCCAGAGAGGCAGACAAGAGTGATTAATCCGAAAGAAGGGAAATAGCCTCTCTGTAATTTTTCATTTCTCCAGAGTTACTAAATGATGTGATAAAGTGACTGGTGAGGTAGTCCAAGTTCTGCTGAATCCAAGAAGTACTGACGAATCTCACATGAGGGCCCTGGCTGGGTAACCTTCCAGCCCAAAGTGGTCTGGATGACTTAGGAGAAAGTCTGAAGAGGCGTCTGAATGATTTATCAGATTCAGTGGGTAAGCTTTTCCCCCTGCCCAAGGACGTGTACGCAAACAGGACAGACGAGGAAGAGTGAGAATTTGTCTGGTAACGAAGGTTCCAGGTCTAGCTGAGCAAAGAGTGTGTTCTGTGGAGTATTAATACCCTTAAAGAGCTCCATGGTCCAAGACAGTTGGGAAGTACTCCATACTCTAAGATAGGGGTCAGCAAACTACGGCCTGTGAGCCAAATCTGGCCACTGCTTGATTTTGTAAATAAAGTTTTATTGGAACACAGCCATTGCTTTTGTAAATAAAGTCTTATTGGCATACAGCCATGCCCATTCATTTATCTACTGTCTATAGTTGCTTTTGTGCTTCAAGAGCAGAGTTAAGTAGTTGTGACGGGGACTATACGGCCAGAAAAGCTAAAATATTTCCTGTCTGGTCCTTTACAGAAAAAGTTTGCTTATCCCTGCTCTAAGAACTCCTTAGAGATTCACAGTTCACATCAGTGCGTTAAAAATTCTTGAGAAATCCTGCAGCAAGGAAATCTATCACACTTTATGAAGTATTATTTCCCAATGATATTTGATTTTTAAAAGTTCCCTCCATAAGATATTTATTAATTCCTCTTGTAGGATGACCTCCAAAGGACACATTTTGAAAAATACTCAGGGGATGTGTGTGTTTGAGTACTTGTGTGCTCAAGGAAGGAGACATATTAAAGTGTCTGTTTTTAAACAGCTCTGGCCTAGCTTGCCAGTGGACACAAGAACATCATTAAGATGGTTTTTTAACCAACTCTTGGGGCAGATTTTACCACACCATGTCCACACAATCAAATAAAATGGCGTCATTTGTTCCAAGGGACAGAAATGGTTGGATTTCAAATGACTTGATTGCTTCTAATATAGACAACTCCATTTTGCTAGAACAGTGAATGAGAATTAGATCCATGAAAATGAAATAGATACCTCCGTTGTGGTAAGGATTAAGAAAGAGAATGTGAATTAGTGCTCATGGGAAATGTCTGGTGTTTTATAGCTAATGTTTAAACATTCAGCCTATAGTTAGATCTGAATTCAAATCCAAAACCAAACACTTACTGGCTGTATGAGCTTGGGCAAGCTACTTACCCTCTTTGATTCTATGCTTCTTCATCTGAAAAATGGAAATAGCAACACCTTAACCTGTGGTTCTGGGTGAGGTAATATACATAACGACAGTTGGCAGAGAAGGGGCCATCAATGAGCATCAGTTCTCAGGACTACCATATTCCTTCCACTGTAACACACTGTCAATTGCTGAAAGCTGTCCATTTACTAAGAACTTTTTAGGAGGAAAAAGAGACACTGGAATCTATGACAAGATGTATTCTGATTAGAGAAGCACTCAGATGTGAGAAAAAACAAAAATGTGTTTCTGGGCATTGGGAAAATGTGAGCTTCCACTTGGTTTTGTATTTAGGGAGGTGAACACCTTGTTGGTATGTAGAAATGACAATAACAGATATTGGTTCAGGCTCTGTAGCATGGACTTGGACATCCACTCCTGCACTCCATCTTCACAACCGCAGTTATTATTTTTCCAGGGGGCAGGTAAAGGAGACAAGGATTGAAGAGGTGGAATGACCTGCCCATGGTGGCTTCCCCCACAACTGGTGGAGAAGGAATTTGAACCCAGACCTCTGATGGCCCATTCTAAGCTAACTTTATGCCCCAGAAAGGTCCCTAGGTGGCAAAAGTGGTTTTTACTTGGCTTCTAACCAAAAGATTAGCAGTTCAAATTCACCCAAAAGTGTCATGGAAGAAAGGCCTGGCAGTCGAATTCTGTAAGATCACAGCCATCAGAAATCCCATGCTGTGCAGTTCTACTCTGACACGTGTGGGGTTACCGTGAGTTGGAATCAATTCAACAGCAACAGGTACAGCCTAAAAGGACATGGTCTAACCCAGACAGTGACCAACTTAGTAGCAGAGCAAGTGACTTTATCAATGGATTTTACCATATTAAATCATAAGTTGTTCTAAAACCAAGAAGTCTTGTCATTTTTCTGAAATTTCTTGCTTTTCCTTGAGCCAGTCAAATGAAAGTGATTTCATGAATGGATTTCATGAATCCAGGAGAGTTACAAGGCAACAATCAGAAATTAAACAGGCCCACTAGCTTATGCTACTGGGAAGATGTTAAATGGTGTTTTATGGGGAGTGTCATAGCACCATGCCACGGTGGATCCAATTTTAGCTTAAACTCCAGGTAAGAGTAACTCTATCCACCAAAAAGGGTTTAAAAGACCCCTCCCTCAAGCCAAGGAACACAGAATAAGGCAAATCCTGTGCAGAAAATGCCGACCCTAAAGAGAACCAGCACAGAGAGGGTCAGGGAGCTACAGCATCCAGAGGCTACTTTCTGTAAGCAGGAAAGCTGACCACCAGTATGCTGCAGAGAAAATGAGGGGAAGACAAAGTTCTCTGTGGGAATCAGTTCAGTACCCCATACTTCTCAAGTTAACACTTGGAGAGGTTCATAAAGAAATGCAAAGAACTTCTCTAAGACGGGCAATCAAAGTTTTGAAACAAGACATCGAGTGAAGCTAAGAGCCATGGGGAGCACATAGATCAAGGAGACCTGGACCAGAATTACCATTAGCTCAATGGTTAAGTGCTCGGCTGCTAACCGAAAGGTCAGTGGTCTGAACCCAACAGCCGCTCTGTGGGGGAAAGACTTGGCGATCTGCTTCCCTGAAGATTACAGCCAAGAAAAGCCTATGGGGCAGTTCTACTCTACAACAACAACAACTTCTAGTTACAGCTCATCTCCAGGGAAGGCTGAAAACTGACATCAGAACCCACTGACTATCAGTAGCGTGCATGTATTTTTCAGAGTGTGCACTCAGTCATTCTTAGTTATTTTCCTTGAGAAAATCCTGAGTTAGGGGTCACTCTAGGAATTTTCTTATAAATAAGATCCCAGAAGGTAGAGATCCTATGAGACTAATCAAACCAACAAACCATGGGTTCAACTCTCCTTGGAGATTGGGTCGTAGTCAAGTTGATTTCAGGGTACCTGGGTGGGTCTGATCCTTGCTGTGCCCTTTGGTGCTGCTGACTAGGGTTGGCTTTAGTCAATATTTGATTGAGTTTGCATGAAGTGGGGACCTGCCAGCTCCGCTGTTGGGTTGGCTATTTAGAGAAAAATGAGTAAGAATGAAACTTAGGTTGGGCTCAAAGAAACCCCAAATCACGTGCCAAAGACCAATAGTCAATCATCTTCCATCTACAACAGGAAGTAGATGATGTAGCTCTGAAACAATTTAGGGCCCAGCACAGAACACGGGTCAATAAACATGCATTGAATGGATGAATGGTTTCTCTCGCTCTCAAGGGTACAGAAATCTTGGCCTGGGCTCTCCGGGTACAACATTCCCACAGGCAGCTGCTGGCAGGACAGCAGGGAGGGGTCTGCAGGCCGTGGGGAAGTCTGCGGCCTGTCCATGTGCCCCCTGCCTCGGGGTCACGAGAGCTGGAATCAGCCAGGACACTGCTGGCTACAGGCCTTCAATCTGTCATGAACCCCAGGAAAAAATACAGTGAAATACCCATTTTTCATCCCTTTATTGCCCGAATGAGATGTAACCCGGAAGCACTGTTGGCACTGAATGGCAAGATGTAGCCAAGACCTCAGTGGCAGAGGGTACAGGGTGAAAGGCCACACCAGGGCATGGGTGGGCATGGGTGGGCATGGGTGGGCATGGGGGGTCCCTGCAGAGCCCACAGCTGGGAGGCTCAGCCTTCTGCAGGGTGGGGAAGGCAGAGGGGTCAAGTGACACTTCTCACTGACCACCACCGGCCCAGCACCACTCCATAAGCATCACCAGAACCATGATGTCACAGGGCCTCCAGGCAGCAATGTCATTGCGGTGAGCAGGCCTCTCTGGTTGGCATCCACAAGCAGGAAGTCAGCCGTTTCCAGGTGTGGGGTTTGTGACCTGGGATCAGTCCTTGGACTGGATTCAGGGGGACCGTCCAAGAGCCGTGCCTTTCCCCACACTGATCTGTGCATGGTGTCACCTTCATCCCCCACAGTAAGTGAGGAATGTCCTGGCTGTTCCTACACTCTGGGTGCTGCTCTGACAGGCAAAGAAAGGTCCCAGGAGTGGGGGCACTATCAACTATTATCAGTATGGGCTCTCTCCGCCCCTCACCTCCAGGTCAGGAGGGGTCAGCAGAGTAAAGGGACTCAGCTACCCGGCTTCCCTGAGGTTCCTCCCAGGGCTGGCTGCAGGGGTGATGCCATCTTGAAATTCTTCGTGGGATTTGAACCAAGGGCACTGTGTTTTCATTTTGCACTGGGCCCTAAAAACTTCAAGCTGGTCCTGCTCACACCTTAGCCTACCTACTCCTACTCCCTCACTAATGCCCCCCCAGGCCCACTGAACTGCCTGACCTCCATCCGGCCATTACCTCACACAAAACAACCCTTAATATGATAACCTTTCTCCCCATGGTCCTTTTTTCATGAAGGTCCCGTATCCCCGGGACCGGAGAGGCTGAGTTGGCTCTCAGGCCTCAGAAAGCTCAGCCCAGGCTCCACGCGGGTGCCGCATCCCCACGGGGAGTGGGAGGGCAGTGAGTGGAGTGTTGACAGTTTTGCCATTATCTTCTCTCCAAGCCCACACCAATCCTCATCATAAATCTGACTCCTGTGAAGAAGCTGTGCCGTGAGCAGCCTAGGCACGCCAGTTCCTGGCTGTGTGACCATGGGTCAGTCCTGAAACCTCCTGTAGACCTCTCAGGCCTCTTAGGAAGAATGTCAAGGTTCTGATCAGGGTGCAGAAGGTTGTGTCAGACAAGAGCCTTCTTTGCACTTAACTGAAACCTATTGTTGCTGTTGTTAGCTGCCGTCAAGTTGGCCTCGATTCATGGCAACCCCACGCACAATGGAACAAAATGCCACTCGGTCCCACACCATCCCCCAGTCAGTTGTGGATTGGACTGTTGTGATCCACAGGGCTTTCATTGGGTGATTTTTGGAAGTAGATCACCAGGCCTTTCTTCCCAGTCTCTTAGTCTGGAAGCTCCAATGAAAACTGTTCAGCATCCTAGCAACACAGAAGCCTCCACTGACAGATGGGTGGTGGCTGCACATGAGGAACACTGACCTGGAATCGAACCCGGGTCTCCACATGGAAGACAAGAATTCTGCCACTGAACCACCACTGCCGCCAACTGAAACCTACCTAGCTAAATTAAACAGAAAATAGACTTAAAGGGATATTGTATAGTTGGCATTATGTCCTGGAGTACCAGAGATGAGGACTGGAGGCTAATACAGTGAGCTTCCCCAGCCACTGCCTCCAGCCCCACCATGAAACCGTGCACTGTGTTATATTATAAATTCAGGGCTTCAAATCTCTTCAAACCGGTTCAGTCATGGCTGACAAAGCAAAACCAGAACAGATTTGAATTTTTACAATTTGGGTGATCTGGAATGGGAAAAACTACAAGTCAAAGCCCTGGAATGGGAAACTTGGAAGAGGCGTAGTAAGCCCTTTCAGGAGACTGATGTGGGAGATTGGATTATTGGCAGGGCTGAGGAGAGTGACACACTTTTGAAACAGCACAGTCAGCTGCCATCTTTGAGCAGGGCACCACTGTTTCCAACTCTGCTGAAAATCCAACAGGCAAGAGATTGAGTTGCTATGAATGCATATGCTGCCCTTGTTTTCTAAGAAGGAGATTAGATTTCTAGAAGGCTTCGACCTATAATTCTTTCCATTCTGGTTATTGTTCCACTTCACCCAAATTTTAAAAATTTCGGTCTGTCCTGGTGTTGCTTCCTCAGCCGTGATTCTACCAGGAAGAACCAGTTCAAAGCCCTGGTTATTAAAATGGCATCAGCTGCATTTAACAGAAACTAAAATACCAGTGGCTCCAAGAAGAAATTAACAGACTATTTTTCTCAGAAAGGGCCGTGTTCTGCTCCCTAAAGTCCCCAGGACTCAGGCTCTTTCTCTTTCATAAGTTGCTGTGTTTGTCCATGTGGCCTTTTAAAAATGCCACCCAGATTCTGAGTCTGTGGGTCTGGGGTGGGGCCCAGGCAGTCCCACTGCGTAGGCGGTGTGTGAACCCCGTGTCTCAGACGCAGGCTTTCTGCAGCCATCACAGCTGAGACCCTAGTCCGCTTGGTTAGCCTCTCTGGGCCTTGGTTTCCTCGTCTGTGAAATGGGAGTGCTGTTGCTCTGGTGATTTCACAAGAAGCGGCATGTGACACACATCTAAAGAGAGCTGGCATAGACCACGTGGACACCAGCAAACGCTGGCTCTCATCAGAAAGCGCACATGCTCACATCAGGGAAAGATCGGCCACTGCAGGCAGCCGGCTCCGTGGGGCTTCCAGAGGTGATGGACAGGGTGCATGGTGCAGGGGCGGGACCACAGTTAACTAGTTGGTTAGTTGTCTAGTTAGTTAGCTCCACACACAGCCCCTGCCCAGCAGTGGCCACCCCCCTTCCGGCTCTCCGAGGGTTAATCCAGAGACCTCTTGGAACTGAGTGGATTTACCACCCCCAGACCTTTATCATCTCACCTGACATTGAGGGTTCACATTTCCCACTTAATTACTTGTTGGGCAATCAGAAGAGATAGCTGCTTTCTGTGTTGGGCAGGCCGCAGCTGTGAACCGTTTATTTACTTTACCCCAGCCCGGGAAGGGCTGTAATTTAAAGGTTCAGATCTCTGCTACCCTGCCTGGTGCAAACCTGCTTAAACACTTCCACATTGAGCTGGAGGAATGGGGCTGGAGCTGCCCCCACCCCGGCCGGACGAGTGGCGCTGAGAAGGCAGGTGTCCTGGTGATCCAGGCTTCAGTGCAGGGGGGGTGCCACCGCGCTGCTACTGCCAACTTTGCAATTAGCCCTGAGATGGAGGCAGCGAGCCCACAGGCATCAGTGGGGCGAGGACTAGGGCTGCCTCAAACTGCCTCTCAAAAAAAAAAGCCATCCCTGCTGCAGTTCAAGCCACAGCACTCACTAATTCCTGCGCCAAATGGCGTAATTACCACTTAAGTTGTCAAATGGCATCCAGATGGCCTTCCCTTTCACACCGGCAGTTTAATGAGCTTTCAGGCGTGACCTTTGCAGACTGTCCCCCACCTGCACCGGTCCAATCTGTGAAACCCGAGCCCACAATTAGATCTGATAATGAGTGTGGGGCACACCCAGCCTTGAACTCTGCGCTCGCTTCGAGGGGTGCCCAGCAAGTCACCCCATGCCACTGACAAATGGCATGTGTCCCACCACAAACGGAGGGCCCCAAGCACAGCACTCCCCTGCCAGGCCTGCCTGGGGAGATCACAGGGGCTAAGGAGCACGTTTGGGGCTGTTTCAGGAGCCGAGTACTGACAAACCAGAGTCTCAACCCCAACTATGTCCTCCGAGGGCACTGTTGGGGACCTGCCTGCCTGAGGGTAGCCCACCCGGAGAAATCATTTCTATCTCTCCCACCTCCATTAGCATTACCAGGGGGGCACCCCCACATGCCACCACCCTGCTGCCCCAAAACTGCATGTGACGGAAATCCCTTTCAATACCCTTCTACCAATGGTCACTTTAATCCCCGCAACAGCCCTGTGGAGTGTGTATTATTATTGTGCCCACTCCACAGATGAGGAAACTGAGGATCAGACACCCTTAGCCACGTGACCAAGATTACACCATGCTGGAGCCTGACTCTTATCAGGGACAGGCTCTCCAGTGCCTGTCAGCTCCCCTGTCCCCTAGAGGAGGGATGGAGGGAGCCTGGGGGGTGGAGGGATGGGGAGACAGATGGACTTGGTTTTAAGTCCCAAAGGCAGTCTCCTGTGAGTGTGAATGTGTGTGATGCATGCAAGTGTGGGCATGCGTGTTTATGTGTTCACGTAAATGAACAAGTGTGAGTGTGCTCATTGTGTGTACATATGTGTGTATGTGTGTGAGCCTTATGGTGTGAGTTGCATGTGCACATGTGTGCATGCATGTTTGTATATGTGTGTGCATGTTAATAAATGTGTGTATATGTGTACATATATGTGAGTGCATGTGTGCGTGTTTGTGCATGGGTGTGTACATGCATTGATTCGTGTGAGAGTGTGTGTGCATATGTGAGCATCTATGTGTGCACATATGTGTCTGTGTGCTCTGTGTGTTGTGCATGTATGTTCACATGTGCTTGTGTGCTGTGTGTGCACATGTGCTTTGTGCTGTGTGCGTGTGTTGTGTATGTGTGTGCTTGCATGCTGTGTGTGTATGTTGTATATGTGTGCACGCATGTGTGTGTTCTTCTCCAGGAAAAAAAAAGGTCACAGGAAGGCTGTATGAGGCCTTTTGGTCGGGCCACCATATCTCACATTTTATTGCCCCCCTGCTTTGGGAAAACATAAGCCAATAAACATAAAACCAGCTCTGAGCTTGAATTTCCTTCTTTGTGGCCAACAGAAGCCGTGTGATGAGAGACTATCTGGGGATTCCCTATGACTGAGTAGAAAGTTCACAATAGGCATGGACCCCACAACTCTGAGGGACCCCACCTCGTTTGTCCTATGACTTCCCTTCCCACAGGAGGGCCCTTTCACGCTGCTTTCCGGAAAAGAGAGCAGAGGTAGACAGACAGGCTCACCAACCTGTGTGAAGCCCTCCCTGCCCAGGAACTCACTGCTGCTGCCGCCGTAGAAAGAGGCTGCTCACTGCGGTCTTTTGGGCTGACTCCAGAACCTGTCTTTCAGCCAGTTCTACAGTGGTGGAGATCACTAGAAGGCAGGCCCAAGTCCAACCCCAGCCCTACCACCTGTCACCTAGAAAGCCTTGCCTGAACGAGGAGCCTCTCTGTGCTGCTGTCCTCGCGTCTGTAAAGGAGCGGTAACAGCAGCAACAATAGCTGGGGATGCTCTGGGCCTTTCACACGCATTGTCTTGTGGAATCCTCCCTACGAGAGATGAAATAAGTGTTGTTGTTTGATGCCATCCAGTCAGCTCTGGCTTATGGCGACCTTATATACAATAGGACAAAATGCTGCCCAGTCCTGCACCATCTTCACAATCATTGGTACGTTTGAGTCCAGTGCTGTGGCTTTTGTGTCAATCCAGCTCATGGAGGGTTTCCCTCATTTTTACGGGCCCTGCACTTTTCCAACCATGGTGTCCTTTTCTAGCGATTGGTCTTTCCTGATGACATGTCCATAGTAAGCCAGCTAAAGTCTCACCATCATAAGGAGTGTTCCGGTTTTATTTCTTCCAAGACTTATTTGTTTCTTCTTCTGGCAATCCATGGTATATTCAATGTTCTTTGCCAACACCACAGTTTGAACTCATCAGTTCCTCATGTCTTCCTTTTTCATTGTCCAGCCTTCACACGCATATGAGGCAATTGAAAAGACCATCACTATTATTACCCGCATTTTACACGTGAGGAAACGGAAGCCCAAGAGGCACTTGGCACAGAGCAGGCATCCCCTCTCTGGGCCCCGAAGTCCTCAGCTCTGAGGTCCAGGAGATGTCACAATCCCAGGATTGCTTGGGGTTTCACGATTCAGGGTTCCTAGATGTCAGGAGACACCAAAGAAATTGAGTCCTTAGTATTACTGCCAACATTTAAAAATTTCCAGTGGAAATAGTGCTAGTACTTAAAGTGAGGCCAGCGTTCAAGGTCTTTGCTTTTGACTTCAGCCCTGTTGGCTCAGTGTGGTCGTCTGGTTTCTATGATTATCAGAAACTCTGCTGGGAGGTGTGTGTCTTTGAATATCACTATGGACAATGAGAATTAATCCTGGACACCTGCTCTGTGCATGTTCTCTGTAGAGCACCCCAGGGTTTCTCCCAACAACCACATCAGGAGTAACATCACCCCCAGTCAGCAGAGGAGGAGACTGAGGTTCCGAGAGGCCAGAGGAGTAGCCCTGAAATTGAACTTGACCTGTGTGATTCCAGAGGCAGCCCCAAACTGCCAGGCCAGTGTTTCCCCAAATTTGCCAAATCAGAAGAATTACCTTAGGTTCAGCATAAATGATAGGAGTCTCTAGGCAGTGCAAACAGTTAAGCACTCAACTACTAAACAAAAGGCTGGGGGTTCGAATCCACCCAGAGTTGCCTCGGAAGACAGGCCTGGTAATCCACTTCTGAAAGGCCATAGCCTTGAAAACTGTATGGAGCAGCTCTGCTCTGTGCACATGGGGTCGCCATGAGTCAGAATCGACTTGACGGCGACTAGAAACAACGTACGTTTGCCTAGTCTAGATATTTCATGTAAGCGGGACTATACAATATTCGTCCTTTTGTGTCTGGCTTATTTCACTCAGCATGTTTCCAAGGTTCATCCATGTCAAAGCATGTATCAGGACTTCATTTCTCTTTAACCCCAAACCCACTGCCGTTGAGCCAATTCCAATTCATAGCAACCTATAGGACAGAGTAGAACTGCCCCATAGGGTTTCCAAGGAGCCACTGGTAGATTCGAACTGCTGACCTTTTGGTTTGCAGCCAAGCTCTTAACCACTGCACCACCAGGCCTCTCAGCTCTCATTTCTCTTTAGAGCTGAATAACTGGGAATCTGGCTTTTTAAACACAAGCCAGCCCCTGCTTGCACCCCCCTGTAGAATCAGACTGGTGGCCTGTTTCACCTGTTCATGGCTTAGTGAGTGCATCTTCCAAGAGCTGGTGTGGACGGGGTGGGGTGGGCACAGGAATCAGCCGAGGCCGAGTCTGGGCTCCCAGCCCCGGGTCTGCACAGCACCCTGAGGGCCACCTGGCCTGTGTTCCCCGCTGGAAGCCCACTGCTGCCCTGCACAAGAATGGGCGGAAACGGCCGGAATTCACCCTCGCCCTCGGCCAGCCAGGCCCGGCCTCCAGAGGGGAGTCCGGCGTTGCGCGGTGGCGCAGGCTGCAAAGGCCAGAGACACAGGGAGCTGGGTAGTGGCAGCCCGGCAGCGGTGCAAGGGGCCTGGGAAACAAAACACACCCCCGACCAGCGGCCAGAGCCCGGAGAGCAATCTCTGCTGGAATCTGCCAGCTCATCACGGCCTTGGAAAGGCTGGGGGACACTGCACAGGACGCGTCCTGCTCAGCCGAGATAAGAGAGGATTCCCAGGTTCTCACCACCCAGGGCCCTCTGGGGAACAAAAGGGCTGGCCGTGAGCTAGAGGGACGTGAGAAAGATGCCAGAAGCACGAACACTGGCAGGGAGGCCCCAGGGGGCAGACTGCCCTCACCCTTCACCCTTCACCCACTTTGGGACGGGGCTCCTGGGGGAGGAGCAGCAGGGTGCCGGATCATGGAGGGGAGGTCACATACCACCTGGGACCTGGTCGCTCATTCTGCTCATCCCTACAACCACCCCTCCCTCTGACTTCACCTCTCTATGCCTGTTTGGCCACCTGCAAAACGGCGCTGTGGGTAGAAATCACCGCTCTGCGTTCTTCCAGGATTAGCTGTGACTGTATGTATAAAGAGGGGTACTGGTGCTTATGGAGGATCTGACAGTGGTGGCTCAATGGTAGAAGTCTCACCTTCCATGCAGGAGAGCCGGCTTCGATTCCCAGCCAATGCACCTCATGCACAGCCACCACTCATCTGTGAAGGCTTGCATATCGCTATGATGCTGAATAGGTTTCAGCAGAGTTTAAGACTAGGCAGAAGGTCCTGGTAATAATCCTCAACTTGTTTAAGCCACTTAAAGTTGGGCTATTTGTTACTTGAAGCCAAACGCATCCCTAGTTCACATCTGTGTCAGCTGGGTAGTTTTCATTTCAAAATTCCTTTTCTGCACGAGAAACGGCACCACCAGCTAACCTGAAATGAACATCGATTATAGTTCTCCAAGGTCTGTAGATGACTTTTGGATAGCTCTGGAGCCTTTTCTGAGAAAAGACAGTGCAGTCAGATCAAAGCCCCTAACAATTCCCAAGGACACTTTTCCATCCAAAGAATGCCCTAAAGCCCTTCAACGTTCTAAGAGACATAGAGTGTTAATTAGATGTTTATTGAATTATAAAGTGGACGTAAGACAAAAGAAGCTCATTGCAGTAAGTAGAGGAGCCAACTTGCTTGGGCATTGTGGACACTTTGTGGTAGACCCGGCGCCGGGGTTAATAGATGTGTTCATAATGTCCATTGCATTGGACAATTGTTGTAAAGTCGTTCTCCGATTTAAAGGGTTGTCAGGATTGGATTCCTTGTGTCTTTGCTTTATGACAGCCTGTTTATTATTGATATGATCTTGCTGGTGGATAGCCCATTTTCAGAACACAGCCTTCCTACTGCAATGTCGTTTCTAGGTGGTGTTTTCCCAGTCTTTTCCACTCCTTTGACAACTGGTTTCCAGAGAGGGTTGTGGTGAGATGACAGTGCTGACTTGTAGGTGAATGAGTTAATAACAGGTGATCACCGACCCACCACTTCCTCACCAGCTGTGTGCTGGGCAAGGGGACCAGCACCCTGGAAGGATTCCACTGGAGCTGGAGTTGGCTTGAGAAGTTCTGTTCTCAGGGTATGGGCTGATGAGCAATTAGGTATACAGTTTAGCTCAGTAAATATTAACTGTTGCAATTTGTTTCTTTCTAATACTCATAACAAGCCTGAGTGGGAGGACTGGGGAGTATTCCCATTTTAGAGACTATGAGGCTGAGGTTGAGAGAGGTGACACAGGGCACAAGAAAGGGGCTGGTCTTCTGATTTCCCCAGAGATGCCGCCCTGCAGTACTGAGGGCCTGTGTCTGGATGCAAGTTACTATGATGATAACAGCCTCGTACTCCTTCTGTGGGCCATGGTCCACATAACCACATCCCTCACCCAGTCCTCATAACAGTGCTGTAAGGAGCCTTGTACTGCCCACTCCCAAGGACACCTCAGTGTCTCGCCGACGATTCTATGATGTGTGAGGATGGATGTGAACACAGACAGCCCATCAGCTCCTCCTGGGCTTCTACCCATGACCCGCTGGCCCTGCCGGCAGCCCTGGAGCCTTCTCAGCCCCTGCATGCAGAGAGGTCAGATGGAGATTCCAGCCAGGGGCCATGGGGAAAGATTCCCCCCAGCCCGGGGCTGTGAGCTCCAGAGAACCGACCTGCAGAAAATCCCGTGTCCTAGTGGGACCCTCCATGGTGCAAACGGTGAAGCGCTCAACTACTAGCTGAAAGGTTGGTGGCTCAAACCCACCCAGAGGTGCCTCGGAAGAAAGATCCAGCAATCTGCTTCTGAAAGGTCACAGCATTGAAAACCCTATGGAGCAGTTCTGCTCTGCACACATGGGGTCGCCATGAGTCAGGGTCAACAGCAACTAACGACTGGGACCCCGAGATGTCAGGGGTGGGAGCAGAGATGAGGAGAGGGGAAACAGGACATGTCCCATGGCTCCAAAAGGGCAGCGCCCCTCAGAGAGATGTGAGGGAAGTCCAGGACCCCGGCCCTCTGCTGGCACGTCCGCGTCTGCGCCACCCAGAATGGGGGTCTTCCCCTGTGGCTCCTCCAGCACCTCCTCACCCACATGGGTGGGTACTGTGGGTCCACAAGGGTGGGTCTGGCATGTGACCCCTCTCTGACACTTACCACTCACGTAACTCTGGGCAAGTCAAACCCCCCTAAACTTTCCGTTCCTTGATTACTCTCTCTATGAAAACAGAGTCCCAGATGAAACCATCTCTTTAAGAGAAGTCTTGGACAAAAATACTTACCCCATATTTGTATAAGTCGGAAACACATTCATTTATTTTATCTTTAATGAGGCAGCAAGAGAAATATTCAGAACTTTAAGAGATCAGCATCTTGTCAGAAGGGTTTTTGCAAAAACATGTCTCTTTCATCTTTGGATCCAGAGAGTACCAGGCCCTGGCAGATGTGCTCTGCATGGGTTTCTCCCTGGCCCTCTGCTGGTTGCCTGCACATCGGCTCCACACCCCATTCCTCCTTGCTTGCAGGTCCTGATGTTATTTGGCTTGGCAATAAACCCAGCTGAAAATATTCAGTTTCCCAGCCTCCTTTGCAGCCGAGGGGCCAAAGGACACAATTCTAGCCAATGAGATAGAGGTGTACGAGCTGGAAAAGGATGTCCTGTCTAGAATAAGAAGACACAGCATCACCCCGACACAGCGTTTTTTCTCTTCTCTATTTACCCTTCTCCCTGGAAGGGGACATGAATCCAACAGGTGTGGCGTTCATCTTGAGGCCACAGGCACAGAGAGCAAAAGACAGGACGAGTGGAGGTCCTGCCCTGGGTGCTCCCTTAGGCCTCTGGGGCAAATAACCCTCTCCGTTGAGCCTCTGCAGCAGGATTTATCCTGTGATTACAGCCAAACGCATTCCTAACTGCTTCCTTGGATTTGTTATGCATCCGAGTGGCCGCCCTTCCACCCCATCTTTGGAAGAAGAAACAAGGAAGAGGTTGACTACAGGCAATCTCCATGGAAACCACTAACTCCATCCTGTTTCTACCTGGGTCTCAGGCCCCGCCTCCCTCTCGCCTATCTGAAATGATTGACAGGGATGTCATCCAATCGCAGCTTTTCTTTTTCCTTTGGTGCTCTAATGGCGCAATGGTTAAGAGCTGGGCTGCTAACCAAAACGTTGGCAGTTCGAATCCACCAGCCGCTCCTTGGAAACCCTATGAGGCAGTTCTACTCTGTCGTATCGGGTCGCTATGAGTCGGAATTAACTCGACGGCAATGGTTTTGTTTTGATTTGTTTTAGTTTTGGTTTGGGGACACCGAAGGGCAGGCTGCTCTTCCACGAAAGTGAGTATCACCCAGAAGCCGCCTGCCAGGCTCCTCAAGGTGTAAAATACTACTTTGAGAGCACAGAGCACCTTTCACATCCTCCCCGTTGTAGTGGATACAGATGACCTCTTAGGAGAGGTGCTGCCTGCGGAACCTGCTCACCTGGGGAAGGTCGAACAATCTCACCTGTTCCCTCTATCTCGGTGTCTCCGCTGTGAAACGGGGATAACCAGACGGGGCCCGCTTGGCACTCAGGGTAAATCACAGCTCCCTGCCCTGACCACGACAACCTCCTTGGCCAAGCTCTCCGACCCCACAGACCACATGCCCCCTGCTGATCCTTGGGAGGTCCCCATGCCCCCCTGATCGGGCTCTGCATTTCCTGTCTCCAGGTCTGTGCTGCCCCTGCCCCAACCCCACACCGGCTAACTTCACTGACCCCTCACGTCTCAGACCACGTCCTCCAGCGCTTTCCCTGGGACCCCTCCTCCACGTGCCCACCGTCCCCACCAAACAGTCCTCACACAGGGCTCGGGTGGTTGTCCTCCCTGACAGGCTGTGGGAGCCACAACATAGAGGCCCATGCCTCTTGTTCACAGCTGTAAATGCAGGGCCAGCCGAGTGCCAGTGCACAGTAGTTACTCAACAAATGCTCGTTGGGCATTGAATGACAGGCCAGCTCAACAAGTGAATGAATGTGGTGGCTTTACAGTGAGCATTTTATCACGGTCCATGGGCAGAGAGAAGGCTAACCTGAAGTGGCCTAGAGCAAGATGAAAAATACACTCTCAGACACAACACTGGGGACGCCAGCACAACTTGTTCAGGGTAAGGTCATGGAAGCTCCATGCACACATCCAAACGCCCCGAGGGACTGAATTATTGGGCTGAGGGCTGTGGGGACCATGGTCTAAGAGAACATCTAGCTCAATTGGCATAACATAGTTTATAAAGAAAATGTTTTACATTCTACTTCGGTGAGTAGTGTCTGGGATCTTAAAAGCCTGTGAGCGGCCATCTAAGATGTTCCACTGGTCTCACTCCTTCAGGAGCAAGGGAAAATGAAGAAAACTAAAGACACAAGGGAAAGATTAGTCCGAAGTACTAATAGACCACAACTACCACGACCTCCACCAGACTGAGTCCAGTACAACTAGATGGTGCCCGGCTACCACTACTGACTGCTCTGACAGGGATCACAGTAGAGGGTCCCGGACAGAGCTGGAGAAAAATGTAGAACAAAATTCTAACTCAAAAAAAGACCAGGCTTACTGGCCTGACAGAGACTGGAGAAGCCCCGAGAGCATGGCTCCAAGACACCCTTTTAGCTCAGTAATGAAATCACTCTTGAAGTTCACCCTACAGCCCAAGATTAGACAGGCCCATAAAACAAAACAAGACTAAAGGGGCACACTAGCCCAGGGGCAAGGACTAGAAGGCACAAGGGGACAGGAAAGCTGGTAATAGGGAACCCGAGGTTGAGAAGGGAGAGTATTGACATGTCATGGGGTTGTTAACCAATGTCATAAAACAATATGTGTACTAACTGTTTAATGAGAAGCGAGTTTGTTCTGTAAACCTTCATCTAAAGTACAATAAAAATAAATAAATACACTCTCAGATATAACAGCCCACAAAGGGCAGGGGGAGAGTTGCAATACTCAGAGAATCACCCTTCAGTTTTCACTGCGTGTGACTGGTGTTTTGGAGAAAGAAGAAAATTCACCATTTTGAAGAGAGGGAAGCATCACTCCCGGGAAGGAATGGGATATGCAAAGGCACTGAGGCACGAGAGAGCATGACGTGCTTGAGGAGTACCAAGTGTGGGCCTACTTGAGCATCAGGGCCCTGTGTCAGGGAGGGGGCATGGAAAGCAAGGGCTCAGGCATGGTGTTCTCATTACACAGATCTTGTCATTACATCTGCTTATAATAATGACACATAGATTAAGTGCTAACTGTGTTCCAGGTTCACCACCCAACTGTCAGTGTGTCAGACTGTGGTGGCTTGTGCTTTGCTGTGATGCTGGAAGCTATGCCACTGACATTCCTAATACCAGCAGGGTCACCCATGGTGGACAGGTTTAAGCGGAGCTTCCAGACTAAGACAGACTAGGAAGAAAGTCCTGCAATCTACTTCCAAAAAATAGCCAATGAAAACCCTATGGATCACAACAGAACATTGTCTTACTAAACTCAAGCATGCTAACAATTATGAAGATGGAACAGGATCAGGCAACATTTCATTCTGTTATGCATAAGGCTACCATGAGTCGGAGCCAACTTGAGGGCAGCAAACAACAACAACAACCTTCCAGGTACTTCACATACATCATCTCAACCCTTACAACCGCCTATGAGCTGGATCCTACTATTACCCACATTTTATAGATGACAAAACTGAGGCCCAGGAAATAAAGTGACTTTCCCCAGGACACCCAATAAGCTTGACTCTGCATAGTCCACAACCATTGCTCGTAAGTGCCATATTACGCTGCCTTCCACGCCTTGAGAGCAATACTAAGAGGTGTGATCATCGCCCTGGAGATGATGTATCAGTCAGCTAGTACCACACTAATGCTGCATAACAAAACCACAAAACTTCAGAGGTATATGGCAATAGCAGTAATTGTTGCATACCTGGGGGGTCAGCCAGGTGCCTCTGCTAGCCCCAGTTGGCTTACTCACAGGTCTGGAAGTCGATGGCTGTCGGCGATCTAGGATGTGTTCTGCTGGGATGTGCAGGCGACTCAGCTGGGCTCCCCTCCCTCTCATCCTTCATCAGACCAGCAGGCATTTCTGATGCCAACGACAGAGGCACAGGGGCAGTAGTGGAGATGGGTGAGTGTTTTCTCCAGCCTTGCTCACATGACATCTGCTAACATCCATCGGCCAGAGCCATCCCTTGGTCAGACTCACACTCGAGGGTTCTTGATGGAAGAGGCTACAAGGTCACATGGCCAAGAGCCTGGGGCGGGGGAGGGGTGAAGGCTTGAGGCTATTTGTGCCTTCCACCTGCTGCAGTGAGGAAGGCCCGAGGAGGGTCAGGGGTGGCACTGGAGGGCAGAGAAGGGGGCAGATTCAAGAGCCTGCTTGGCTGCGACAGGACAGGGTGGAGGGGCTGAGGGACTGTGAGTCCCCACAAACATGGTCACATCTGAGCGTCACGGTACAGACATCTCGCATTCACTGACCACGCTGCACCTGGTTCCTCTCCTGGAGCGGGAAGAGACAGTGTCCAGGGCCACAGCTGAGCTGTGAAGAGCCGGAACTCACACTCTAAGTTCTAGCTCCAAGGCCCTACCCTCGGGATTAGGCCAGGGTGTGTCAATAGACCCACCCAGAAAAGCAGAGGCCACGCTGAGTCTTCAAAGCAGAGAGGATTTAATATGTGGAATCAGCACCCCGGGTGGTGAGAGAGCTGAGCAGCCCATCAGGGGGCGCTGGGGATGAGTTCCAACAGGAAGCTGCAGCTGCTTCAGGGCTGGAGGCACAGCTAGGAGGTGTCTCCAGAGATGCTAGAACCTTGGTGGCCTGTCTGGCGAGAGTGGAGCCACAGCCGAGGCGAAGACAGAGGAGATGCAGGGGGCCCTGTGCCCAGGAGATGCAGCTAGACCTCTGGCTGGGTACCCAGGAAATGCAGGTGGGCCTGTGCCTGTGTACCTGGGAGTTGCAGGCTAGCCCTGTGTCTGCATGCCTGGGAGATGCAGGTGGGCCCTATGCCTGTGTACCAGGAAATTCTTGTGGGCTCTGTCTCCCCTGTACCTGAGGCCAGGGCTGCTCAAATGGCCATGTGCACATGAACCCCTGAAGGTCTTATTGAAATGTATCTCTGGCTGAGTGGGGCTGGGTGGAGCCTGAGACTCTGCATTTCTAGCAAGCACCCAGGTGATGCCGATGCTGCTGGCCCCTGGAGCACACTTGGCATGGCAAGACCCTAGGAAGCAAGAGCCTCAAGGATATGCAAAACGCCTTCCCAGAGAAGCCGAGCTCGTGTTTCCTCTGTATTTACCTTATACTGAACTCTACTTTCCTTGCATAAGCCTTTGAGGTAGGAACTGAAATTTGCCCTATTTCACAGAAGAGAAAACCAAGACCTAGCAAGTTCCAGAAGCTTAGCCAAGGCCTCCCACTGCTCAGTGGCAGAGGTTGTGTGCCAGGCAGCCCCTCCCCTGTTTATTTCTGGGCTTCCGGGAACTGGCCCAAGGACATCATAACGCCATCCTTGACATCCACAAGCTATGGGCCACACGCTTCTCTTCACAGACTCAAATCCTGACAACCCCAAGAATGAAAGAGGAAATGGAGGCTCAGAAAATGTGAGGGATTCATCCAAGTTACCCAGTAAATGAGGGGCAGGGCCACATTTGAACACAAATCCACTTGAGTCTGAGGCCCTAGCTCCAAACACTACATCCAACTGCCTCTCAAACCCATCCGTTCATGTATTCACTCAACAAACAGTTAGCAAAGCATGATGGGGCCGTGGCTAAGAATGTGCGGTCTGCGATCCAACTTTCTGGATGCAAATCCCAGTTCCTTCCACCCCTCCACAGAACATCTTGACCTGGGGAATTACACCAGCCTCCCAGGAACTCAGTTTCCTCAATTGTAAAACAGGAATGACGATATTCCCTACTTCGAAGGCTTGTGGGGAGGCTCCATGGAGTGGTTCCGTGCGATTCTGGCCACGTTGTAAAAGCTCAGTGAACGTCAACCACTATTGTAAGTAGGAGTCATGGGTTCCTTGAGGCTCTAGGCACACAACAATCATGACATTTATATTCTAGTGGAGACAGACAGTCAACAGACCAATTAGAAACCAGACCAATTAGAAACTAAGGAATTTGTTAAATGACTGAGAATCCAAGATTAGGGTTCCAAGAAAAAGTGTAGGGATAAGAGACAGAGTCCCTGGGTGGTGCAAACAGTTAACATGCTTGGCTTCTAACCAAAGCTTGGAGGTTTGAGTCCACCCAGAGGTGCCTTGGAAGAAAGGCCTGGCAATCTATTTCCGAAATAGCCATCAAAAACCCTACGCAGCACAGCTCTACTCTTGGGGTTGCTGTGAGACAGGGTCGACTTGGAGGAGACTTTTTTAATTAATGGGACAGTTGGAGGAGCAGCTGTCACTCAATGGTGGCAGTCCAAGGACTTGTCCTCGCTGGGCCTTGTGTACACATCTGGGGCGGCCAGCAGGGCAGGACTCGGTGGTCCCGAGAGCTCCTGCTGTGACGTACGACATGAATGTACGTCTTTCGTCTCCTTCACCACGCAAGCCTCAACCGCAAGCCTGGAGACCTGGCGTGGGGAGGTTCTGCTGGAATGTTTGGGGTCCTTGTGCAGCTCTGCCAGGTCACCTCTTGTTCTGAGCAGGGCCTGGAGGCCACGAGGATACGGGTCCAAATGCTCATGTCTCCACGCCGCTGGAGGGGAAGACGTTTTGCACGGCCGTCCCTGAGAGACAGGCAGGGATTTGAGCTTCTGGGGATTGTTTGCCCAAAGGACCCCAGCCTTTCTTTTTCCTGACAGCCAGCTTAAACACGTTCACTGACCCTCGAACGAAATCCCGCGATTTCTGCCCCCTCCACGAGAATTTCGTGGGGGAGCGGAAGGCAAATCGGTATGGCCTTCTACAGGTCTGGTGCCTCCGCTGCCAGTACCCCATTCAGGGTTGAAGACGGGATGCTAAACGTGTCTTCTGGTTTGTTTGGGTGTGTTTTTCTCTTTTCTTTTACCTTTTAACGAAAGCACAACACAAATAAGCTGATTGCATTCAGCTGTTTGGGGGGACGTCTGCCTCCCCACCGTCGTTCGCACAGATCAAACGTGACTTTCTCAAAAACAAAAAGTGAAAAGTTTACAAATCCAGGATCCAGAGTCTGAAACATTGCGCAATTACTCCAAGCCGGTAAGGCGTGTATCCAAACCTGCCTGTCGGGCTGGTCTGTAAACCCTACGTACAAAGATGGTACCCATTTCACTGTCCACCCTTCCAAAAAGAAAAAGAAAAAAATCTCAGGAGAAGAAATAATTTTTGCATCCACTGAGGTCCTATCAGCTTGTTGGGCAAATTGTAACAAAATTTTTTTTAGTTGAAATCAGCCCAACAAGCTGGTTTAATTCATTTCTTAAAACATCTCGCCCCAAACCAGTTTATTCATATGCATGAAGACTGAAAGTGCTTTTCCCTTCTCGGTTTCTGAAACCTGAAATATCTTCAGCTAAATGAGAAAACGTTTGCTGCTGAACGGCCTATGAGAGCTGTCACAAATGTGATTTCTGGAAATAAACAAGGCCATAAGAAGATTAGCCGGAGCAGAAACATAAGTCAATATTAATAGGTGGGGTAATTAAATTATCCCTTAAGCTGAGATGCCAAGTGACACAAAATTTTTGCGTTAATTCTAATACGATCACCTCTGTGCGCCTGCACATATCTGAATGGGTCTCCCGCCAGAGCCACTAATTTTATTCTCTCCAGTTTCTTCGTATCGAATAGCTCTCTCTGTCCTGCTAACAAACCCAAGTACTTTGGGACAGAGAAGTTCGTATTTTCTCCGTATCATTTTACAGAGGTTCACTTGATACAAATGTGGGTCAATAAACAATGTTTATTTTTTATAGGTTAGTATCTTGCTCAAGAAAATTAGAACTAAGTTTTAGGAAGATTTATTTTCATTTTAACTATTCGTTCGGTGGTAACTGCCACTCAATACTTAAATGACTTTCTCCCCAAAGGGCAAACTCTTTAAAGCAGGGCAGAATTTATTTAAACAGCTGTTTTCTTGTACAATCATTGCATTAATGTGTAGACTTGAGTTATGAATAGTGGGTGACTTGCACAATTTGTAAATATATACAGGTATAAAAGTTAGCATGTCATTCAATTAAATTTTTAAAGAACGACACATGATTAATTACTACCAGGCATGATGAAGTCATTCTACAATGCTACATTTACATATTTCTATGTTTTAAATAAATAGCATTTCACATTTGGAGTCAAATGAACACCCCCCCCCCATCTTTTTCCCCCCCAGGAATAAATGGTATTTTTGTTCTTAGGAAAAGAAATGTCTTCTGTTGTATTGCTGTTGTCGCTGGTGTTATTATTGTTTTGTTGCTGTTGTTGAATTCAAGATTGTTTAAAATAGCAGCCAACATGCACATACTTCTTTAAATTAAAAAAAAAAAAGTGACAAGGCAAATTAGTACATAAAACAAACTACGGAATCATGTTGTTCCATGAAGGATCTAAAGATTGGGACCATCCAAAAATGTTTTAAAGCCATTTTAATTTTAACATTAAATATGTTGAAGAAGGTGCTCATTATTTTGGAATCGCTCTGGCAAGGGATAGGGATTTTAAAATGTTTGTTCTAAAAATAAAATAGAAACTTCTCCCAGTGGGAGAGGAAGAGAAGGCTATCTTGTAAGCGTTCACGAGAGATTTAGATATAAAACTCTAAGAAGCCGCTAATGCCCTTTGAGCAGGTGCCCGTATAATAAAATACGATGTCCAGGGTGATGACTTTTAAAAAGAAAACAATTTTCCGAGAAGATGAAACAATGATCACATCATTAGCTTTTTATGCCTGATTTTTACGGAACTCTTTTTATACATGTAAAATTCCATGCAATACTGTAAAATAAAACGCACATTCTTCGTGATTATCGTAGGAGAAAAGAGAAGATACCTTTTTTTCCCTAAAACATAGCCGTGCAACGGAGAAAACATTGAAAGGGCTGCTCGATTTCTTTCCATTTTTATCTGGAAGGTTTCCGGAAAGTATTCTTTGAACTCTAGCTGGCGGCTGTCTCAGACCATTTCAGGGGGGCCGGTGAGGAATTTGGCCATTAATATTTGACTTACATACTCTTTGTGTTTAAAAACTTTAAATATTTTTTGATAGTCTGGTACATGGCAAGCGAGGCCTCAGGAAAGTTTTTCTTCCTAGGATTCAGTCCCCATTGGATACACTCTCTGGAGAGGTAAAGTGTGACCCAAGATAGTTTGGGGCTTAATCAGTGTCTCTCTCCCCCTCCCCAACCCCATCACCACTCTAGAAGTAACATCGCCATCTAATGGACAACAGGGGAACTTCCCCGCAGAAAAGGGAAGGTTTCTGTTTACGGCAATCCAAAATATATTTAAGATGAAGAATGCCATCATTCTAGGGGCAGAGGAACAAGAACAAAAAAACCGTAATCAGAACCGCAGGACAGCAGCGATAGCCTTTTTACTCTTCTCTGGTCTCCAACAATTTTTCCAACAGACCCATTGCAACACCCTCCCCCCCCCAAAAAAAAGAGGTGAAAAAAAGTAAGAAAATTTTGCTATTTTGATCTCTAAGTGTTTTATGTTAGTTATGAACTTCTGGAGTGGAGGGTTTTTTTGTTTTTTGTTTTTTTTAATCAGTGAACTCCCACCTTTTTCTCCCAACATTTCCTGGGAGCATAGGGGGGCCGTGTGCATGCACGCACACACACACACACACACACCACCCCACTCCTGTGCAGTTCTTCCATTCCTCCTGGGCCTTATTTTGTGAGCACAAAACTGGGATAACCCAAATATTATTCTAAATTCTTTTTTCAGGCACTTAAGCAAAACAACTTTCATTTTTGAAGTTTATATAACTTTTCCTTATAAATATAATCACATTCCGATTACACGTCTGCCCAATGTCGATTTTTGGATTTTCTTATGCAAATACCGGTCCTGCGTTCCTCCTCTCCCCACCCCTAACAGATGGATGGATTTGCCTTGAAACTCGAATATTAACTGCTTTCTCCTGGTAACTAAAGGCTGGGTGTTCTTTTCACGAAAACTTTTATCGTCTCATAGATTCCATTACTAGTTGGAATAATTTCATGAAAAGGAAGAAAGTCCATTGTAGTCTAGAACATTAACATATGTTTTCTTTATCATCCTCCCAATAGTTGACTAGATATTCAAAAGATTAAAAAAAAAAAAGACAAGAAATGGAAATTACAATTAAACGTATCAAGTCTTTCAATCCACCCATTTTAAAGCAGAAACACTTCTTACTGAATCTTATTTTTCCTTATTGCATACCGTAAACATTTTGTTTTCTAAGAGTCCTTAGGAGCCTGAAGCCAGGCTTGCTATTATATTACAGTCACAAATTACACATATATATATATATGTGTGTGTGTATATATATATACACATATATTCCAAACTATTTACATTTTGTAACTTAATTTCTCACTCAATAGAATTTGAGAGATCTGGATATTATAAAGGCAAACTCATTTTCTGCTGGAATGAAATGAGAAAATGAAAAAATTTTAAATTCGTTTCATTAAGTAAATTCAGTAGGGACTCACTGTGAGCCCCTGAAATAAACCAGCCTGCTTCTGTTTACTTTCTCCATCTTTCGAAGCCTTAAAATGAAGATTGAAGTCGCTGCCATTGGAAAGAGCCCTCCCCTCCCCTTCCCTGCCAGTGTTTGTGCAGCAATTGTACAGTCTCTTTTCCTAAAAGTGGAGGAAGGCGCTGAGGGCGGACAGAGCGAGTTCCTCTGAGAAGCGCTGCGCAAAGTTAACTGTGAAGGAAGAAAGGGAGGCAGGAGAATGGCCGTCCAGTACTCACCATTTCCTGGGACCACAGCCGGCCCGACATCTGTCTGTCTCCCAGTCCTGCTTCCAAAAGAAACGCAGCGCTTTGGTGCAGAGCTAGAAGTGAACATCCAGGAAGTTGGCAAAATCACTAACTAAACAATCAATAGAGGAAACACAACAAATTAAAATATCAAATTCAAGGTTTTTTCCATAATGGAAGAGAAAACGGGCCAAGGAGGACATATTTTCATTTTTCCCTGTGACCTTGCTAGGCCCGAGGTGACCTAAGTTCTCATTCAGAACATTTCCCTCCTCCATCCACATGGTATAAAGGATCATTTCACTCAGTCGCTGCAGTGGACGTGGGCTTATTGCAAACCCCAAAATTCGCTGTACGAAAAGTTCCGAGTTCCTGCCACAGATTTGAAATGCGTTTTGCAATGGAAATACACTTTAGAAGCCAGCGGCCCCCACCCCAGTGAATGCCTGCGATGACAGGAAATGTTAACCATTTTAAGCACTTTTTTTATTTGCAGTTGCTCCAAACGAGGGAGGCAGGGAAAATATACATTAGTTGATTGGTAGTGAAATGGAGATCGAGTGTGTGTGCACACGCGTGTGTTTCTGAGCACAGGGACAGCATCCTGGGTCGTGAAATTAGCACCCAAGACAAAGATTAGTTCACTTCGAATTCCCACAGAAGGATGCAGCGTTTGCAGCAGAGATTTCGGACTTTCCCCATTTTCCAAATTCTCTCCCACTATTGATAAATTAAAAAGCAATAGCATCCTGGCACTCTTTAGCTGGGGAGTCTTAAGGAAAATGCCTGTCCTGCAATGTTTTGGGGTGGATATGTGTTTGTGTGAATATTTTCTCCCTGGGATGAAAAGGAAAAAAAAATTTTTCCCCCCAAATCAAATAAACCCTGAAGCTCAGAAACACACGGAATGTGTATAACATTGTCCTTCAGAAAGCTGTCCTGAATTTTTTTTAAAGAAGTCATCTCTTTGATCAACAGCCGGCCGGGAATTACATCTTTCTCCATTCTGTTGCATTTAACAGGGACTAACATGGGTGAGTTTAAACAAACAGATGCCCAGGCATGAACGCTCCTTTGAGCGTGACTAACCTGAGATGGGCCGGATTCATGTGGTGGGGGTGGGATGGCCGCTGGAAGGGATTCATTAGCGAGAGAGAAAGAGAAGCTGCAGGGTGTGGGGGGGAAGTTAAGAGAGTAATAAACCCATGACGGAAAAAAGAAATTGAAAACTATCTCCACTCGCTGCGCTTGCAACCCTCCTACAGGTGAGCAGCTGAACGGCTGAGATTCTTCAGCCTAAAAGATAAACGGCCCGCTTGATTCCAGGGTGTCAAGCAGTGGAGAGAAAACAAAACACAACACTTCACGTTGGATTTTCAGAAGATAATCTGACTCACAATGAGCGCACTGTACGTGGGCGAGTAGGGAGCAGGGCCACCTCTGCGAGGAGCTGTGAACGACAGCCACGCTCCAGGCACCTCAAGAGCTTGAGAAAGCCAACCCAGGGTGCGGGGGGGCCCTCGCGGTGCCTGAGGGGCCGCTGCCTCAGGCCACATCGGCACATCTGTTGTGGCCTCTGGTGGTGAACTCTACGCCCCTCCACGCGGCCCCTTTGGCCCAACTGGAACACAAGGATGTGCAAAGCCAACCAGTCCCCCTGGCAGCCTGCAGAGCTGGGGGGAATTCTGGGGCCTGTGGACTCTACAGAGGCCACTGCTAGGGCGATGCCATCTGGGTGCACCCTCCATGTTGGAGAAAGAAGTGGCGGCTGGGTGCCAGTCCCCAGGGGAGAGCTGGCTGCGTCATCCCTCGTGGAAGACAAATGCAGCCACTAGATCGCAGGGTGCAGGCTCTCCAAACGTCACCACCAGCCACACTGGCCTTTTGTTTGCAGGCAACGGGCAGTGCTAACCCAGGCCGTGTATACCACCGAGCCTCCTGACCTCAGACCTCCCAGACCCCTCTGACCCCCAAAATGCGAGGAGACGGGAGAGGGCCAGCTGTCATCACGACCGACCACTACGGCTAGGGACAGGGCCTCCGAGAACTCCTCCATGCCCCAGCTCGTGGTTTGCATGGTCTTTCACCTGGTACCTGGGCTAGGTGGGTTGTAAGATGGAGACTTGCCCAGGACAGCAGCATTTCCATTTTTCCTTCTGTGCGCAAAGAGCTAGCACGGCCCTCCCTCTAACGCCTTTCCTCTGTGCTTAAGGCGGGAGGCTGGAAGGAAAGTTCTGGGGGTGGGGGGGAGCACCCGGTCTTGAGGAGTAATTTATTAGTGATCTGCTTGCCCTGGGAGAGTGCAGTTAATTAAAGACAAGGCATTTTCTGGAGGCTCGAGCCAGACAAGGAACTAGGCCAGTAATTACCAACGCTGACAAGGCCAGGCTGTCGTGTGGACATTTGAGAGACCTCTGGCCCGGTGACCCGCCAACCCGGTGACCGCCCCACCCCCACAGCCTTCCACCCACCCACCCCTCCTTTCCCCGGCACCGAGTGGAGTTTCAGCTCATATATGTACCTCCGGCTCTTGGTTCTCAGATTCTAATTTTCTGGCCATGCTGGGGCAGACACAGCCCCAAGCCCGGAACTGGCAGGGACCAGCGTGGTGAAGGCAAGAGCCTACAAAAGGAGAGGAAGAATGTTCTAGAAGGAGGCAGGACTCAGTCCCTGGGCCCAGGAGGCAAGCAGCACCCACTTTTCTCGTTCACTGAAACAACAAAAAAGAGAGACTCGACCAAAATAAACCAGGGGTGATATAAATGTATGTATAAAAGAATTTAGAGGCTACAGACACACACACACACACACACACACACGCGCGCGCGTTCTGTTTTTAGTTCCAACAGTTCTTTTTAAATAGCAGACTATTTCTTCTTACTAAACGCGCCTTTCTAGACAGTTTTACCCCACACTCTCACAGACCTTCCTTCTTTAATGTGAACGAAGGCAGTTCCCACAGCCCTTGTGCTGGAATGTTCTAAAATGCTAGCATCGACACATTCCCATTTCGTTTTATTACAGAAACCTTATTTTACGGCGCAGAGTGTGGTGTGTGTGAAGAGCGGGTGAAGGCGGGGGGCCCTGCCACTGAGGGGAGGTGACCGTGGGGCTGTGGCCGAGTATAAATCCTGAGAAGTGACAGCCGAATTTGGGGAACCAACAGACAAAATATACAGTGCAGCCCGTGGGCCTCACCAGCGTGAGACGCGACGAGCTTCCGCAGCGGACGCCCGAGACCCCCGGCCCTTCATTAGGCATGTGATGGATCAGACCAGGGCTGACCGCCCTCCTGGGGCTGCCAAATGCTCCAGGTTTTTATTAACCTAATAAAGTGAAAGGAGGAGAAAGGCAGGAAAATCTCAATTGGAAGAATCAACGTGGAGGAGCTCAGTACACTAGGGTCCTTTTTTTTAATTACACATTTTTTTTATTGTTGTTGAAAATGTGTACAGCAGAACATAGGCCAGCTCAACAATTTTCTACAGTTCAGTGATATTGATTACATTCTTCATGTTGTGAAACTATTCTCACCCTCCTTTTCCGAATTGTTCCTCCCTCCGTAACATAAACTCACTGCCCCCTAAACTTCTATCTAACCTTTCAAGTTGCTGTTGTCAATTTGATCCCGTACAGATAGTTCTTTAAAAGAGCACAATGCTCAAGGTGGACATTCTTTACTAGTTAAGCTAAACCATTGTTTGGTTTAAAGACGACTTCAGGGGTTAGTAGCCTGAATTAATATATTTATAATTAATTAATAATTAAATTCTTCTATACGGAGCAATTGTGAGGATGGTGCAGGACTGCGCAGCGTTTCATTCTGTTGTACCTAGGGTTGCTATGAGTCGGAACCAACTCTACAGCACCTAACAACAACAACATATTTAGAACCCTACTAGTGGCCAAGACAGGTCCCAGAAAGACCCATGGTCCCAATGTGGCCTTCAACCGGCTGACTGGAAACACCAACAGCAATGCAAAGAGATAGAATCGCAGTTCTTGTTGTTATTTTCTTGTTCTTAGGAATGTACTAAAAATCTGTGTCTTTTCCTTTCAGTTAGCTCTGAAGGCAAGGAACACTAGAAGGAGAAATGGCAGAGATGTGTGTGGGGCAAATAGGAATTTTGGGTGAATCCTGCCCTGACTGTCCTGGGCGGGAGGGACAGTGTTGTCCCCCAAGACTCTCCCAGCACCTCGCCTCAGAATTAGAGCAAATAAATTACAGCAAATAAATCAAGCGACGCAGATGAAACAGAGTCTCTTTTATGCACAAATATCTCCGGGGGCTCTGAGCTTTGGAGCCGGGGCTGGGATTGCCGATTTTGGGACAGAGGCCCCGTGCAAGCAAGGCTCCTCAGGAAAGACCCGCCGGGCAGCCCAGGGAGCCATGGCCATTTCACCAGGCCGTGGTGCTGTGGCCCTTTGTCCAGGGGCTTGGCCAGGCCACCCACTCACTTCACTTGAGTCCACAGAAAGCAAGGGAGTGATTTATTATCTCTGGTCCCTGAGGCACAGGCCATCACAGTCTTGTGTCCACGTAGGGACACCAAGTGAGGCGGGAGGACGCGTTTCAGCCCCAAATGCGATGGCGAGAATTTGTAGAGGACAGGGAGTTGCTCCATCTGATTGCTGAGTAGGTGTGTCCGCCTCCATGCAGGCCCAGAGGGACGGTCGCTGCTGCGGCCACGGCCGACAGCAATACTTCAGGAACCGAAATCAGCAAGCCCTGCATCCAGCAATCTCAGCTGCCTTCCAGCACACCGAGCGCAGGAAACGGACCCTGATGCAGCAGGCCAGGCCCCGTAGGTTCACAGCCATTTATTTGTTGTTGTTGTTATAATAATACACATATGTATAAGGGTGAGAATTGTTGCACAACTGGAAAAATGTAATCAATGTCACCGAATTGTACGTGTAGAAACTGTTGAGTTGGTGTATGTTTTTGCTGTGCATATTTTCAACAATAAAATTTAAAAAATATATATGTGTATATATATGTACATATACATGAATATACATACATGAATATTATTATATATATTCACCTTCCTGAGCCAGGCTCTGCCTTCTTGTTGAGCAGCCGCTGACAGTCACATTTCGGGTCCTGAGCAGGCCTGGGGATGAATACAGAGCTGCTCGCTTGCATATTCACCGGGCTATCCAGTTCCCACATGAATTATGCAGCTCAGGAAGTTGGGACAGCCAAATTTTTTTTTTAAGTTGCTTTAAAATTTCATTGCTACAGGGAATTTTTAGGTGAAACTTTCTGTATGACAGTACTGGTGGACACAACTCTGCACTTGTCACAGCCCACAGGACTGGACAACACAACCAGTGAGCCTGATGGGAACTGTGGGCTTCATTTAGTAATGATGCGTCAGGGTTGGTGCAGCAATTGTAATAAGTGCAAGATGTTAATAGGGGAAACTGTGCAGGGAGGAGGGTACAGGAGCTCTCTGTACTCTCTGCTCGATTTTTCTGTGACCTAAAACTTCTCTCAAAATAAAGTCTGTTAATAAAAAATTTTTAAAAGTCTTGCTAAAATGATAGAAGGTGTTTTCCTTTGCCTGCACTCTTCCCCGTTTGGTATTTCCTGGGAAAGGACTTTCGGAAAGTAGAAACGTCCAAAACAAAACGGAAAAGTCCCACCAACGCGCTGCTGTTTCATCCACCCCATGGAAGCCAGTCTCGGAGGACGTTTTCCTGAGCCTGATTTCAGCAAAGGCAGAGGTGACAGGGGTGTTCGATGTGTCTGCTGCTGTGACGGCAACAAGAGCATGCCGTTTAAACAAGGTTCCTGTTTGTTTTTCGTTTTTCACACTGAAGTCCCATTGTGCGGAGTGTGGTGGCATTATCACTTTAAATAAACCGACATCCTGCCTTCCTTTCGCAGTTGATTAAATCCAACTCACAGTCCAAAGTAAGCCTGTCAGCTGGGAATTCATGCAGAATTCTTCCCTTGCCCTGGACGGCAGAGGGAAGGATGGAGCCCCCCACCCAGCGGGTCTGCAAATCGGCAGGGCCGCTTACAGCAAGGAGGGTGTTACACCCTCAGGTGCCAACTCCCTGGTGACCTGTGCTGGGAGCCGCCTGCCTCGGGGGACCTCACTGCCAGCCTTTTCAGAAGGATAGGCCCTGTCCTGGGGTGAAAGGGGTGAAGAGATGGAGGGGGAGGAGAGAGACAAGGAATAAGGAGAGAGACAGAGAGAAAGTCGGAGGGGAGAAAAAGAGAGAGAGACAGAGAGAAGGAGAAAGAGAGAAACAGAAGGACAGTGAGAGAGAGAGAAAAGAAAGAGGACAGAGAGACAAAAAGAGACACAGAGAGAGAGAGAGAGGAGAGAAAGGAGAGACAGAGCCAAGAAAGGAGAGACAGAGAAAGAAAAGAAGAGAGCAGCGTTTGGTGACCCGGAACCACAGCGGTCCTTGGGGTTTTCTCGGCGAGGCTGACCTGTGCTCCCTGACCACCCTGACCGTGCTCTGCAGGGCAGGTCCCCGCCTATACCCGCACCGTCACACAGATAAACCTTGGTGGTCCTGAGCCGCTTGTCCAGGCGGCCACTGTCTGCCTTTTGCAGCTGAGGCAGCGCCACCAGGTGGCGATGGCACGGACACAGCTGACCACCTCCTTAACTGCTCTGATAGAGGGCAATGGGGTGAGCTGTTTGTGGGGAGTCCTGTGATTTCAGACCCCGCACACAGAGGAGGGCTCTACACACTGCTCCGATTGCTGAGTTCAGATCTACGATGTGCAAACTCAGAAACAGTGGGACCTTTGTACTGCTGATATCCGGTCAGCAGGACATGGGGGGCAGCCCACATCTGACACCCCCGCTGCAGAAAGGACGCGTCCAGACAGCTCCCAGAGAGGTCAGCGAGGAAGGGGGCCATGAGGAGACCCTCACCTGGGCTTTAGAACGATAGACCAACGTGCATAGAAGTCCCACTCCTGTCCCTACCCAGCTGTCTGAACCTCTAAGCCTGGCCTCAATCTCCTCATTGTTAAAATTATACCCACGTCACAGGGTTGTGAGGATTAGAGGTAATAGACCTCTATGTGTAGCATAATATGTTGTTGTTAGTTGCTGTGGAGCCCACCTCAACTCATGGGACTCCATGCACCATGAAACAAAACACTGCACAGTCCTGCGCCATCCCTGTGATTGGTTGTGGATTGGACCCTTGTGATCCATAGGGTTTTCATTGGCTGATTTTTGGAAGTAGATAGGCAGACCTTTCTTCCTAGTCCGTCTTAGCCTGGAGATTCTGCTGAAACCTGTTCAGCATCATAACACCACGCAAGCCTCCGCTGACAGTCTGGTAGTGGCTACATACCTTAGCATAACATGTGGTTGTCATTGTTAGTTGCTTTGGAGACAATTCCAACTCATGGTGACCCCATAGAATTTTCAAGACCTTTCAGGAGCAGATCGCCGGGCCAGTCTTCCAAGGCACCACTGGGTGGTTTTGAATCGCCGAACTTTTGGCTAGTGGTTGAATACTTAACTGTTCACTGCACCCAGGAACTCCTAGCATAAGCACTCAAAAAAAAAGAGGAAAATGTGAGCATCATTACTATCCAATGAGGCTCTTGACCACCTTGAGGGAGGTGTGCGCCAGGGCTAGACTGGGCCTAGTGAGAGCCAGACACATCTTGATTCTCCCATTACCATCCTTCTTCATAGATATTTTCTAGACTGAGCCACAGACATTTTTATGGCACTTCTTAACTGGTGGTTGGCATTGAAAAATAAACTTCAGCTAGTACCAACCATAAACAAGCAATAATTGTCGGAGCTGATGTTTACATGGTGCTTCCAACAGGCTGGTCTATGCGCCTTACACACATTAACACATAGTCCTCACCACACCCTGCCATGCCCTTACCACGTGGGTACTAGCTGCATCCCCATTCTACAGATCAGGAAGCCGAGTAACGGAGAGGCAAAGTAATTTGCCAAGAGCTGCACAGCTAGCAAGTGGCCACACTAGAATCTGAACCCTGACAACTGAACACCTGGGTATAGGCACCCAGCTGCCATGCAGTAACTGCCTCTTGTATACCAAGGTGACACTAGGGGCTGCCTCTTGCTGGAGGTTGGTTGTGAAAACCCAAGAGTTTAAGGAAGCCAGTTTCCCTCTACACACTTCTTCACCAAAACTGTTTGCAGAAACAGAAAGCAGAAGGGATACCCAAGGGGAAATGCTGGAATCAGAAAAGGAGAAATGCTGGAATCAGAAAAGGAGAAATGCTGGAATCAGAGGAGACTTTGATGGACTCAAAAAATGGACTTAGCTTGGCCAGTACTGGAGGGGGAGGGGGAGCGGTTGGAGTGGAGGGGGAGGGCTGTTTCCTTGTGTGGGCACCAGGATGCAGTATCCAGCAATACACCGATTCAGAGGATGACACTGGCCTTTCAAGGAGCCCTGGTGACACAACAATTAAGCACTCAGCTGCTAACCAAAAGATCAACAGTTCGAACTCACCAGAGGCTCCTCAGGAGAAAAGACCTGGTGGCGGTCTACTTCTGTAAAGATTACAGCCTAGTAACCCTACGGGGCAGTTCTACTCTGTCAGTGGGGTCCCTATGAGTCAGAATCAACTTGGCACACAACAACAACGTAGCCACTTCGTATGGACACTTCTACAAGAGAATGGACAACTTCCCAGTACAACCAATGGGACATTCTGCAGAATAAGATAGGCGTTCGCTCGCTTACTTTGAACATACCATCAGGAAAGATCAATCCCTAGAAAAGGACATCATGGCTGGTAAAGTAGAAAGTCAGTGAAAACAAAGGAAACCCTCTATGAGATGGATTGACATGATGGCCCCAACAATAAACTCAAACATACCAACGATCATAAAGATGGCGCATCCTTTATGGACTAGGCATTCTGTTGTATACGGGTTGCCATGAGTCGGAGCCGACTTGCCGGCAGCTAGCAACAATAACAAAGCACACACAGGCTCTGGAGGAAAATCACCTGGTTACGGTATCTGCACTCTTCCACTTAATTTTGGGCAAATTGCTTGACCTTGCTGAGCCTCAGCTCCAATTTTTTTATAAAAAATTCTATAATACAAATCTTATATTTTAAAATGTATACATTTTGTCTTAGTAATCTTTTGGCAATTAATGTGTAGAAATTGTAATAAACACCTATTAATATCATTCATGTACATATAATAAATAATATTTATAAACAATATTAATAGTATTAACAAATATGAAAGAAGATTTGTACATATAATATGTCTATCATATTATTATTTATAATGAAAATAAAAAGGAGAAACAACATAAATGTCAATAAAAGTGGACGATTGATTAAATAAATCCTTACTCAACATAGAAAATGCTATCCTGAGATGTAAAAATACTGTACCTGGTGGTTCCAGCCATTATTGTAAAAACAACTTGTAATATCAAGGGGAAAATGTTTTAAAAAATGCATCATGTATACAATGTGTGTAAAATTTTGTAAAATAACCCAGTGCTTAGGCAAACGCTGGAAAGAAATTCACCCAAAAATCTAACTCAAGGGTGGTTTAGATGATAAGATTACAGATCATTCTTTTTTAATTCATAATGTTTAATGTTTTAACTACTTTGATAATAAATAAAGGAAATTTGGAAAAGACAAAGAAATACAAATAAGAGGAAGATAAACATCTTTTTCTCCTGAACGGTACTTGTTTCCATATACTTTCTAACTACTGAAGCCCACACGATCACGTCCATGGAGAGTTCTGGAAGATCTTTGAATTGTGCTGGAGGCCATATCCCAGCCTTTCAGGAAAGACCCCCAACTCTGTCCCCCTTCCCTGCTGCTCCTCCAAGAACAGGGTTCAAGGTTTGCACTCGGGGCCTCACGAGGCCTTCCAGGAAACTGTCCAAGCCTTCATCGGGTTGAACATCCGCCTGACTGTCCACCATGGCCAAGAACCAGTTCAACTTTCCCCTGCTGTTGGACATTTGTCCTGTTCCTCATGCTTTTCTTTTCCTTTTTTTTGCAATTATAAATAGTGATGCAATTAATATAACCACCAGTTGCCATCCGGTAGACTCTGACTCCTGGGACCTCATGTGTGTCAGAGCAGAACTGAGCTCCATAGGGTTTTCAGTGGCTGATTTTTTGGAAGTAGATTGCCAGGTCTTTCTTTCAAGTGCCTCTGGGTGGACTCCAACCTCCAATCTTTCTGTTAGCAGCTGAACGTTAACTGTTTACACCACCCAAGAGCTACCAAAATTAATACTCTTGTGCACAAAAGGTACCTGGGTGGCGCAAGCAGTTGGGCACTCGACTACTAGCTGAAAGGTTGGAGGTTCAAACCCACCCAGAGGCACCTCAGAAGACAGGCCTGGCGATCTGTTTCCAAAAGCTCACAGTCTTGAAAAGCCTAAGGAGCACAGTTCTACTGTGTGCACATGGGGTCGCCCTGAGTCAGAATCGACTCGACGGCAGCTGATAACAACAGTATTGCAGCTGAGTAAACAGGGGAAAACAAACTCATTCAAATGCAAGCTCCTACGCCAGATGTCAAAGTCCCTGGGTGGTGCAAGCAGCTAATGCGCTCGCTGATAACTGAAAAGTTGGAGGTTCGAGACCACCCACAAGCACCTCAAGAGGAAAAGCCTAGTGATCTACTTCTAAAACATCAGCCCTTGAAAACCCTATGGAGCACAGTTCTACTCTGACACTCATGGGGTCAGGTCAGTTTGACAGCAAATGGTTTTTACCCCATATGTCCGTGAGGCCCCAGAATCTCTTTGTTGCTTTCCTTTGTTTTAAGCTCCTCAGGTTCTGATGTTGAAAGCCAGCCTGCGCTGGCAGACAGTGCAGAGTGATCAGCCTCACTCACACTAGATCTCTGTGTCCCCATCACACTTCAGGGTCCCAAAGAAAGCCACAGAACCAAAAATAATACAACAACAGATAAGGAGCAACACAGAACAAGCAACAATAAAATAACACTGAAAGGAAACAGAAGTACAAATGGAAAACCCAAGACCCAGAAAGAGATGGAGTGACCTAAACAGATTCAAATCCAAAATTGCACTATATAGAATCAGAAAACTTCCTGGTCACTGGTTAAGTTTGGAAATGGCCTTTTAAACGGTTAGGTAGGACTGCTGGCCAGCTGTTTGCTAGTATTGTCAAAGGAGGCACCAGGTGACAAGTTCTGATTCTCAGAGGGTGTGAGCAGATGAGGAGTAGAATGCCAAAAATGCATTCCCCGTTGGTTATGGGTTGAATCATGTCCTCCAAAAAGGCATGTTGAAGTCCTAACACCTGTACCTGTGAACACGACCCTGTTTGGAGATAGGATCTTTGAAGATATTATCAGTTAACTTGAGGTCATACTGGAGTAGGATGAGTCCTAATTCTATATGAGTGGCGTCCTTATAAAAGACGAGAAGAGGCACAGGGGGCAGACAGCCATGTGACGATCATCTACAAGCCAAGGAACTCCTGGGACTACCGGAAGCCACCAGAGACAAGGGAAGATGTTCCCTAGAGCCTTCAGAGAGAGCATGGCCCTGCCAACACCCTGAATTTGGACTCCGAGCTTCCAGAACTGTGAGAGAATAAGATTCTGTTCTTTAAAATCACCCACTTTGTGGTATTTTGTTACTGCAGCCCTAGACAACTAGTACACCATCAAAATAACAGGGCCATAAAATGACAGAATTGTGGTTTTTTCTTGCCCAAAAAACCCTTTCCCTCCTTCCAAGTTAACAACCAAATTAATGTGCTCAACAACAAAACAAATTTTCCATATAACAATTTTGGTTATTCTCTTTTCTTCTTACAGAAATGAGTGTTTCTTTGCATCCTCCCCCCGGTTCCAATATTTTTGTTTTTGTGTTTGCGGTTCTCCCCACCTCCAGCCCCAATTGCATGAGGTAAGTGGGGCCCACGTTTGGTGTGAATTCTTCTACAGCTTTCTCTGTATCATACCAACCCATCAGTAGTTGTGTTATTTTTGTTTCACTGTTGTTTTCAAACGGTACTCAATAACTTGCCCTTTTACTCAATAACACATCACATGTGCACTATGCCAACACCTGTGGAGCTAACACAGTCGGTATTAATAGCAGCATACTCTTCAGTATTCATAATCCGTCAGCTATTTCGCTAATGATGGAGACTCAAGTTGTTTCCAGTTTTTCACCACTACTCGTAAAACCGGAATACTCATTAGAAGCAAGTATGGAGAAACTTCATCTTGCTTACTTTGAACATGTCTTCAGGAAAGACCAATCCCTAGAAAGGGACATCATATTTGGTAAAGTAGAGGATCAGCAAAAACAAGGGAAACCCTCAATGAGATGGATTGACACAATAGCCACAACAATGGGCTCAAACATATCAAAGGTCATGAAGACGGTGCAGGACTGGGCAATGTTTCATTCTGTTGTACATGGTGTTGCCATGAGTCGGAGCCGTCTCAATGGCAACTGACAACCACATACTGTAGTAAACATGTTTCTACAGCATTCTTACACCCTGGTGCTTTTTGTTTGTGGAGGATAGATTCCTACAAGTAGGATTGCAGGGTCAAATTTTATGTGTGTTTTGAATTTCCAAAACAATTGCCAGATTTATTTTTCTCGTAAACTTGTAGCAATGTACGCAACCACAACTAATTTACGAGTGGCCGTTTCCCCACACGTTAGACAGCCGTAGATGTTATCAGTCTTTGATAGCTTTGCCCCTCAGATTCACCCCCGGATTTATATCTTTGCCATGTCTAAACCAAAAGGAAACATCTATTTCCCCCTTGAATAGCTTTTGCCACAATTCCCTTCCCAGCTGTGTATGGAAGATTCTGGTGGCTACAACGGGGCTCTGGATACGGCATTTTCTTAACGAGGCTAGTATGTGTTTATTTGTTTCACCCACACCTCATTCCACAAAGGGTTTAAAGTGGTTGAAGTAATCTTCCTGAGGACTTCTCTGACGGAGCCCTCTCATCTGCCTCAGAATCCATGAGAACTTGAGGCCCTGCCCCTACCCAGGAAGGAAGGGGCTTGGGGGTGGGGAGGTTGTGGAGTCCATAGAGTTTTCTATGATTTTCACAGCAAGCACAGCGCACTTTGCCCACAGTGCCTTTACTCCCTGCGGGTTCAGTTCTGAGAGCTTTGCTCTATTAACCCACTCAAGACTCACAGTAACCCTGCCAGTAGATGCTGGTGCTGCCATTTGACATATGATACCACCGAGTCATGGCGAAGTCACTCGCTCAAGGCCACAGAGCTACCAAGTTGACACAAGAGGATTCAAACGCAGGCAGCCCGGCCCCAAAGACCCTGTGTGGAACCACCATGTCCCACTGCCTGCTGGGCCCAAGGGTCCCTCAGAAGCCTGGTCTGGCCAAGCAGGACTCCTGCCACACCTGGTCTGCCTGACCTTGACCAAAACAAGGCGTTTGTCACTTTGTCACTGTTAGTAATAGGAATACAGGTTTCTCCCACTATCCAAAAGTAGACCTTTCCTATGAAACCTTTCGTAAGCCAAAATGACATAAAGGAAAGAAGCAATTACCATTAATTTATATGGGAAAAAAATGTTGAGCACTCCCAGACCAAAAAATAATGTACCAAATCATACCAAATAACACATAAAACCCTTACAACTCTCTTAGGCTTTTCTGATACCTTAGGACAAATCTTTCTAACGGATGCACGAAATAAATCAAGATAAAGCACAGATGCTCAAAGACTCAGTTCAAACCTATGGCAGCATGATGCGGAGAAGCTGGGTGTAGTTCCTGGGGAAGGAGCTTGGCAACACCACTCTCGTTGCTCAAGGTGTGTGTTGCCTGTTTAATGGTTTGCTGTAAAACAAATGCTGAAGGCTATTTCCGCTTTCCACCTTTTTTTTTTTTTTAATTGTTGTAGTTAATTGAAGTTTACATTTCAAGTTAGTCTCCCATACAAAATTTTATACTTACATTGTTACGTGACCCTAATTGCTCACCCCATTCTGTGACAGCACACTCCTTCTTTCCGCCCCTGATTCCCCATGACCATTCAACCAGCTCCTAACCCTCTCTGCCTTCCCATCTCACCTCCGGACAGAAGCTGCCCATTTAGTCTCTTGTGTCTACTTGAGCTAAGAGGCACACTCCTCACGAGTATCACTTTATGTCCCACAGTCCCGTCCAATCCCTGTCTGAAGAGTTGGCCTCGGAAGTTGTTTTAGTTCTGGGCTGATAGAGAATCCAGGGGCCATGCTTTCCTGGGTGCTTTCAGTCTCAGTCAGACCATTAAGTCTGGTCTTCTTACTAGAATTTCAGTTTCTGCACCCCATCTTTCCGCTGCTCCATCAGGGACTCTCTGTTGTGTTCCCTGTCAGGGCGGTCATTGGTGGTGGCCAGGCACCATCTAGTTCTTCTGGTCTCAGGCTGATGAAGTCTCTGGTTTATGTGGCCTTTTCTGTCTCCTGGGCTACTACTTTCCTTGGGTCTTTGGTGATCTTCATTCTCCTTTACTCCAGGTGAGTTGGCACAAATTGATGCATCTCAGATGGCCACTTTCTAGCTTTTAAGACCCCAGACGTCACTCACCCAAGTGGGATGCAGAACATTTTCTTAATAAACTTTGTTATGCCAATTGACCTAGATGTCCCCTGAAAGCATGGTCCCCA
>NW_004443989.1:10376468-10396952 GCF_000243295.1 Trichechus manatus latirostris
TACTCCTTTGTGTGTTCTTTGGCAGTTAATGCATTTTATAGAATTTTCTTTCTAATTTCTAGAAGAGTTCTGTATATTAATCTTTTGTATTCTGCCTCTGGTAATTCCAAGAAATTCTCTTCCTCCAGAGAATTTATTGATTCTTCATTTTGAGAGCTTGCTGAAGCCATCATGTACTGCCTGTTTAGGTGATTTGATATTGACTGTTGTCTCCGAGCCATCAATAAGTTATTATAATTTTATTTTATGTTTGTTTAGTGAGTCTTAGCTTCTTGTTTTGTTTTGATACGCCCCAATAGGCTGCTCGTGTGCACTAGTTTGATTATTTGCTCCTTAGAAGCTCTAATGTCCTGTCACCAAGTAGTTAGTTTTGTAAGTATGTGCACACAGGAGTCCATTATATTTTCCTATATGGGTTCAGCTCAGGTGTCCAGGCAGTCGGTCACCAAGTGTGTGGTGCAGGCTCTCACCTACACTCTTAAAGAGGCATGAGTGATTGGTGTAGGCACAGGTATCTGGCTACAGTAGGGGGTCACGCACTGAGCCAGGCAGGGGGCTGATGGCTGCCCCTTAGAGTCTGAAAGGAAAGTGTGTCCCTATTCTCTAGGGCAAGTAGTAGGTGAGTTTTGCAGCTGGACTATGAACACCCCACTCTGTTGGCTGTAAAGACTCGAGGGCACCACTTATTCTTGGACTCCTGTAGCAGGTGACTAGGTGGCATTGGTGAAGCCACCAGTCCTCAAGCCGCTGGTGCAGATCAGTAAAGGTGCCTGCTTAAAGGGCAGGGCTGGTCAAGGGTCACAAATCTTCCACTTCACAGCTGAAACAGTTGAAGTTAGACTTCAGATGTTTACCCTGTTGTACTGTAGTAGTAAGGGCTAACGCTGTTGAGATGGGTCCCCACAATTCTATACAGGTGTATAAAGCACTCAGAGTCTGCAGACTCCTTATGCCTGTGTCTAGCAAAGGAGCTGTGCCAACCCTGAGTTCCTGGCTTAGGGGAGCCAATAGCTTATTTGTTCCCTCTCCAAGGCCAGAAGAATGGGTTAGGGTGCCTTTTGGGATCTCCTTCTGGCCCAGGGGAGTCAGACTTTGGAAGGCTGGACTGGTGCAGAGTAGGAAGGGAGGAGGTAAAAGGGAGAGAGGTTTTTCCCAAACGGGATTTTTTTTTTTTTTTTTAAATCCCTGTGAAAGGCCATGCGCATATACTTATCTTTAGCCACTTGGGAGATGCTTTTCACTTGTTCGGAGTGTCCAAGCAGAATCTCTGCTGCAAGATCTTTCTCGATGTGGAAACTGCCTCCCGAGCGTGCTCACACAGCTGTTTGCCTGCTTCACTGCATACCTTGGAGCCAGTCAGGGCTGAAGAGCTGGAGCTGAGTCAAGATTGGCACTTCTTGCTTCTTCAGAACCTTCTCCCTCTCCCCCTGCCACTCAGTCCGATTCCTCAACTTTGCCTTGTTCAGGGCTCCTAGATATTTATACACAATAAAATCACTTGTTTTTCCAGGTCTTTTTTGTAAGAGGGATCTAGGAAGCCGTCTAACTACTCTGCCATGTTGGCCCCGCCCCTCCACCTTTTTTTGTAAAAGCAAAAATCCTCTTCAGATTTCTTTCAGTTAGCCAAAACAAGTACTAATATAGGACTTTCATAAAAGAGAAGTGGCTTAAACTGAACTTCCAAAAAACAGGGGATACCTGTATAGGAGTCCCTAGGTGGTGTAAAGGGTTAAGTACTAGAATACTAACCAAAAGGTTGCTGGTTCAAACCCATCCAGAGGCACTTCAGAAGAAAGGCCCAGTAATCTGCTTCTGAAAGGTCACAGCCTTGAAAATCAATGGAGCGCAACACTACTCTGCACACATGGAGTCGCCATGAGTCGGAATCAACTTGACCGCAAATGGTTTTGTTTTGTTTTTTGGTTAATAGGAATATAGAGAAAAAATACATATATATGGTTGTCTTAGTTATCTAATGTTGCTATAACAGTAATACCACAAGTGAATGGCTTTAACAAACAGAAGTTTATTCTCTCACAGTCTAGTAGGCTAGAAGTCCAAACTCAGAATCAGCTCCAGGGGAAGTCTTTCTCTCTCAGCTGTGGAGGAAGATCCTTGTCATCTATCTTCCTTTAGTCTGGGAGCATCTCAGTGCAGGGACCTCTGGTCCAGAGGATGTGCTCTGCTCCTGGTGCTACTTTCCTGGTGGTATGAGGTCCCCCAACTCTCTGCTTGCTTCCCTTTCCTTCTATCTCTTGTAAGATAAAAGGTGGTGTAGGCCACACCCCAGGGAAACTTCCTTTACATTGGATCAGGGATGTGACATGAACAAGGGTGTTACAATCTCACCCTAATCCTCTTCAACATAATCCAGTCTTGCCTCATTAACCACAGGCAGAAATTAGGATTTCCAACATATAGGAAAATTATATCAATCACAAAATGGAGGACAACCACATAATCCTGGAAATCATGGCCTAACCAAGGTGACACATATTTTGGGGGGACACGATTCAACCCTTGACAATAGTATATGTATGTGTGTGTGTGTGTGTGGCCCTGGTGGCACAGTGATCAAGAGCTTGGCTGCTAGCCAAAATTTGGCAGTTCGAATCACCAGCTGCTCCTTGGAAACCCTATAGGGCAGTTCTACGCTCTCCTATATGGTCGCTATGAGTCAGCATCAACTTGACAGCAAAGGGTTTGATTTTATATATATATGTGTGTGTGTGTATGCGCTTGTGCGTGCGTGTGTGTGTGTGTGTGCTATGAGTCAATTCCAACTCATAGGAACTCTATAGGACAGAGTAGAACTGCCCCATAGGGTTTCCAAGGCTGTAATCTTTACAGAAACAGATCGCCAGATCTTTTCTTCCAAGTAACAGCCAATGGGTTTGAACTGCTGACCTTTTGGTTAGAAGCCTAGTGCTTAACCATTGCGCCATCATGGGATATATACGTCAGAGATATATATGGAATATATATATGATATATATGGGATATACATATATGTAAACCAAAAACCAAACCCAATGCTGTCAAGTCAATTCCAACTCATAGCAACCCTATAGGACAGAGTAGAACGGATAGGTATAAGAATATGTACAATTCTTGTAGGTGGTCTGACTTTTTCTTGTTGTTGGGGAGTGAGTGACTCTCTTTCTGGTTTTCTACATCCTAAGTGGGAGCTGGAAGGAGCTGGCCATGTTTAAAATGATGATAAGGATCTGGTTAAGAGGTTGAATACACAAGAGAAAAAAGAAACAACTGAGAGTTAAGGTTCCTGAGAAGATGAGAGAAGACGAGATACAAAGTCAAGCAGAAGGAGGGCATTGGATGTGAGAAAGGACAGTCCTTCGTTGTAACAAGCAAAGAGGGATGAAATAGTGTTGGCATGTGTAGATTTGTGTCTGTATTAGTCAAGTTTTGTGGTAATAACATGTATAACAAACAACCCTGTCTTAGGCTGGGTTCTCTAGAGAAGCAAAGCCAGTGAAGTGTACAAATATATATATAGAGAGATTTATATTAAGGAAATGACTGATGCAGTTGTAGAGGCTGGAACATGGGTCAGGCTGGAGGCTTCTCTTGATTCATGTAGCCACAGAAATTGGTGAACCCAAGATCGGCAAGTCAGACAACAGGGCTCTGGTTCATAGGCTGTGAAGACTGAGGAATCCCAAGATTGGCAGGCAAGCCAGCAGGCAAGCTGCTAGCTCAAGTCCCAAGAACTGGAGGTCAGATGAACAGGAGCCAGCTGCAGGATCCAGTGTGAGCAAAAGCCCATAAGCCTTGCCAGAAAGTCTACTTACACTGGATTCAGGGCACACCCCCAAGGAAACTACCTTTCAGCTGATTGGCTACTCACAGCAGATCCCATCATGGAGGTGATCACATCATTATATGACTGCTTAACTAAATCATAACTGCCAAGCCAGTGAGAATCATGACCCAGCCAAGTTGACACACAACCTTAACAATCGCAAACCCCAATATCTCGGTGGCTTATACCAGTAAACATTTCTCTCTCATGATGGCTCTGTGGCTTGGCTGTGGGTCTCCTCCACATGTCCCTGGTTCCAGGCTGAGGGGCAGAAGATACCCGGGCCTGCTGTTCTCATGGCAGATGGCAGGAGCTTTTACGAAAGGAGGAGGAAAAACTCACAAGGCCTCTTAAAGCCTTTTGGGGAAGTGGGCCCTGTCACTTCTGCCTGCATTCCTTGGGTCAAAGCAGGTCACATGGGCAAGCCCAAAGTCAGTGGGCTGGGAAATGTGTTCCATCTATAGGATGGGGAGAAGAGAGTGAAGATTTGTGGAACAATAATAGGTACGTTTACCAGCGTGTGTTTGGGAGCACACATTGAGCTGCTTCTTGTCTGATGGCTCCTGTTTTCTCCATGACCCAAAAAAATCCATTGCTGTCAAGTCAATTCTGACACACAGTGACCCTATAGGACAGAGTAGAACTGCCCCATAGGGTTTCCAAGGAGCAGCTGGTGGATTCAAACTGCCAACCTTTTGGTTAGCCGCCAAACGCTCAACCACTGTGCCATCAGAGCCCCATTCTCTGTGAAGTGGGAGGCAAATTCAACCACTGCACAGGAAGGAAGGAGGAAAGTCAAGTTTTGAGACAAGCAGAAAAGGTTGCAAATAGTGTGGAAAGACTTCTATCCTGTGAAGCACAAGCTTAAGGAATGCTAATATAGGTTTGCTCTTGAGGGAACTCTTCAGCAACAGGACAACTTACCAAGTAAGTAGAGTCCCTGGGGGGTGTAAGAAGTTAACTCACCCAGCTGCTAACCGAAAGGTTGGAGGTTTGAATCCACCCAGAGCCACTTCAGCAGAAAAGTCTAGCAATCTACTTCTGAAAAATTAGCCATTGGAAACCTTGTGGAGCATAGTTCTACTCTGATATACATGGGGCCACTGTGAGTTGGAGTGAACTCAACAGCAACTGTTTTTTGTTTTTGTTTGTTTGTTTGTTTGTCTTTTACCAAGTAGAGTGTTCCTGGCCACTTTCACTCTGGCTCTAACTTGGACTCAAATATGTGTGTAGATCCTTCTCTCAGTGTCTGGAGGCTCCGGAGCAGCAACATCTTACCTCCCAGGAGACCAGCAGGAGGAAAGAACACACTCTTATCACAGTTTCCCTATTTGGTTTTAGAAATGTGAAGAGTGTGAAACTGTGTTTTCATAATAGTTTTTGGAGTCAGAGGCACCCACCCCATCCAATCACCAAGATAATTTTCTTTCCTGTGTTACCACAGAGAGCTCAGCCAGGTTACACTCCAGATGAGTGGAAGCTGGAAAATCCAGGCAGCTGAGGATTCTGTCCAGAGCTGATTGTTATCTGCCCCCAATTTGGGTTTTCTAGAATGTTCCAAAGGACTTGTCAGAGCATTTTCATTATAGCCAAATGCACCCTGGTGTTTGCTCAATCAGCTTCTTTAAGTTTTTAAGTCTTTTGGTATTCAAGAGAAATCCAAGCCCTCCCCTTTGGCCCAGGAACTATTCCATGCCAGCTCCAAGGAGAATTCCACCCCCCAGTCCAAGTTCCAAAGGACTGGAGCCTACTCAGGGTCTGTGGGTTCGGAAGCTGGACGAGGGTGTTGAGTCCACTTCCAGGGAGAGTGGACCACTTTTCCTCTTCCTACCAGTGCAACCACCTTTTGGCTACTGGCTTAGAAAACAAAACCCACTGCAGTTCCGACTCACAGCAACCCTATAGGACAGAATAGAATGACCCCTTTCCAAGGCTGTAATCTTTACAGAAGCAGACTGCCACATCTTTCTCCCACAGAGCAGCTGGTGGGTTCAAACCGCTGACCCTTTGATTAGCAGCTGAGCACTTAACCACTGCACCACCAGGGCTCCTTGCCACTAGCTTAGTCACCCTTTAATTTGGATATAAGAAAAATCTTGTTTTTCAGCAGGGAGCAGATGGCCACTTGGAGGGCCTTGGAAGTCTGTGTAGCTCAGCAATGACTGAGCCCCACACCCACTTTGGAACAGTGTCCAGTCCGGAGAAGTGGTTAAGCCATTGATGGTGCAGTTATCACTGCGATGAAAAGGACAGACTTTGTGCAGGCAGTCTGTGTTAACTCTACCCCTGTTGGTGTAGTAGACAAGCACACACCAACTTCTAGGAGATCATTTGCTTGTTCCCTCAGGCGTGACTTTTATTTGACTTCAGGGCTCCACGCCATGATTCAGCTCAGATATAATGGTGGTTCCAGTGGAGAATGGGGCAGACCAAAATACAGCAACTGCAGCCAACACTGAATGGTCATATTCACCTGGCACAGTCCCCCTGGCTCCCTGGGCTGGGGAGGGAAGAGTGAGGAGTTGGCCAGCCTCCCCCCTCACTAACACTATCCCCCAGAGCCTGCCCCTGGGCATAAGCAATACCCCCCCCCCACCCCCAGCACCTGAAAGCCAGCCAAGAGATCATCTCAAAATCCACATCTCTAGCTGATCATGACAGGACTCTGCATCCCAGGGCTACTGTCGTTTAAAGTGAGGAACTGGGAGTTACCACAGCTAGATGTCACATCCAATTGGTTACAGAATAAGTCAATCATAGGGTCTGCCAGACCCACAGTCCCCTGCGCAACCATGTGGCTTAATCATGTGGCTTCTTTCAGTCAACCTACCATATTTGAAATTCATCCATGTTGTTACATCTATTAATAGTGCATTTCTTTATATTGGTAAGTAGTATTCCATTGTATGGATACACCGCTCTTTGTTTATCCGTTCGTCAGCTGGTGGACCTTTGGGCTGTTTCCACCTTTTGGCTATTGTGAATTATGCTGCTATGAACAGTTGTATACAAGTTTTTGTTTGAACACCTGTTTTCTATTCTTTGGGGTATTTATCCAGGAGTAAAATTGCTAGGTCTTATGATGGCACAATGGTTAAGAGTTTAAAGGTCAGCAGTTTGAACCCACTAGTGGCTCTGTGGTAGAAAAGACATGGCAATCTGCTCCTGTAAAGATTACAGGCTAAGAAACCCTATGGGGCAGTTGCACTCTATCCTTTAGGGTCGCTATGAGTCGGAATCGATTCGACAGCACCCAACAAAGAAACCATGGTAATTCTACGCTTAACTTTTTGAGGAACTGCCAAACTGTTTTCCATGGCAGATGCACCTTTCTGCATTCCCAATGTATGAAGATGTCAATGTCTCCACATCAGGAATTGTCTCTTGGCCAGCTCTTTGTCTCAAGGCAGGTCGTCATGGGGAATCAGGACAGCGCTGCCTCTCTTTCAAGACACTTCCTCTCCCGAGGTTCTCCATGCATTAACCGAGGGTAACATGGCACCGTCAAGAAGGGCCATGAAGACAAGAGACAGCACTCTCTTGGCATGAATTCTCATTGCCCATGCACAGCATGAGGTGTGAAGGAAGACGGCAGATACCATCTACCCTCAGGGCTTCCTGGAGCAGCAGAGCTGCACGTGACATGGATACTTGGAGACAGGCCCGGTCACATTGGGTTCCACTCCAGCATGCACCACGCAGCCTCATGCTTGCCTCCACCTATTATCACTGACAAATTATCCCCTCTCACATCCCAGATGAAACCTGATTGGAAATAGCAGCTTCGATTTAACTCCACATAGGGCCCTGTCATAGCAGCAATAGCTCTGTTTCACGGTTAGATGCGTGAGGTGTGTGACATAGTGTCTCCCCCAGGGCTGTGGGCCCCCTGTGTCAGAGTGGGGTTTACAACAATCCAAAGGAATGCAGGGGCAGATTACCCAATAAACAAGGTAAGCATGGACTTACTTGTACTTATTAATCTGTAGTAAAAATTTCACATGGGTTTTACCACATAAAAAGCATGTGAAATTATTCACTACAGATTAGAAAGTAAGCACAAGTAAGCCCGTACTTACCTTGCTTACTGGGTAATCTGACACTGAAGGCACCCCAGGTTTGTGCTGAGGATGTATTCCCCACCATGGCCTCGAAGATGGCTCAGTGGAATGCAGACCTCAGGCCACACATAACATACCTTTCATGCTCCATAGGACACAATCGGAAAAGCCATCATTCCTCTTCAACCCTGTTAGTTTACAGAGACCCAGAGCAGCAGGCGACTTGTCCTCAGGCACAGAGCAAGGGGCCAAGGTGGTCCTAGGAAGCCCAGGCTTGCTGCCTTCTCTGTCTCTGCCTGGCCATTTTCTTGGCAACCTCAGGCAAGAAACAGAAGCCCCCACAATAGATGGATCCTGATAGAATGGGAGAAAAATGTGGAACAGAACCTCAAATTCTTATTTAAAAAAAAAAAAAAACAGACTTACTGGACCAGTTGAGACTAGACGACTCCCTGAAACTATTGCCCTGAGATACTCTTTAAACCTCCAGCTGAAACTAACCCCTGAAGTTACCTTGTAGCTAAATAACAGATTGGCTCACAAAGAATATCATGTGAGTACTGCATCCCCTTAAAAAATTGTCTGTATGACAGTCTTTTTAACAAATGGTACTGGCAAAACTGGATGTCCATCTGCAAAAAAATGAAACAGGACCCATACCTCACACCATACATAAAAACGAATTCAAAATAGATCAAAGACCTAAATATAAAACCAAAAACTATAGAGATCATAGAAGAAAAAATAGGATCAATGCTAGAGGCCCTAATACTTGGCATTAACAGGATACAGACCATAACTAGCAACACACAAACTCCAGAAGATAAGCTAGATAACTGGGATCTTCTAAAAATTAAACACTTCACACTCATCAAAAGACTTTACCAAAAGAGTAAAAAGAGAACGTACAGACTAGAAAAAAAAATTTGGCTATGAAAAATCCAGCAAAGTTCTGTCTCTAAAATGTACAGGAAAATCCAGCACCTCTACAACAAAAAGACAAATAATCCAATTAAAAAGTGGGCAAAGGAAATGAACAGACACTTCACCAAAGAAGACCTTCAAGCGGCTAACAGACACGTGAGGAAATGCTCGCGATCACTAGCCATTAGAGAAATGCAAATCAAAACCACAATGAGATACCTTTTCACGCTGGCATTACTGTCACAAATCAAAAAAACAGAAAATAACAAGTGCTGGAGAGGCTGCAGGGAGACTGGAGCTCTTATGCACTGCTGGTGTGAATGCAGAATGATACAACCATTTTGGGAAACAATATGGCACTTTCTTAGAAAGCTAGAAATAGAAATACCATATGATCCAGCAATCCCACTCCTAGGAATACATCCTAGAGAAATAAGAGCTGTCACATGAATAGACATATGCAGACCTATGTTCAATGCAGCATTGTTCACAATAGCAAAAAGATGGAAACAACCTAGATGCCAATGAACAGATGAATAGATAAACAAACTGTGGTACATACACACAGTGGAGTACTATGCAACGATGAAGAACAATGATGAATCTGTAAGCATCACACAATATGGATGGATCTAGAGGGCATTATGCTGAGTGAAATAAGTCAATCACAAAAAGACAAAGACCACTACTATAAAAACTCATGAAAAGGTTTACACAAAAAAGAAACAATCTTTGATGGTTATGAGGGAGAGGAGGGGTAGGGATGGAAAAACACTAAATAGACAATAGATAAGTGGTAACTTCGGTGAAAGGTAAGACAGTACACAATACAGGGGAAGCCAGCACTGCTTGTCCAAGGCAAGGTCATAGAAGCTGCATAGACAAATCCAATCTCCCTGAGGGACCAAATTACTAGGCTGAGGGCTGTGGGGACCATGGTCTTAGGGAACATCTAGCTCAATTGGCATAACATAGTTTATAAAGAAAATGTTCTACATTCTACCTTGGTGAGTAGTGTCTAGGGTCTTAAAAGCTTGTGAGTGCCATCTAAGATACTCCACTGGTCTCACCGTGTCCGGAGCAAGGGAGAATGAAGAAAACCAAAGACACAAGGGAAAGATTAGTCCAAAGGACCAATGGACCACAACTACCACAGCCTCTACCAGACTGAGTCCGGTACAGCTAGATGGTGCCTGGCTACCACCACCAACTGCTCTGACAAGAGTCACAATAGAAGGTCCTGAACAGAGCTGGAGAAAAATGTAGAACAAAATTCTAATTTACAAAAAAAGACCGGACTACTGGCCTGACAGAGACTGGAGAAACCCTGAGAGAATGGCCCCTGGACACCCTTTTAGCTCAGAAATGAAGTCACTCCTGAGGTTCACCTTTCAGCCAAAAATTAGACAGGCCCATTAAAACAAAATGAGACTAAAGGGGCACACCAGCCCAGGGGCAAGGACTAGAAGGCAGAAGGAGACAGGAAAGCTGGTAACAGGGAACCCAAGGTTGAGGAGAGGAGAGTGTTGACATGTCACGGGGTTGGTAACCAATGTCACAAAACAATATGTGTACTAATTGTTTAATGAGAAGCTAGTTTGCTCTGTAAACCTTCCTCTAAAGTACAATTAAAAAAGAGAAAAAAAATTAAATCATACATTCTTTAAACCAAACAATAGTTTAGCTTAAGAGCGTCTGCCTTGAGCATTGTGCTCTTCTAAAGAACTATCTATACGGGATCAAATTGACAATAGCGACTTGAAAGTTTAGATAGGAAGCTTAGGGGCAGTGAGTTTATGTTACTGGGGGAGGGAGGAGGAACAAATCAGAAAAGAAGGATGAGAACGGTTGTACACCTTGAAGAATGTAATCAAAGTCACTGAATTGTACATGTAGAAATTGTTGAATTTGTGTATGTTTTGCTGTGCACATTTTCAACAAGAACAAAAAATAAATTATTTTTTTAAAAAATCATCTATATGAGACCAAACGGTCAACAATTACTTTAAAACAAAAATGAGAATATACGGGGGCAGGGAACTAGATTAATGGAAATGGAACAACCAGAACAAAAATAATGAGAATGTTCACACATTGTAAAGAATGTAACCAGTGTCACTGAACAATTTGTGTAGAAATTGTTGAATGGGAACCAAACCTCTGTGTAAACCTTCACCAAAAACACAATATTATTAAAAAAAAAAAAAATGGAAAGAAAGAAAAGAAGCAGAAGCCACTCTCAGATAGACTGTTAAGACCCCTCCTGGGAGGCGATTGGGGTAGCCCTGCCCTGGTACACTGGCAGCCCTTCTCAGGAGGTTGCCCAGCAGCCTCCCCATTGGGCTAGGGACAGCCAAGGAAGGAGACATGGAAGGTTGGGGTGGTTAAGCAGAGAAATGTGACTCATACCCCAGCCTCCCAGGTCTGTCCCATGGACAAGCTGGGCCTCTCTCCACAGCTTCCCCCCCCCCAAAAAAAAGCAGTTAGTCCCAGAAGCCCACTTTCCTAAGGTCGCTTGTCCCGAACTCCGACAGCCCACCCGCCGGGGGCTGGCAGGTCCCAGCAGGTCTCCGCCAGACTTAGGAGCAGAAAGGCACATTGTGTGAGGTGTTCACTGCAAAGGATATTGTCTTCAGGTTTCATTTAGAGGCCCAGGCCTGGGTTTTATTTTGCTGTGGGGCTGCCTGAGGTCTAAGGTTGCAGGCTGCAGCCAACCTCTCTGCTTTTCACCAAGACCCCCTTGTAAATGAAACAGACGTCTCTCAGGGGCTGTTGGCTCTGCCCAAGAAATAGCAATGAGGCAGCCAGCAGAGGCAATGGACTCGGGGAGAAATCTGACTACAAGAAGGCAAGAAGAAACCACAGCTCACTAGTGAACCTTGCCAGGACACAAGGAACAAAGTGCCTGGGTCAGAGCGATGAGACATTGCAAGGGCATTTGAGGAAGAAGGAATTGTGTTTTCACGTGCTCTGTTTGTGAGCAAGGAATCTGCACACACATGTCCACAGGCCCCTCTGCAATGCCTGCTGAATCACATGGCCTGATTGTATGCCCAGGTAAGTTATATGCACGTTATTTGGTGGAATTTATATTAAAAACAAACAACCAAAAAAAAAAAAAACCCATTGCCATCGATTCGATTCCAACTCACGGCGACCCCACATGTTACAGAGTAGAACTGCTCCGTAGGGTTCTCTTGGCTGTATTCTTTACAGAAGCAGATCACCAGGCCTTTCTTCCGTGGTGATGCTGGGTGAGTTCAAACCACCAACCTTTAGGTTAGTAGTCGAGCACCGACCATTTTGGAGTAGTTTATTTGCTGGTGGATATGGCACCTGTAAAGAGCCCTGGTGGCACAACAGTTAAGTGCTCAGCTGCTGACTGAAATGTTGGTGGTTCAAACCCACCCAGCAACTCTGCAGAAAAAAGACCCGGCAATCTGCTTCCGTAAAGATTACCCACTGCTGTCAACTCAGACTCATAGCACCCCATAGAGTTTTCTTGGCTGTAATCCATAAAGATTACAGCCTAGGAAGCCCTATGGGGCAGTTCTACTCTGTCATCTGGGGTCACTGTAAGTCAGATTCGACTCTATGGCACACAAAAACATGGCACCCTTGAACATGAAAGCCGGCCAACTCCTAAGAGATCTGCTCATTCTTTTTTTCCCAAAATCTCAGTGTTAGGACTGCTCCCTGCGGCATCTCAGCTCCTGCTGGAATGTGGACCCCAAGTGGCCAGACCTTCTGACAGAGCAAGAGAAGCCAGGACTCTGGATTTTGATCTGAAGCACCCTGATTTTTAATTGCTAGCAGCTAATTCACTTTTTTAGAGATGCCCTCCTGACCTAATAAAGCTTTTCTGTGGGTCGTATCTGGACCACAGGCTGCCAGGTTGCGCTGCTAAATGAGATGAAAATGTGGTGGTTGGGCAGATCTTCACAATCAAAGTGCAAGAGTGCAAAAAAGAACTTTAGAGATCATCTAACCCAACCATCCGATTTCCCTTATGAGAAAACTGAGGCCCAAACACCTTCAGACACTTGTCCTTTCAGCTCCAGTGGGGTAGATGTCATGGAAAGAATAATCTCTTTCCCGATGCCATGCTTTCCCAGTGGGAAATAATCATGGCTAACTCTTGTAGCAAGCCTGATGTCCTTCTCCAGGGACTGATTCCTCCTGATAACATATCCAAAGTACATGAGACGAAGTCTTGCCATCCTCCCTTCCAAGGAGTATTCTGGCTGTAGTTCTTCCACAACAGATTTGTTCATTCTTCTGGCCGTCCATGGTATATTCAATATTCTTCACCAACACCATAATTCCAAGGCATCAATTCTTCTTTGGAAGACCCTCAACAAGGTGGATTGACACAGTGGCTGGACAGTGGGCTCAAACATAGCAACTGTTGTGAGAACGGCACCGTACTGGGCAGCGGTTCATTCTGTGATACATAGTTGCCATGTTTATAGTTGCTGAGTAGGAACTAATTCAATAGCACCTAACAACAAGGACAACTCTTATAGATTATTGACAATGGGCTGGCCACACTAGTGTGTCTATTAACTCACTTGACGGTCACAACAATCTCCTGAGTTCTGTTGTGGTGGTGGTGGTGGTGGCTGTGTGCCATGGAGTCAGTTCTGACTTCTGGGAACACCGTGTGACAGAGTAGAATTGCCCCTTTGGGTCTTCTAGGCTGTAATCTTTACAGGAGCAGACAGCCAGGTCTTTTCTCCCACAGAGCAGCTGGGCAGGTTCGAGCCACCGACTTTTTGGTTAGCAGTCGAGCCCTTAACCACTGAGTAGCCAGGGCTCCTTGTGAGGCAATTAGTAGTCCCCATTTTACAGAAGAGAAAACCAAGGCACACAGCTAATAAGTGATAGAGCCAGGATTTGAACCCACGCATACTGGGGGTAGGCTCCCTCTCTGCTTGCAGACAAGGGAAACTGAAGAGCAAAGGGGTCACTGGGTTTACAGAGGACTCGGGCTGCCTGTGCGAGAACCTCTAAACTGGACTTAAAATCCAGCGCAGAACTACTGCAAGTAAGTAATCGTTGCCCATGGCAGAAACACTATAATCAGGTGTTGAATTTCTCACCATTAATTCGAGATTAAGCCAACCATTGCTCTGATGGAAAGGCTGGCAAAGATGCAAAGATGACTCCAAACTCTGTCACCATAGAAGATTGTAAAATTATATTTGGATCCAATAACCAATGAACACATTTCCTGCACTCACAGACCACGTAAGGGCCCTCAAGATTATCTAAAAGACACAAACACGCACAGACATAATCACGTTCAAGCAAAACATATTAACATGCTTGCTGTTCAAATACTGCGCCTTGAGTTTAAAGTTTCTGCTTGCCCTTCAAATGTAAAAGGGTTTGTTTGGGAAGATGGAAATGCCATAATTTAAAATTTCTTCTTATTGCGTGTCTAGATCCTATGTAATGAGCAGGCATTACTTTTCGAATATGACAAAACATTTTGAATCTGATTTGAATTATTTTTAAAGAAAAAAACAAAAAAGAAAAACCCAGTGCAGAAAGTTTCCACTGTTCTACTTACATCCAAGAGAGACAAATGTCAGAAAGGTGTTGATCAACATATACGTTATGTACAAAAGAAAAGTAGATTCAGAACTCACACTGACCTGGACTTTGCTGAAGCATCCTTTTAGGTTCGTTCCCAGTGGCGTATCTAGGGTACTGCACGAGCCCTGGGCACGTAGCGCCACTGAGCAGTTTCTGCTAACCAGGTACCACCCGACCCGGAACCGCCCGACGTCCTTCCTCAAACAGGGTAATGTGTTAATTAAAAGATTAACCACTTTGACTTGTATTTTTGAGCTGAAATTATGGTAAAGTTGTCTAAAAGAGGGGTGTCGGACGTTTGAACAGGGGTGCAATTTCAGTGCTTGCTATAGGCCCCATTTTCCATGGCTACGCCATTGGCAGTACCCTAGGGTAGCTATGAGTCGGAATTGACACCACGGCAATGGGTTTGTTTTGGTTTGGGTACCAGGGTAGTAGAAACTGCTCAGTGGAGCTGCATCCAGTGCCGGTGCAATACCTGCCATCCCTTATATACGCCTCTGCGTTCTTTCTTTCATTTGTGCGAAGCCCGTCCTAAGTGAAGGCACTGCAGTGTTTATTATCTGCTGCATTGAATGTACATAAGCAGAAAGATGCGCATGAAATATCAGTGGTTATTGGTCCCCCCAAGAGCGTCACAGGCAGCCCTCCTGACCCACTTGTGTTAGAATCCTGCGGCTCATCCTGGCCATGAAGACAAGCATACTGAACTTCCGTCACCCCAGCCTGGCTCCGTTTGGATAAAGACTGGACGTGATTCTCATTCTTATCTACACCATTTCACTCCTTCTCGACGTCATCTAGACCCTGTAGCTGGTTTACTTTCTGTCTTCAGTGGCTGAGTGCTCGTAAATGGTGCTTCACCCCACAGCCCGGGAATGAAACAGCTGCTGCAGACTGCTCCGACGACACACTCCGAGTGGCCACCCGGAAACTCCCTTGATCCTCTGGGTCAGGACGGGGCCAGAGCCACGGTGCACAAGTCCACAGGTCATGAAAACCTTCAGCCTCTTTCTTAGGTCAAATCTGACCATGGAACGGATGTGAGGCCGTGTAGGGTGTCCATCACGTGCTACCCGTGGAAAGTCATTTCCCATCTGTTATGGAGTGAATTGTGTCCCCACAAAATATGTGTTGGAATTCTAACCCCTATACCTGTGGATGTAACAGTATTTGAGAATAGGATTTTCTTTGTTATGTTAATGAGGTCAGATCAGTATAGGGTGTGTCTTAAACCTAATCACTTTTGACATATAAAAAAGAGCAGATTAGACAGAAGCAAGCAAGCACAAATGGAGGAAAGATAGATGCCATGTGGAGATCACCAAGGAACTGAGGAAGAGAAGCTGAAAAAAGACAAGGACCTTCCCACAGAGCAGACAGTGGGAGCCTTTCCCTAGAGCTGGTGCCCTGAATTTGGACTTCCGGGCCCCTAAAATGTGACAAAACATGTTATATTCCCCAAAAATACTCCTTACCAACAAAGTAGCAGCGTGTTTTATGCTTCCTTTCTCTTTCATTTTTTAAATTTTATGTTTAAAATTAACAGACAGTAAAATTGCTTTTTTTTTTTGGTGTTCAATTTTAGTCCAGGTACAGATTTGTGTAAGCAACATCACAATTAAAATACAAAGCAGTTTCATCACCCAAAAAGCCCTTTGTAGTCTTACCTTCCCTCATCATCTAATCTCTGACAACCACTGATATGTTCTTCATCTTGATACCATCGCCTTTTCCAGATTACCATATAAATGAAACAATGAATTTGAGACTGGCTTCTTTCAATCAACCTAGTATATGCCCAATCGTCACTTATGGACATGGTTAGCTTCCAAAGACCAGGTCATTCTGCGAAAACCAGCATTATGTGAAAATGGAGGACAATCACATCAGATCACAAAATATTATGTGGGACACATATGTCTCTCTGGACCCGAGAGACGTAAACTGTAGGTGGATGTCCCACTGGTCATGAAAGTATTACTGCCAGACGTACAACGTTATGTGCAAAACAGTTGGATAGTGGATTTTTTACTATTGTAAAAGCGAAATGGCAAAGAATGAGATAGTCGATAAGTGAGGAGTAGGTTTATCTGAAATCCATCCTTGTTGCGTGTATCACTAGTTTGTTCCTTTTTACTGGTAAGCAGTATTTCATTGTATGGATATGCCAGTTTATCCTTTTACCTGCTGAAGAACATTTGGCTTGTTTGCACTTTTTTGGCAATTATGAATAACGTTTCAATGAATATCTGCGTACGAGTTTTTGTGTGGCCACATATTCTCACTCTCTTGAGTACATATACCTATGAATGGAAATGCTGGGTACCGTGGTGGCTCTATGTTTAATATCTGAGGAATCGCCAAATGTTTTCCACGGTGGCTGCACCATTTTACAATCCACCAGCAGTGTATGAGGGTTCCAGCTTCTCCACATTCTCACCAGCATTTGATATTCTCAGTTTACTTTTTATTTTAACCATTCTCATAGGTATGTAAGGAGCCCTGGTGGCACAGTGGTTAAGTGCTTGGCTGCTAACTGAAGTGTTGGCAGTTCAAACCCACCAGCCGCTCTACTGGAAAAAGAACTGGCGATCTGCTTCCATAAAGATTACAGCCTTGAAAACCCCATGGGACAGTTCGACTCTGTCCTACAGTATCGCTATTAGTTGGAATCGACTTGACTTCAGTAGGTTAATAGGTATATAGTAGTATTTCTTCATGGTTTTAGTTTGCATTGGTCTAAAGATGAACGATGTTAAGCATATTTTCATGTGCTTATTTACCATCCGATATCCTCTTTGGTGATGAGTGTGTTCAAGGCATTTTTCCATTTTTTTATTGAGATATAATTCACATACCATAAAAGTCAGCTTTTCAACCCATGGTTTAGCCTACACCTGAGGAAACTGAGGCTCAGAGAGGCTAAACAATGAACATACCCTAGGTCACGCAGCCAGTAAATGGCAGAGCCTGGACTTGAACCCAGGTCTGCCCTGACTTCTCTCCCACTACCCACAACCCAGCATGAACGGCTATGTCTGAAATTAACACATCATTTGTAGACAGAGACACAACCACACACAGAACATCCTCATAGGGTTTATTGGCTGCCAGTCTGGAAAATGCCTCTTGAGAGTATATTTTTAAAGGTTTGTACAAGAGGAGAATATAAAACAGCCATATATAAATATCTCCCTCTCTCCTCTCTGTCCTCAATGCCACATTCACCCTGATTTATGTTTTTTTTCCTCATACAAAAATTTAAACATACATTGTTATGTGACTCTAATTGCTCTCCCCATACTGTGACAGTACACTCCTCCTTTCCACCCAATTCCCCATGTCCATTCAGCCAACTCCTAACCCTCTCTGCCTTCCCATCTCACCTCCGGACAGAAGCTGCCCATTTAGTCTCTTGTATCTACTTGAGCTAAGATGCACACTCCTCAAGAGTATCACTTTATGGCCCACAGTCCAGTCCAATTCCTGTCTGAAGAGCTGGCCTCGGAAATTGTTTTAGTTCTGGGCTGATAGAGAATCCAGGAGCCATGATTTCCAAGGTACCCCCAGTATCAGTCAGACCATTAAATCTGGTCTTCTTACTAGAATTTGAGTTCTGTACCCCACCTTTCTCCAGCTCCAGCAGGGACTCTCTGTTGTGTTCCCTGTGAGGGCGGTCATTAGTGGTAGCCGGGCACCATCTAGTTCTGGTCTCAGGCTGATGAAGTCTCTGGTATATGTGGCCCTTTCTGTCTCTTGGGCTACTACTTTCCTTGTGTCTTTGGTGTTCTTCATTCTCCTTTACTCCAGGTGCTTGGGAACAATTGATGCATCTTAGATGGCCGCTTGCAAGCTTTTAAGACCCCAGAAGCCACTCATCAATGTAGGATGCAAAACATTTTCTTAATAAGCTTTGTTATGCCAATTGACCTAGATATCCCCTGAAAGCATGGTCCCCACACCGCCACCCATGCTACTCTGTCCCTCAAAGTGTTTGATTAAATTCAGGAAACTTCTTAGCTTTGGTTTAGTCCAGTTGTGCTGACTTCCCCTGTGGTAAGTGCTGTCCTTCCCTTCACCTAAGATAATTCTTATCTACTATCTAGTTAGTAAATAACCCTCACCCTCCCTCCCCACCCTCGTAACCATCAAAGAATGTTTTCTTCTGTGTTTAAACCTTTTCTTGGGTTCTTATAATAGTGGTCTTATACAATATTTGTCCTTCTGTGACTGACTAAATTCACTCAGCATAATGACCTCCAGCTTCCTCCATGTTATAAGATGTTTCATGGCTTCATCGTTGTTCTTTATCATTGTGTAGTATTCCATCGTGTGGATATACCATAATTTGTTTATCTATTCATCCCTTGATGGGCACCTAGGTTGTTTCCATCTTTTTGATACTGTGAACAGTGCTGCAATGAACGTGGGTGTGCATATATCTATTTGTGTGATGGCTCTTATTTCTCTAGGATATACTCCAAGGAGAGGGATAGCTGGATCATATGGTACTTCTATTTCTAGGTTTTTAAGGAAGTGCCAAATCAATTTCCGAAGTGGTTGTACCATTTTACATTCCCACCAACGGTGTATAAGTGTTCCAGTCTCTCGACAACCTCTCCAGCATTTGTTATTTTGTGGTTTTTGGATTAAGGCTAGCCTTGTTGGGGTGAGATGATATCTCATTGTAGTTTTGATCTGCATTTCTCTAATAGCTAATGATCATGAGCATTTCCTCATGTGTCTGTTAGCTGCCTGAATATCTTCTTTGGCAAGGTGCCTGCTCATATCCTTTGCTCATTTTTTAATTGGGTTATTTGTCTTTTTGTTGTTGAGGTTTTGCAGTATCTTGTAGATTTTAGAGATTAGACACTGATCGGATTTGTCGTAGCCAAAAATTTTTTCCCAGCCTGTAGGTTGTCTTTTGACTCTTCTGGTGAAATTTTTTGATGAGCATAAGTGTTTGATTTTTAGGAGTTCCGATTTATCTACTCTCTCTTCTGGTGCTTGTGCATTGTTACTTACGGTTCGTATTGTGTTTATGCCATGTGTTAGGGCTCCTAGCGTTGTCCCTATTTTTGATTCCATTATCTTTATCGTTTTTGATTTTATATTTAAGTCTTTGATCCATTTTGAGTTAGTTTTTGTGCATGGTGTGAGATATGGGTCTTGTTTCAGCTTTCTGCAGATGGATATCCAGTTATGCCAGCACCATTGGTTAAAGAGACTGTCTTTTCCCCAATTAACAGACTTTGAGCCTTTGTCAAATTATCAGCTCCTCATAAGTGGATGAATTTACGTCTAGATTCTCAATTCTGTTCCATTGGTCTATGTATCTGTTGTTGTACCAGTACCAGGCTGTTTTGACTACTGTGGCTATATAAGAGGTTCTAAAATCAGGTGGTGTGAGGCCTCCCATTTTGCTCTTCGTCTTGAGTAATGCTTCACTTATTCAGGGCCACTTCCCTTTCCATATGAAGTCGGTGATTTGTTTCTCCGTCTCATTAAAAAATGCCGGTGGAATTTGGATCTGGATTGCATTATATCTGTAGATCACTTTGTGTAGAATTGACGTTTTCACAATGTTGAGTCTACCTATCCATGGCAAGGTATGTTTTTCCACTTATGCAGGTTTCTTTTGGCTTCTTGCAGTAGTGCCTTGTAGTTTTCATAGTATAGATCTTTTACATCTCTAGTTAGATTTATTCCTAAGTATTTTATCTTCTTGGGGGCTATTGTAAATTGTTTTGATTTGGTCATTTCCTCTTGGAAGTTCTCTTTGTTGGTGTAAAGGAATCCAACTGATTTTTGTATGTTTATCTTGTATCCTGAAATTTTGCTGAAATCTTCTGTTAGTTCCCGTAGTTTTCTTATGGATTCTTTGGGGTTTTCTGTGTATAAGATCATATCATCTGCAAATAGAGATACTTTGACTTCTTCCCTACCAATTCGGATGCCCTTTATTTCTTTTTCTTGTCTAATTGCTCTGGCTAGGACCTCCAGCACCATGTTGAATAAGAGTGGTGATAAAGGGCATCCTTGTCTGGTTCCCATTCTCAAGGGGAATGCTTT
>NW_004443989.1:10410662-10446374 GCF_000243295.1 Trichechus manatus latirostris
AGACGGATCATGTTTTTTTATCCAGTCTGCCACTCTCTGCCTCTTTATTGGTGCATTTACATTCAGAGTAATTATTGATAGGTATGAGTTTAGTGTTGTCATTTGATGTCTTTTTTTTGTGTGTTGTTGACAGTTTCTTTGTTCCACTTAATTTTCTGTACTGAGTCATTTTTCTTTATGTATTTTCTTTTCATCTTTTTCATTGTTGTTGATTTTGTGTTTGCTGAGTCTTTATATTTTCCTGGTTTTTTATTTTCACTTGTAGAATTGTCAGTTTCCTTTGTGGTTACCTTAATATTTACCTGTATTTTTCTAAGTTTATACCAGTCTTTTATTTCTTTATATCACCTTGACTTCCTCTCCATATGAAGAATCTATGTCTACATTTTTTAAGTCCCTCTTTTTTGTTTTAATGTTGCCATCTTTTGCATATTGACATCTGTTTCCCTGTTTTCAGTGTTTCAGCTTTGATTTACTTTTGTGTCTTCCCTATCTGCGTTGATATCTGGTTTCTCTTTCCTGTGTTCTAGTCTTAGGTTGTTATCTGATGTTACTGATTTTCTAACCAGAGGAATCCCTTTAGTATTTCTTGTAATTTTGGTTTGGTTTTTGCAAATTCCCTAAACTTCTGTTTATCTGGAAATGCCCCAATTTCTCCATAATATTTGAGAGACAGTTTTGCTGGATATATAATTCCTGGCTGGCAGTTTTTTTTCCTTCAAGGCTTTATATATGGCATCCCATTGCCTTCTTGCCTGCATGGCTTCTGCTGAGTAGTCTGAGCTTATTCTTATTGACTCTTCTTTGTAGATGACTTTTTGTTTATCGCTAGCCACTCTTAAAATTCTCTGTTTATCTTCGGTTTTGGCAAATTTGATTATAATATGTCTTGATGACTTTCTTTTGGGATCTACCTTCTGTGGGGTTCGATGAGAATCTTGGATAGATATCTTCTCATCTTTCACGATATCAGGGAAGTTTTCTGCCAACAAATCTTCAACAATTCTCTCTGTATTTTGTGTTATACCCCCACGTTCTGGTACTCCAATCACTCATAGGTTATTCCTCTTGATAGAGTCCCACATAATTCTTAGGGTTTCATTTTTTTAAATCCTTTTATCTGATTTTTCCTCAAATAAGTTGGTGTCAAGTGTTTTTTCTTCATTCTCACTAATTCTGACTTCTATTGCCTCAATTCTGCTCCTATGACTTCCTAATTCTGAAATTTTATTGTTAATCTTCTGGATTTCTGATTGCTGTCTCTCTATGGATTCTTGCAACCTGTTAAGTTTGTCGTTATGCTCTTCTCTAATCTTTTTAATTTCCTCTATTGCGTGTGTTCTGTGTTTTGATTAATTTTCTTCTTAATTTTCTAGAAGAGTTCTGTATATTAATCTTTTGTATTCTGCCTCCGGTAATTCCAAGCAATTTTCCTCCCCTAGAAAATTTCCAGATTCTTTATTTTGGGAGCTTGCTGAAACCATCATGGATTGCCTCTTTATGTGATTTGATATTGACTGTTGTCTCAGAGCCATCAATAGGTTTTTATATTTATTTAATGTTTGCTTACTGTGTCCTAGCTTCTTGTTTTGTTTTGATATGCCCAAATAGGATGCTCATATGAGCTAGTTTGATAATTGGCATCTTTGAAGCTCTAATGTCCTGTCACCAGGTGGTTAGATCTGTTACTAGGTATGTGAGCTCAGGAGTCCACCCACTCCTCCTGTATGGATTCAGCTAAGGTGCCCAGGTAGATAGCTACCAAGTGTGTGGTGTAGGCTCTCTCTTACAGTCCTAGACAGGCATGGGTGGTTGGTGTAGGCACAGGCATCTGGCTGCAGCAGGGGGACACATTCTGAGCAAGGCAGGGGGCTGATGGCTGCCCCCGAGTGTCCAGGAGGAAGGCTTGGCCCTGTTCCCTAGAGCGTGTAGGTGGGTAGGTTTTGCAGACAAACTATGAGCACCTAGAACTGTTGGCTGTAAGGACTGGGGGGTACTTATTCATGGGCCCATGTTGCAGGTGGCTAGGTGGTGTGGGTGGAGTCACCAGTCCTCAGGCCCCTGATGTGGGTAGGTGAAGACCCTGCTCAATGGACAGAGCAGTGTCAAATGTCAAGAACCTGCCACTTCACAGCTGAAACAGTTGAAGTTAGAGTTCTGATATATACCCTGTTGTACTACAGCAATGAGGGTCTACACTGTTTAGATGGGCTCACACAAGTCTATGCAGGAGGAAAGACACTCAAAGTCCGTGTATCCCTTATGCCTTTGCCTAGGCAAAGGAGCTGTGCCTACCCTGGGTTCCCGGTTTAGGGGAGCTGACAGTTTATTTTTTCCCGTTTGTTAATTTGTTCACTTTCCAAGGCAGGGAGAATGGCTCTGGGAGTGTGACGGATCCTACTTCTGGCCCAGGGGACTCAGCAATTGCTGAAGCTGGTCCAGGACCCAGTGCGGAGCAGGGAGCAGGGAGGTAAATGGGAGAGAGGTTTTTCCCTAAGGGGGGTGATTTTGATCTGCGCAGTAAGCCGTACGCAAGTACTTATCTTTCGCTGATGAGGGCTGCTTCTCACCAGTTCTGGGTGGCTGTGTAGACTGTCTGGCACTGGGTCTCTCCCAGTGTGGAAAATGCACCTCCCAAGCACTGCTGCTTGCCTGCCTCACCACTCACCCAGGAGCTGCTCAGGCCTGAAGGGCTCAGGCTCTTGCCAGGTCAGGTCTGGCAATTCCTCGCTGCTTCCGAACCATCTCTCCCTCCCCCTGCCACTCAGTCTGGTTCCTCAGCTCTGCCTTTGATGTTCAGGGCTCCCAGATTGCCATATATAATCGAATCACTTGTTTTTTTTGGGGTGTCTTTGTTGTAAGAGGGTCCACTGGAAGCATCTGACTACTCTGCCACCTTGGCCCTGCCTCTCACCTTGATTTATGGAAGCATTTCCTTTCAATAGGATATGCTGGCAAGTTTAAGTCTGGCGCAAGGAAAGTGAAGTATGTTAATTTTAAGGCAGATTAATTAAAATGCAATGCAAACTCTTTGGAAGTCACATAGAAACAGTATTCAATGCTTGGTGTCTGTCCAGTCAGAAACGGCCCCTCCTGCCTTTCGCAAGCACGGAGACACCTTATTTTGTCTCATTTTCATCTTAGACATTTCATGTCATCATTCAAAGAGCTCAGCATGGGGTATATCACCTGGCACTTTTGTTGTTAGTATTCCTGACTTTTCATTTTTTCAGTAAATATTGCATCTAGAGACTGCTGAACCAGGTGGTGTTTCCGCCAGTGTCCTGGCAAGAATCAGATAGTACATTAAAAGTAGGTAATTTGAGGGAAGTTTAACAAACAGACTGCCAAAGGTGTAGGTGGAATTTAAGGAAACCAACAAGGGATAGTGAAGAATCCCAAGGTAGTAATGGCAGAGGTAGTAACACCTGTGGGTCTGCAGGGCAAAGGGGAGGGAGCAGGTGGCAGGCCCCAGAGAGGACAGCTACATGGGGACGGCCACCTGACAAGAGCTGTGGTCTTGGGCAAAGGGGTTTGGAAGGAAGGAAGCTGGGTAGACAATTGCCCCGACCTCTCACCTCTCACCCCATGGCCCCTGCCATGCCTCCCATTGGCCAAACACAAGCAGAAACTGGAGTGTTAGGAAGCAGTGGGAGTACCCACACATGTCAGCCTCCAGGGGGCACAAAATAGGGTGGAGAAGGTGGGAACTGGCAAATGGAAGACATCCGGCACAGGTGGTCTCACCTTGGTCCTTTTCTAGATGTGTGACACTGATGCTGGACTGAGCTTCTCTGTGCCTCAGTCTCCTCTTCAGGAAATGGAGATAACAATGGTCCTTGCTCTGCAAATTTTGTTGTGAGCATGCACAGAGCAAGCCCTCGCCCAAACAAGGCTGCTCTCAGCAACTTGCCTGGCCATTTGTGAGACTTCATGGGTTGGAAGCAAGCAAGACTTGGCTATTAAAATAGAACTTCTTCCCCATGCTTGTCTAAAAATACCCTGAGCCCTGGAAGCCATGTACCGTGGGAATAATAGTAAAAATGGGCATGACATCAATAATATAATTACTTAAGGATTATTGCAAGCCTCGACTTGCAATACTGAAGGATTCTTACGGGGAAAATATTAAACGATGCAGAAAGCATCAAAAGAAGATGGAAGGAATACACAGAGTCACTATACCAAAAAGAATTGGTCGACATTCAACCATTCAGGAGATAGCATGTGATCAGGAACTGATGGTACTGAAGGAAGAGGCCCAAGCTGCAATGAAGGCATTGGCAAAAAGCAAGCCTCCAGGAATTGACAGAATACTAACTGAGATGTTTCCACAAACAGATGCAGCTTTGGAAGTGCTCATTCATCCATGCCAAAAAAATTTGGAAGACAGCTATCTGGCCAACTGACTGGAAAAGATCCATATTTATGCCTATTCGAAAGAAAGGTGATCCAACCAAATGTGGAAATTATCGAATAATATCATTAAATCACACGCAAGTATAATTTTCCAGAAGATCATTCAAAAGCAGCTGTAGCAGTACATTGACAGGGAACTGCCAGAAATTCAAGCCAGTTTCAGAAGAGGAGGTGGAAGGAGGGATATCATTGCTGATGTCAGATAGATCCTGGCTGAAAGCAGAGAATATCAGAAAATGTTTACCTGTGTTTTATTGACTATGCAAAGGCATTTGACTGTGTGGATCATAACAAATTATGTATAACATTGTGAAGAATGGGAATTCCAGAAAACTTAATTGTGCTCATGAGGAACCTGTACTTAGACCAAGAGGCAGTCCTTCCAACAGAACAAGGGGATACTGCGTGGTTTAAAGTCAAGAAAGGTGTATGTCAGTGTTGTATTCTTCCACCATACTCATTCAGTCTGTATGCTGAGTAAATAACCTGAGAAGCTGGACTATATGAAGAAGAATTGGGCATCAGGATTGGAGGAAGACTCATTAACAACCTGCATTATGCAGACGACACAACCTTGCTTGCTGCAAGTGAAGAGGACTTGAAGCACTTACTGACGAAGATCAAAGACTACAGCCTTTAGTATGGATTACACCTCAACATAAAGAAAACAAAAATCCTCAAAACTGAATCCATAAGCAACATCGTGATAAATGGAGAAAGGATTGAAGTTGTCAAGGATTTCATTTTACTTGGATCCACTATCGACACCCATGGAAGCAGCAATCAAGAAATCAAACGACACATGGCATTGGGCAAATCTGCTGCAAAAGACTTCTTTAAAGTGTTAAAAAGCAAAGATGCCACCTTGAAGACTAAGGTGCACCTGACCCAAACCATGATGTTTTCAATCATCTCATATGCATGTGAAAACTGGACAATGAATAAGGAAGACCGAAGAAGAATTGATGCCTTTGAATTGTGGTGTTGGCGAAAACTACTGAATATACCATGGACTACCAAAAGAACGAACATGGAAGAAGTACAGCCAGAATGCTCCTTAGAAGCAAGGATGGCAAGACTATGTTTTACATACTTTGGACATGTTATCAGGAGGGATCAGTCCCTGGAGAAGGACATCATGCTTGGTAAAGTAAAGGGTCTGCAAAAAAGAGGAAGACTCTCAACAAGATGGATTGACACAATGGCTGCAACAATGGGCTAAAGCATAACAATGACTGTGAAGATGGCACAGGACCGGGCAGTGTTTTGTTCTGTTGTACGTAGGTTCGCTATGAGTAGGAACCGACTTGTCAGCACAACAAGGATTATTGCAAGGAGTTAAGTGAGCTCATGCTTGCTAAGTACTCAGCACAGCTGTAAACCACAGCGAGGGTGGTAGACTGAAGAAATGGCCCAATTATCTAACACCTCTGAAATGAGACATTGCAGCTCCTTCCATCAAAAGGTAATGTCTACTTCCCGTCAATTTCCTTGAATCTGGGCTGGTCTTGTGACTTACTTCGGCCGATAGAAAATAGCAGAAGTGGTAGTGCCCCAGTTTTGATTCCAGGCCCCACATCTACTCTCTAGGAATTCTGCCCCCACATGTGGACAAACCCAGTTAGCCTGCTGCAGGATGAGAAAACACACAGAGCAGAGATGAGATATCCATGCCGAGCCCTCCCCTGCCCAGACCAACTAGCCCCACACCAATTCAGCAGAGGACTGCAGATGCCTGGATGAGTCCAGCCAAGACCAGAAGAACCACCCAGCTGAGCCAAGCCCAAATTGCTTATGCAAAATCATGAGCTAAATAAACGGTGTTGTTTTAAGGTGCTAAGTTATGGGGTTGTTTGTTATGCAACAAGAGCTAACGCAATAATTGACACACACATAAAAAAAAAAAACCCCACTGCCGTCGAGTCAATTCCGGCTCATAGCTACACTATACAACAGAGTAACTATCCTGTAGGGTTTCCAAGGAGCTGCTGGTGGATTTGAACTGCCAACCTTTTGGTTAGCAGACAAGCTCTTAACCACTGTGCCACCAGGGCTACACAGTAAATAATTATTATTGCTGTTGTTTTACCAGTAGCAGTCTTAATCAGGCTGGTTGGACCCTGAGTCACCTATTTCCCACAAATATCGACACAAATGTTCAGAGCTCTGCTCAACTGGAATTGGAGAAGATGGTCTCCCCTGGGAAAATCAGGAAGGCGTGACCAAACAAGAAAGAATGGTTGCTGTGAGTCCTACTATAATCCAAGCTCTCTAACTTGTACTTACCCAGATCTGAAAAGGGCCCTGAAACTCCCAGAAGAGTAACAAGCCTAGTGCTCTGATCACATCTAATCCTGGAACTTTCTAGAGAGTTAGGAGACTTTACCCATTTAAAGATTTTATTTCTAGATTTACTGACACTAAGTCACAACACATTTTGGCACCTTCTCTCCACAGCAGACTGTGTAACTCCTTTGAGTTTGGTTTCCTCAACCACAAATTCAGGAGACTAATGCAGTCAGCCCTCCACATCAGCGGGTTCCACATCCTCAGATTCAACCAAACATGGATCAAAAAGTTGGGGGAAAAAATGAAATTTCCAAAAAGCAAAACTTGAATTTGCTGTGCGCTGCACTACACTGAATCCACATGAATGAAGTGATGTGTAGGCATTCCCTGCTGTAGCTTCCCACATTTCAGTTCCTCACTCTCTCTCCAGCACCCGTTTTGGAGCACCGTTCGCCTTGTGTCTCGTTAGTTCACTACTGTGTTGTGCGCACCCTTCGTTTCTGTGAAAAAAATGTTTCCTAAAAAGCAATTACATGGTCAAAGCAATCCCTCAAAGTCTAAGTGTAAGGGGTTAAGGGAATCGAGAGGAAGGAATTCCAGGCTAGTAACGGGTGGCTGGCTACATCTGTAAAGTGCTACAGCATCAAGAACTTCAAGATTACGGGTGAATCGCATCAGCTGATGCCCAGGCAGCATCAGCATTCCCAGAAGAGATTCAGAAACTCAGACAAGACAAAGGCTACCTTCCAGAGCAAGTCTTCCATTGTGATGAAACGACTCTTTACATGGCATTTACATTGTATTGGGTATTGTAAGTAATCTAGAGATGATTTAAAGTATATGGGAGGAGGTGCGTAGGTTATATGCAAATAATATGCCATTTTTCCTGAGGGACTTGAGCATCCTCAGATTTTGGTATCCCCGAGGATCCTGGAACAAATCCCCCAAGGATACAGAGGGATGACTGTATGCCCAAAAGAGACCATGGATATGAAATGTCCTAGGCAAATGTCTTGACTAAACTTTTTCTTTCTTTCTTTCTTTTTTTTTTACATAGCATGTCACAAAGAGGAGCTGAAAAGAGACAGGACACTTTGCTGCTTTGCCTGTGTTACTAAATGGTGCTCCCAGTCCCACCTCTGTCTGCATGGTGATGGCATCCACTTACTGGCCACTTCTCAACAGTGTTCCTGTCTCGGGAAGTTGGCATTTCTTGGAAAGAGGGTTTAGTTGCTGCAAAGAGTCGTAGCAAGTGGCTTGGGTTCCTTTCTATAGATGGAAATTAGTTCCCAGAATCAATCAGGAACATGTCAAGTCAAATATCTGCTTCCTGATTAGCCACAAAACCCCAAGAGAGAGGATTCGCTTGCTCACAGCAAATGAAATCTTTATCGCGTATCATTTGAAAAGTGCCCCCAAAAAGACGTGACAAAAAGAAAGAGCCCACTCTTTCTTGAAGTGAAGATATAATCATAGTCATGATAATAATAACAATAAACAAGCATTTACTCAGCACGCACTATGTGTCATGGAGCTCTGGTGGTGCAACGGTTAAGCCCTCAGCTACTAACTAAAAGGTTGGTAATTCAAATCCACCCAGTGGCTCAGTGGGGGAAAGGCCTGGCAATCTACTTCCATAAAGATTATAGCCAGGAAAACCCTATGGAGCAGGTCTACTCTGTCACATGGGGTAACTAGGAATCGGAATTGAGTCCATGACAAATACCACCACCACCACCGTGTGCCAGCTTTGCCCTAAAGCCTTCATGTATCTATCAGCTCATTTCATCTTCAGCAGCTCTGAGGTAGATGTTACCATTACTCCCATTTTAAAGATATGGAAAGAGAAACCCAGAGGCCCAGGGAGGTGAGTGAAAATAGGACAGATGGAGAAAGCTGAAAAGAGACAAAAATAAGGAGGGTGATGGGGAAGACAGAAAATAAATTGCCTCTAGTCTTTCTACCAAGTTTCTTGTTTTCTTTTTCCCGCTTAAAGTGTCAGGGCACAGTCAGTGAAAAGGAAAAATGGACACCTCTGGAGCCAAAAGGGAGCCGTTACATATGTTTACTATCTTTAGCTCAATGATTAAAGAACTCTGGGTCCTTATGTAGCAAATTTTTCTTCTCCCTAAAAAAATTGTCACTGAAATAATGTTGGGAGAGCTGACATCTAAAAATCGCCATTGTTTTCATAAACTGGTGGCTTAAAAATCTCCTTTTTTTTTCTTTTTAGCATAGCAAAGGAATACAAGCAACACTGGTTACCCCTACCCAGCAACCGATCACATTAAAATTCATTCTCTCCTTTCGTCCTTTTACTGTTTATTTTACAAACAGAGATTCGGTGTCTGAAAACTTCATTAGCTCAAAGACACGCTTTTCTAGTGAAACTTAACTACTTTACACTTTTAATTCTGAAAATCAAGCAAAATTGTCCTTCAAAGGAATTTTCATCCAAATGGATCTATGTTCCAGAGGAGAAGGGAATCTTAACTGCTTATCCAAAATCCATAAACCCACGTCTCTCTCCCAAAGCTTCACAAGATGCAGGTCTCTCCTGAGGAAAGTAACGTGACTTAAACACCGAGATCCATGGGTGAGTACTGGGGTCAGGGAATAAGCAAGCTCTTCTGTTTGCCATGAGTGCCAATTGAACTCATGACCCTCAGGTAAAACATGAAGGCATTTGGGGACCATGGGTTTAAAGATCAAAGGATAGCAAATATTTCTTAAACAGGACACAAAAAGGAAAGGATTAATAAATTTGACTTCATCAAAATTAAAAACGTCTGCTTATCAACAGATACCATTTAATATAGAGACCAAAGTTTTATTAGTGGTTACCATGGGTGGGAGGGAGGAGAAAGCCGTGAGTGTCTGCTTATGGTGATGGGAAATTTGGCCATAATTATTGGTGGTGGTTGTACAACATGATTAATGTAATTGATGTCACTAAAGCATACATGTGAAAAATGTTGAATTGGCAAATGTTGTGTTATAAATATCTTTACAACAATACAAAAAAAGATTTTTTTAAAAAAGATACCATTTAAAAAGTGAAACAGTAAGCCACAAATAAGCGCATATATTTGCAGTGCACATATCTGAGAAAGGACTTGTATCCAGAATATATAAAGAACTCCTACAAATCAATTAGAAAAAGATAAAGTAGCCAATTAAAAAATAAGCAAGTGGCTTGAAGAGAAAATTCACATAAGAGGAGTCAAATGGCCGATAAGCAATTGAATATTTAGAAAATATGCTAAACATAATTTCTCATCAGGCAAATGGAAACACTGACCTAACACTACACATCCACCAGAGGGACTAAGATCCAAAAAGACTGACAATACCAACCACAGTGAAAACTTGGAGCCACTGGAACGCTCATACACTGCTGGCATAAAATGGTGCACCATTTTCATTAACTGGCAGTTTCTAGAAAACCAAACATATATTTACCTAGTGACCCAATAACTCTACTCCTACGTATGCATGAGAAATGAGGGCCTATGTACACAAATATCCTTAGAAGGAATGTTCGTAGCAGTTTTATTCACAACTGCTAAAATATGGAAACAATGCAAATGCCCATCAACCTGAAAATAGATACAGTGAGTGATACCCACAGACGTTATGTTGAGCAAAACAAGCCAGACATGAAAGAGCATATACTGTATGATTCCATTTATACAAACTTCAAGAACAGGCAAAACTAACCAAAGATGATAGGAGCATCTTGGGGTGGGGGGAATATTGACTGGGGAGTATTAACTGAGAAAGGGAATGAGGTGGCTTGGGTGTTGGAAATGCTCTATAATACAGAGTCTATCACTTTATCTAAGAAGCTCTGGTGGCACAATGATTAAGCACTCGGCTGCTAACAAAAAGGTTAGCTGTTCAAGCCCACCCAGCAGCCCAAGGAGAAAGACCTGGTGATCTGCTTCCGTAAAGATTACAGCCTAGGAAACCCAATGAGGCAGTTCTACTCTGTCACACGGGATCACTATTAACTGAAAACAACTTGACGACACCTAACAACAACAACAGCATCTGTTTATCTGGGAGGTGGTTACCTGGGTGTATTCACTTGTAAAAAATCACTGAGTTGTACACTTACAGTTTGTATCCTTTACACAACTTGTCATAAGTTTGTTACTTCTCAAATAAAAAGAAAAACATCACTGGAACTCTAGGCTCAATGCCTCCCTCCTAGGCAAAAGACAAAGGAGATGAAAGAGTACCAGGAGTCCGCTAATAAAAACACAGAACTGTGCAACTTATAGGGGGCTTAGTTTCTTCATTTGTGAAATAGGGATACTATTGGAACCAGCCTCACAAGGTTTTCACAAGTATTGAATGAGATAAAGCATACATGGTGCTTAGCAAAGTGCTTGCCGCATAGTAAGTACTTAAAATGCTTCATATTACTATCCTCATCATCATCATCACATTTTGGAATCAAGTTATATCCATTCTACAACACAGAAAAATCAAATGATATCCAACTGCTCCTAATATTTTACATATATGGATACTCTTTTGTTCTTTGAGAGTTTAAAAAAATAATTCACCTATGATTCCACTGGAAACCAAGAACGTTTGAAGAGGTAATTTTTGGAAATTCTGATGGCACCAGTAGCAGAAAAAAAAAAGCTGCTACCCAGGTTGGAAAGCTGCTGTTTCATATATATGTCCTTCTGTAAAGGTTCCAAATTGTGAGAGATACTCAAAGATTGGTTTGTATTTCTGGAAGAGTGAATTCACCCCATCTCTCTTGAGAATACTGATTTATTCCACAAGTTTATCACAAGCCAGAAAAGGACTCAATTATTTCATTAAAGCTAGCCTGGAGCTAGCTAAGTTAACTGCTTAGTTCTACAGTGCTCCTTCTTACTAATACTTCTCAACCTTTCTGATGATTTATGTTTGGAGACTGGTCACCTTGTCTTTACTGTTAAACACTTGACTCGTTTGTTTATTGGCCTAAGAGAAAGACTATAAACACAGCGCATGTTTCTTTCCTTTTTATGTCTTTCGTGTGGTATTTTCAGATCAAAACTGTGATTTGTCCATTTAGAAACTGTCTACCTGCAGCAAAGAAAAACTTACAACAGCTGACATCTTTGATGCAACCCCATATAAACAGTAGGCAGCCAGCCTAAGAGGGGATAACGGACCTGTCATATTAGAAAAGCCACACTAGGTCCCCCTCTTTATTATTTTTACAGCTTTATTGGAATTACTTGGAAAAGACCTGGGTTGTGAGTACGTGGTGGTGTCGTTAAAACAAAAAACACACACAAAGCTTGGGCCAAGGAAGTGCTAAAAGGGTCGTTAAGGGTTTAGGTTCTGGTTTGGGCCCGTACCAGCTCAGTGATACCAGCTAGGTGACCTTGGACACATTACTCAGCCTCTCAGAGCCACGTTTGCTCCTCTGTAAAGTAGAGGTAGTAACAATACCTGCCTCATAGAGTTATGATATCTCAAGAAGTTGTAGCTGCTATGATTATTAAAGTCAGATTTAAGAAAAGCGTTGGGAAGGTGGGACTGTCAGTTTCTGGCTTAGTGGTAACATGAGTTCTTGCTATGAATTTTGGTTGTTGTGTGAGTTCTTTGTCTCTTAGATAATGTGGAGTGCATTGGAACAAAATGTTCAACTAAGAGTGGCTTAAATGATAAAAGCGTACAGCTACATCACATAAAAAGAAGCCCCTAGCTAGGCAGTCCTAGGCTGTCTTGACAAGGCAATCATGTCTTTCTGGCCCAAGCTCTTTCCATCTTTCTGCCCTGCCATCCTCAACTTTTCTCCCCTAGGCTATCACCTCATGGTCTCAAGGTGGCTGCCGCAACACCAGCCACCTCAACCATATTCAAAAGCAGGGAGTAGAGAAGGGCCAGGACAGCAAAAAGAATCTCTTCACAGGACTCTCTTTCCTTTATCAAGGAAGAAAAGTCTTTCCTGAAAGCCCCTGCTGACGTCCCTCTGGCTTATTGGGCTGATGGGGTCACTTGCCACTTCTAGCTGTAAGGAAGAGTAAGGAAGCACCCATCTGGCTCGCCTGGTGTTTGTAGCTGGAGAAGGGCCTTGGGAACAGCTTTGGCAGAGAGAATCACACTCACACACTGCTGCTCACACTTTTCCACCAAGCCCTCCCAGGGCAGAGAGAGCAGACCAGACCTTGAAGCAGGGGCAAGGGAGGGATCTGTGATTAGGCCAGTCTGCAGCCAGTATGGAATTTCTTTGAAGTCTTCTGTTTTATCCTAAAAATGTATGGAGGTTTTACATTCTATCCCCAAATACATCCATGTTTGTTTGAATATCGAAAATGTTTTGGATTACTTGGCGTCAAGGAAAACTCAAAGCTTAGCGTGTTTATGCTGCAGCTCCCTCTGCACGTTCTGTGTACCCTTGGGTTTACGTACGCCCCAGTTCAAGATGCACAGGATTACCTGTTCTCCACGCTTCCTTCCAGCTCTGGGTGCCCACAGCTTTAAAAAAAAATAAAATAAACTGGAGGTTGAGAATGGTTGCACAACTCGAAGAAAGTAATCAATTGTACACGTGGAAACGGTTGAATGGGTGTATGTTTTGCTGTGTATATTCTCAACAACAACAAACTAAATAAAATTTAGGAAAAAAAAAATTAAACTGGATAGTCCATTCCCTTGCATTTAGGCAATCTAGGAGCCTGTGTAAAGTACGTTTTTTTGTTTTTTTCTTAACCATTCTAACCTGGGATAACTCACTCCCTAGTTGGGGGCCTTCGGTAATCAGATCCTTCGATTTATTTCTTCTCACTGCAGCAACTCTTTTCCCATTGGTGCTGAAAATAACACATAGCTCTGCCTATAACTCGCCAGAAAATAGCCCCTAAAAATAGCCCCACAAAATGTTTCCTCCTGGAAGAGGTGTGGTTCTTACTGGAACTACTTTTGAAAAACCAACATTTAGACAGACGTCCCAAGATTTTCATAACTTTTAGTCTTTTTTAGAGGTAATTGATTACCCCACTCGGTATCTTTACTCTCAAGGGTTCGTGACACTGAGATAGTCACAGAGGCTCCCAGGCAGAAGGGTCAGAAGGGTGATGGGGGATCCGAACGTTTCCCAGAGGAACCAGGGAGCCTTCTGAGGCAGGCAGCATTGCATTCTGTGGCAGGTTGTGTTTTCCAAAGACGGCTGCCACAACATATCCCATCCCACCTGCTCTTTTTATGACGTGACCTTGATGATCTTGCCATCAAGTGGTGGGGTCTGTGTCTCCTCCTTTTGAGCCTCCTCCTTTTGAGACTGACTTTCCCAATAACGTATGGTGGAAATGATGCTGTGTGACTTCCCACCATTATGCTTAGAACTTTGCCTCCATGCCATGAGGAAGCCCAAGCTGCTGCACAGACACCTCCATGCTGTTAGGAAGCCCAAGCAGCTGCACAGAAGCCCAGATGGAGAGTGGAGGTCCTAGCTGGCAGCCAGCATCAATCCCCAGACACGTGAATGAGCAAGACTTCAGATGATTTCAGACCCCAGCCATCAAGTCACCCCCAGCCTCCAAGCCTCCCCAGTTGACACTGAGTCCTGCCCAAACTGCAGATTCTTAAGCAAAAATATTTTTTGTTGCTTTAAGCCACTAAGACTGGATGGTTTGTTACACAGAAATCAATAACTGGAACACTCAGGGGTTACAGGCAGAACTGGGTCTGGTCGTGTCTGACACTCACTTACTCTACAACCTCAGGCAAGTTACCTGACCCCACTGACCACTGTTTCCTCTTCAGTAAAACAGACATGAAAGTCATTTCTACCCACCTCACAGAGTTGTTGAAAAGGTTAAATGAAACACGACAATGAAGTTTTATCTAGCACAGGAATTGATACTAGGCAGCATGCAAAGCAAAAACCCAGGGTCAAAACCAGTCTTGAAGCCAATTAAATCAAGCATGAAGTGAAGGTCTGAGACTCTTCCCAAAAAAGCCGAAGAAGCTGGTCTCCCTTCAGTGTTAGAACAGAGTGGTCTTCTTTGAATGAGCACCACAAGAAGTGGATGGTGGGGTTAGAGGCCATGTTGTAAGAAAAAATATGCCTCTTTATATGTTAAAATCTTACTCCATTCAGGGAGATGCTTACACTATGCAAGCCTTAGGTAATCAACTAAGCAACCAGCTGCCATTGTCAAGTCAATTCTGACTCAAGTCAACCCCATGTGTATCAGAGCAGAACTGTGCTTCACAAGGTTTTCAATAGCTGATTTTTCTGAAGATTGCCAGGCCTTTCTTCTGAGGCACCTCTGGGTAGACTCAAGCCTCCAACCTTTTGGTTAGCAGCCAAGCACTCTAAGAGCCTGAGATAACCAAGCCCAGTCGAGAGAACAGCAGCTTGACACATATCCCTACCCCACTCCCCTCTCCCAGACATGAGCCATCGGTGGATGGAGGGAGGAAAGGCCATCCAACATATTCTCTTCCTTCTGTCTGTCTCTGACACATATGCACTCACACATACACACCACACACACACAGACCACGCACACTCACACTACACACACACTGTACACATGCACTTCTGATGTACACATGCACACACACACGCACATATACTCACACATCTACACACACATGTGGACACAGTCGCTCACACACTTCCACCACACGCATGCACATACGTTTATGCACACACATGCACTCACTCACATGCTGTGCTGAGCGTGTGGGGTTGAATTTTCAGATGATGAGGGCGTATGTGATGAGCGCCCCACCGTTCTCTAAGTGAGCACTGGTAAGTGGTGGCCAGTGGTGAGCAGCACCAGGATTAGTACAAGTGACAATGGCAGTGACGATGCTAATAGTGATGATGATGATGATGGCAACAGGGATTATCGAGCACTCTGGCTCTGTTCACTCTGCGCCCGGCTCTGCTCTAAGCGCTTTTCAGAGATAAACCTCATCCATCTCATGACAACCTGAAGTGAAGACGGGCACTATTTTCATCTTCATTTCCTAGAGAGGCCAAGTGGCACTTGGGGCCACCGAGGGCCAGGAGCATGTAGAGGAGTCCCTTACCACTATTCCCAAATCCCAGCAATTTCTTCCCGAGTTTGTAGCACACACAGTCAACAAGCTGCCTGAATGAGGTGGGGGTGGGGGTGGCTGGTGCCCTGGATACTGTGTGCAGAAATCACAGTGAATTTCATTGCCGGGTTCTGCCCAGGGAACTGTCGGGCAAGTATGTGACTCACAGTATGTGGTCTGAGTTATTGTTCTGAATTCTAACAAATTCTGGATTCTGAAACAGATCTGGACCCAGAGTCTCAGAGAAGAGACGGTAGACCTGGGGTACAGAATGGCCAGATCGTACGTCCCAATTTTGGATAATTAAAAGCAATGAAAGGAGCCCAAATGGCACAAGGCTTAAACGTTCGGCTGCTAACTGAAAGGCTGACAGTTTGAACCCACCCAGTGGCTCCGCAGGAAAAAGACCTGGCCATCTATTCCCGTAAAGATTACAGCCTAGAAAATCCTGTGGGGCAGTTCTACTCTGTCACGTGGGGTCAGTATGAGTCCAGATCAACTTGACAGCACCCAACAACAACAACAAAAGCAATGAGGCTGCTAGCATGCCTTGAGGCTGTGTTGATTTCAGAAGGATTACTTCGTCATCCCCGAGGCCAGCTTGCTGTACTCTGTGCCTGCAGTGAAGCTGCCCAGCCTCCACCATCCTCGGGGTCAGGTGTGCTGCCGGCTCGAGAGGCCCAGAGGCCCATGCTCCCAGTCTTAGCACCAGTGGTGTTTCCAAACACTAACCTAGCATCAGGCTCCGCATTAAACCCTAGATTAGAGCTGTTCATCACCGGATTTACAGGTCTTTTTCCCAAGCGGCTGAAAGAGATCCCGCGTTTCCCTGGAACATTGAGCACAGCTGTCAGGTGCTCCTTGGCCACCAGCGCACAGCTGAGGCTCAGCGAGAGAAGCAGCGGACAGGAAGGTCCAGGACGCAGTGGGAACAGGCTGGGCACTTAACAGCCAAGGAGGAGGGGGACGAGGCTCCAGATAATTCACACGAGTGAAAAACCCTGAGGTCTTTTACCACTTTGCTCCTGAAACGCTGCTCCGTTTGCCTGCGGAGGGGTAAGAGCTGAGTTCTGAAATCACACAGATCTGCTCTGAACCCTGACCCCACTCCTTACTCTGGGACCTTGGACAAGGCATCAAGATTTTTAAGCTTCAGTTTCCTACCTATGAGCGGGAACATTAACCACTTTATGGTTGTTAGCCTGTATGAGTCCATTGTTGCCGCCACTGTGTATTTTGAGTGACTTCCAACCTAGGGGGCTCATTTTCCAGCACTATATTGGACTATATTCTGTTGTGGTCCATAAGGTTTGGATTGGATGATTTTCAGAAGTTGATCGCCAGGCATTTCTTCCTAGTCTGTCTTAATCCAGAAGCTCTACTGAAACCTGTCCATCATGGGCAACCCTGCTGATGTTTGAAATACTAGTGGCATAGCTTCCAGTATTACAGCACCATGCAAGCCACCTCAGTACGACAGACTGATGGATAGTTGGTGAGCTGGGTAGTAAGTATCAGAAATATCAAAAGACGGTAACTTTAACAAAATTCTGCACATGGCCCTTGGTGCAGGAGACTGTGCATATTTAACCAGGAAACAGACAAAGGCTGTAAATGCCCTGGTGACTTTACATGGCTTTGGGTTTGTCTTTTTTTCCTACTAAGCCGGATTCTTGCTAGTGGACTTGGTTGTGCCTGCAGGCTTCTCTCTGGCAGCAATCTTTTTTTTCCTCTGGAGGAGAAGAAAGAGTCGGGGGTGCAGGGCAGCCCAGAGGGGAGAGCAGCAAAGTGTTGGGTCAGTGCCAAAGTAACCAGCAGCCTTCCAAGATGCGTCTGTCAGCCGGTGCGCCCTGGAATTTCCTCTGTGTGCACTGGGGGTTCACTTTTTCCATGAAGACTGGTGTTCCAGGAGGGGAACTGTCAGCCCCCCCGAATGTCGCTCCGTGGTCAAGGCCGGCCACAGGGCCGCCTCCCATTGCGAGACCCTTGGAAAGATCTGGAAATGGCACCACAGAGACAGGGTGAACTACAGCTTTAACTTGTTCTGGGTATGGGCAGGTCTTGGGTATGCTCAAAATTGAGGCCCAGAACCTTCCCTTGCTCCGGGGCCAAAACACCTCTCCTGTGGATTCTTACACACCACTGTGTTTACCTAGAAGGCCAGGGAACTCGGCTGAGGCTGAAGAATTTGAGTTAACTTGCTTCTCACCCACCAGGCAGGAGGTCTTCTGTCCTCTCCAGAGGTGCGCTTGGCAGGGGGAGCACAGGGGCCTGGAGGGACTGCTGGACTAGCTGCCCAGGGACCCCAGCCCGGGAGACGGTATGGCCACCAGGATGCAGCTGGCTCATGTCCAGGCCCATCAGCATGCTGGCCGGACACGCCTTTGCCTCCTGGGCTCCCTTGGCTGCAGCGCCCTGCCTTTGAGGGGTCCGGTTACTACAAGAGCATTTTAAACAGGGGTGCCCGGCCCTTCGCCAGCACTCAATCAGCACATGGAGACTGCTGGGCCTCTCACCTCCGGGAGCCTCCAGCTCAGGCGAGCCATTCCCACAGCAGGGACCACGTCTCATCTGTGTCCGCAGAGCATGAGGCCTCTGCCATGGCGTGTGTAATGTCCTGTCCGTAGCCAACTACAAAGGTCTAGGAGCTGGAGGACAGCCCTCATTTCCTTATCTCCCCATTGAAGCCCAACAGGTTCCCCAGAACAGCTTCCCGTGAGCACGAGGAAGCCCCTCTGTCTGCTCTCCCTTCTCCTCCCTCCTTTTTCCTCTAGGCCTCCTGGGCAGAGGGCTCTGATGATTGACAGGCCGACCCCTCCAGACCCCTCCATGTCACTGGACCATGCAAGATCCTTCCTGGGTCGCTGATTCACCAAGAGTGGCCTCTGTCCTGTGCCTGACTCCCCCTGCCCACCCCGCCATACACGGGATTTTACTGTGCTTCATGCGCGTCCGCCCTCTTAAGGTGTTCTGGAGAGGTGTGCATTGCTGCTTTGTGATCCTGGATTATTTTCAGCTTTTTATTGAAGGCTAATATCCACGTAGAAAAGCCCATCTAGCCTAAGAGCATGGCTCTATGAGCTGCCACACCCAGAACACAGCCACGTAACCACTACTTGGAATAGAAGACCAGGTATTACCAGCACCTAGCTTGCACCACTTATACTCCAGCTGGCAGAGCATGAGGGTTCCTGTTTCCACATATGGCCCCCTTCCTTCCTTTTCAGCCCCTCTGCCTGCCCTCCAAGAGGCCGGCTTCAGCCATTATCACCCCTGGCATCAGACATCTGAGGGAGCCCAGGCCTATTCATTCCTGGTTCCAACTCAGAAGATGGACACCAAAGGGTGCACCTGGTAAAACAAGAAAAAACATAACCCCCAGTGCTGGTAAAGCTGTGGTAAAAGGGTCAGTTGCCTGCACTACTGATGAGACTGGAACACAAACTGGCAACAAGTCCCAAGAGCCTTGACAACACTCAGACTTTTTGATTCCATAATTTGTTCTGGCTGACTCTCCCAGGAAAATGATCCTAAATCCATCACGTTATAGGTATAGGCTGACATAACAAAGTACCACAAACTGGGTGACTTAAAACAACAGAAATTTATTCTCTCATGGTTCTGGAGGGAAGAAGTCTGAAATCAAGGTATTGTCAGGGCTGTGGCTCCCTCTGGAGCCTCTAGGGGAGGATTCTTCCTTGTCTCTTCCAGTTTCTGGTGGCCCCTGGCATTCCTTGGCTTGTGACTGCATCACTCCAGTCTGTGCCTCTGTCTTCACAGGCCTTCTCTTCTATATCTGTGTTTTCTCTTCTTCTTATAAGGATCCTGGTCGTTGGATTTAGGGCCCAACCCACTCCAGTATGACTTAATCTTAACTTCACTAATTACATTTGCAAAGACCCTATTTCCAAATAAGTCAAATTCATAGGCTCCAGGAGGGCATGAATTTGGGGGGAACACTTCAACCCAGGGAATCCCTGGGTGGTACAAATGGTTAACACACTCAGCTGCTAACTGAAAGGTTAGAGGGTTGAGGTCACCCCAAGTTGCCTCGGGAAGAAAGGCCTGCCAATCTAGTTCTAAAAAATCAGCCACTAAAACCCTATGGAACACAGTTCTACTCACACACATGGGGTTGCTGTGAGTCAGAGCAGCAACTGGTAGTGGGTATTCAACTGAATAAATAGGGGTCCAGTTGAACTGAGTTGGACTGCAAGGCAGACAAGGGGGTGGGGGAGGGAGAAGAACGCTAGAGGTGAGCTTTGGGTCTGACTCATATGCCCTGAGGGAAAACAGCAGCTGAGAGAGGCCACAGGAAAGGAGTGGAGTTCAGGGCTGAGGAGCCACATTCTTCACTGACTGGTGTGGCCCAGCCTGTTGTCACCCCTCACCTCACCCGCTGCCTCCCCCAGCTCCTCTCCACCATGTGCAGGGGTCACTGCTACTCCTTTCCAACAGAGTGAATCATAAACACCAGAGAGACGAGAGGAGAGGGAGAGCCAGGGAGGAAGAACGCCGTGCTGATGTGAAAAAAAGGCCCGTGCTAAAAGCAGGGAGCTCAGACCTGCCTAGAAACAGCTGCAGTTACGGCACTCAGGCGGAGCAAACATCAGAGCACAGTTTTCAGACAACATAGACTTGATTGGAGTTAGTGCTTGTTTAATGAGAAACAATGTGAATGTGTGCCACTCTGGCAGAGGAGCCAAGAACAGGCTTCGAACCCGTTCTTTCAGGTGTGAACCCTGGCTGAGACTTTGTGTGTCTAACAGGTTCCCAGGCAGTGCTAATGCTGCTGGTTAGGGACCAGTTTTGAGAACCATTAGTAGAGCAGTGATTTTCAAAATTTATTATACATAAGAATTACCTGGGGATCGGGTTAAAATGTAGATTCTGATTCAGTATATCTGGGGTGGAAATGCAAATTCTCAGCAGGGGTTTGAACCTGCACAAACCGGTTGGAAGCCCTGCCAAGAACACCTTTGCCTGGTATTCATTGAATGCTTTATAGTTTGCGAAATGCTCCTGGGCTGTGAGAGCATTTTGGTCCCCGATAGCCCAGGGGGGTGGTGTGCTGGCATGAGGTCTGCCTTGGGCCAGCCCAAGGGTGAGGACTCAGATGCAGATGACCAGGAACTAAGGTCACCGGGACCGGTGAAGTCATCTAGCTTTCAGACCCCTGGAGCCAGAAACATTCAAAACTAGGTCTTCAGACTCAAAATCCTTATAACCCTCATGAGTTGTTAAAGAGGCACGCTGCTGTTGTTAGTTGCTGTCTAGTCAGCTCCGACTCACGGCGACCTTACGTACAACAAAACAGAACGCTGCCCAGTCCTGCACCATCTTCCTAGTTGTTGGTATGTTTGAGTCCATTGTTGTGGTTATTATGTCAATCTAACTCATGGAGGGCGTCCCTCGTTCTTGCTGATCCTCCACTTTACCAACCATGGTGTCCTTTTCTAGCGATTGGTTTTTCTGAGGACATGTCCAAAGTAAGCAGGATAAAGTCCCGTCATCCTCACTTCTAAGAAGCATTCTGGCTGTACTTCCTTCCAGACCGATTTGTTTGTTCTCCTGGCAGTCCATGGTATATTCAATATTCTTCACCAACACCACAGTTTGAATGCATCGATTCTCCTTTGATCTTCCTTTTTCATTACCCAGCTTTCACATGCATGGGAGGTGATTGTAAGGGCCGTGGCTTGGACAACTGGAGTAATCTCACTTACTAGCCTTGCCTTCTTGCTATCGACCCTCCTGAATTATCTTCTGGAAACCTAAGTTGGATCATGCCTCTCCCTTACCTTTGGTGGGACCTTGGGTGGTTCTTCATACCTACAGTATTGAGCCCAAGCTCCTCCCTGTGGTCCAGCTCTGGAAGGTTCTGGAATGCCACTCTACCCCATCACCCATTCACTTGCCCTCCAGCCACTCAAAGGACTTGCCTTTCCCTAGCCACACTGAACTTGGAATGCCCTCTCCCCTGCCTCCTTCGCCTGCTGAAATAGGACTCATCTTCTAGCCTCTGCTTCCTGAGAACTCTTTGTCTGATGCTTTCCCTGATTCCTCCAGTGGAAGAGAATTGCTTGACCTGGGCTTTTCTCAACAGGAGAAGATCAGCCCACTGCTACACCTGTGCTCCAACAAACACAGGAAGAATGAGAACTCTGCCTCTCCAGCCAGATTCCCACAGGACTGGCATCCAGGCCTGTTTGGTCCTCACTGCTCAGAAAACACCGAGCTCAGGGGACAGAGACTGGGGCAGAAGCAGCTAGCTGAATCCTCATACCCCTTCTGTCATGGATTGAATTATGTCCCCCCAAAAATATGTGTATCAATTTGGCTGGGCCATGATTCCCAGAATTGTGTGGTTGCCCTCCGTTTTGTGATTGTAATTTTATGTTAAAGCGGATTAGGGTGGGGTTGTAACACCACCCTTACCCAGGTCACATCCCTGATCCTACGTAAAGGGAGTTTCCCTGGGGTGTGGCCTGCACCACCTTTTATCACTCAAGAGGTAAAAGGAAAGGGAAGCACGCAGAGCACTGGGGACCTCATACCATCAAGAAAGCAGTGCCGGGAGCAGAGCGTGTCCTTTGGACCGGGGTCCCTGCGCTGAGAAGCTCCTAGTCCGGGGGAACACTGAAGAGAAGAAGGCCGACAGAAAAAGCCTTTCCCTGGAGCTGATGCCCTGAATTTAGACTTTTAGCCTACCTTAACTGTGAGGAAATAAACTTCTCTTCGTTAAAACCATCGACTTGTGGCATTTCTGTTATAGCAGCACTGGATGACTAAGACACCTTCTTTTCTTCTTCCATATGAAATTCCATACAAATTTCCAAGTGGGCTTATGACTGCACAGAAAACACACACACACACTCATTTCCCGGCCCCACTTGCCATGGTGGAAGGCCATAGCCCCAGTTCTAGCCAAAGGAATGTAAACGGAAGCGTCGCCACACAGCCTTCGCCGCTTTTTCTCATCGTCCCTTCTTCCATTTGTTCTTGGGAGCAAATGTGATCGCTACCATCTTTGTCCACAGGGGCCATGTGCTCGGGAGGCCAGAGTAGTAAGCTGGAAGGAGACTTGATCCCCGAATGAAGACTGCGTGGAGCAGAGCCGCCCTACCAGCCCCAGCCAGCCACCTAGGACTTGTATTACTGAGAAAGAGATCAACATCTCTGAACCTAATCCCAGCTAATACAGTGACCAGTCAACAATAACGATGATATTACTTAATGCCATTAGCATCAAGAGTTTTAATCATAATTATCATGGTTTTCAGTTATGTAGCATTGTAATCTTCAGGCCACCCTTCAATCTGGGCAAGCAAAGCTGCTGGCCTGGGACCCACACTTCAGGGGCTCCATGCTTTGGAGTATCTTCCTCAAAATGTTCTAAATCCCCCTCCAGTGGCTGGACCAGCCAGGTGGGCAGTGCCACCTACTCAAGTGGGGCATCCCAGCTGGGAAGGGACCCACATGAGTCTTGGTCTGCATTTTCCCCTTTGGGGAGCTTTCCATCCCTCTACCTATGCAAAGGGTCAACCAGATGTCCTGAGGAGCTTCAGGACTTGTACTATGGGGTCATCTAGGGTCCCACGGGCCAGCCTGGAGCCACTGACCAGCACAGTACTTTTTGTGCAGACACTCGGATTTGGGGTTGCCCAGATTGTTTGTAAAGACACGAGCCCTAGAAACAACATCTGCCTGGAGCCCCATACACCTTAGGGGTGTCCTGTCATCATTATTATTAAATGTCAATAATTACTAATAAGAACAAATAGTCCAGGTCTACCTTGAACCCCATGGTGCTAAAGCTAACAAACCTTCCCCTGAAAGGTGAGGAGTTGGGATGGACTTCCTGTAGCCAAGCAGAAGGCAGCCCCATCAGTGCCCCACAGGACTCCAGGTTCTCTTCCACTCCCCTGCAGCCAGCCATCCTAAAGCCTTCCAAAAGCTGAGTGGCAGCCATGCTTCCTTATTCCTGGCGCTTTTCGACAGGGAGTTTACATCGCTGTCTAAAATGGCCACCGCACTTCCGAGCCCAGCAAACACCAAGAAATGTCCAAGCCAGAAACAACAGCAGTGACAGGTGTGCCAGGCACCGAGGGCGCCACAGTGGCTGAGTATCCCCAGTTTCAGATAAGGAAACTGAGGCACAGAGGGCCACTGTTAGGACTCGGGAAAGTGCAGACTCAAACCCAGAGGCTGTGCTTGGAGCCAGCGCCCACACAGAGCTATGGAGGAGTGGGGGAGCTACCAAAATCGGCTGAAATTGTTAAAACGTCTGCTCTATGAAAAGAAAAGCTGAGATCACCCACGCAAACTTAACTGGGCATTAGCATCACACAGAAAGATTATTAGGTTCCATCCTGGGACTCCACGTTCCACCTGAGCAAGTCAGGGGGAGCCTGGGAATCAGTATGTTTAACTCCTCGGTGGTTTGGCTACACAATTGGGTTAAAAGAAAAAAACAGTTGTCGCAGAGTCGATTCTGACTCATGGCAACCCCAAGTGTGTCAGAGTAGAACTGTACTTCACAGGGTTCTCAATGGCTGATTTTTTGGAAGTGGATGGCCAGAACTTTCTTCCGAGGCTCCTCTGGGTGGACTCAAACCTCCAACATTTCAGTTAGCAGCCAAGCACATTAACCGTTTGCACCACCTGGGGACCCCAGTGGGAGTCAGTAACTACTGAGTTAGATGCCTTCTAACCCTCCACACCCCTATTCCAGCCTTCTAGCTGTGGGACCCCTCCAAGACGGCTGCCTCCCTGCCTCCTTAACACAGCAGACACTGCTCCTGTCACCTCCCTTCCATTTTCCTTCTGGGCTCTCCACCGGCCCGGGCCAATCTTACATTATAGATAAGGAAGCGCAGACCCGGAGCAGGACATGACAGGGCCGAGGTCCTCACCCTCAGTTCTCCCTCCACTGAGCTGAGCTCCAGTCTGCACTCACAGTGCGTTACCCCTCTTCCACAGCCGGCAGCCTCCCCTACAGACAGGGATGTCTAACAGCAGTGGAGGTCAGAGATGCAGAGCCTCCACCTTGTAGGGGAGCCGGACCTGAGGAGCAGCGCCATCACTGAACCCTCCTGGTCCGTGCCAGCCCCTCGGACACCCCTGGGGGATAATGAGGCCCTGGCAGCCGTCCAGGCCAGCAGAGGCCTTCATGGTCATCTCCGCCCCATGCAGAAATCTGTTTCTAATTCCCGACATAGGCGGTGGACGCCCCCTCCGTGGGCTGCGGTCCCCGCATGCCTCGAGGATTACAGCTGGCTGAACCCCGCGGGGCGGCCGTCAGTGGGGGGCGAGGACAAGGCGTTCCATTGTTCCTGCCGCCTCCCCAACACCCCAATTGGCAAGAACTTGTCTCTGAGAGAGAGAGATGGAAAGAAAACATTCCGCAGGAGAGGTCGGCCACGACACTGATTAGCTGCCTTCACTCACACTGCTCTTTGCCAGGCGGGTGGGCAAGAGAGCCTTCTGTTACCAAACAAAGCCCCTCCTGATCCTCCAGGGGAAATTAACCTCAAAACCCATGGGCTGATCCCCAGGGGACCACTCACCCAGGATGCCCAGGGGAGGCCAAATTGCAAATACTCCACCTATTGTCATTTATTACTAACATCCTTCTAATTACAAATCTGAGCACTTGCTATGTGTCGAGCATTGCGTTATACTCTTTCCATAACAGTCATGGCAATAGAGAATATGTATAGGCACCACCCATTTGTCAGTGTGTGGAACTGTGGTGGCTTGCATGTTGCTACGATGCTGGGAGCTATGACATGAGTATTTCAAACACCAGCCGGGTCACCCAGGTTGAACAGGTTTCAGCAGAGCTTCCAGACTAAGACAGACTAGGAAGAAAGGTCTGGCGATCAACATCTGAAAACTAGTCAATGAAAACCCTATGGACCACAACAGAACATTGCTACAGTGCTGGAAGATGAGCCTCCTAGGTTGGAAGTTACTTAAAATACAGTGGCCTCAACAATGGACTCAGCCATGCTGGCAATCATAAGGATGGCGCGAGACTGGGCAGCATTTCATTCTGTTGTACATAGGGTCGCCATGAGCCGGAGCCAACCCAATGGCAACTAACAATAATAGGCACTTGCTATGTGCCAGGCACAGTGGCAAGCATTTTGCAATTCATAAATCCTAACGACAAAACTATGAGGTATGTACTGTTGTTAGTCCCATTTGCCAGATGGGAAAACTGAGACTTGCAGGAGTTAAGTAGCCCCAGAGCTTACTAACTCTAACAGAGGCAGGATTTGAGCCCAAGTCTGCCTTATTCCAAAGCCCTCACTTTTGGCCATTTTGCTATGCTGCCTCTCATTCAAATAAACTCAAAATGCCCCCGACAAGTCATTTTTCAGCTCAGACGCCCCGTGTTGTGTCACCCCCTCCTCCCTGCTCACCTGCATCCACAGTTTCATTCAGGAACAAGGGTGACAGGAAATGAAGCCGCTGAAAGATGACAACAAGCAAACACGAGCTGACTGGGGCATGGGCGGAGAGGAGAGGAGCTTGACCATGGTGGACGAAGGGGCGGTGGTATCAGCAGAGCGAGTGTGACATTTCTAAACCCCTTGTGTTGGGTACAGCGTTCCTTCTGAGCACAATTCATTTGCATTCGTTTCCTTGAGGCTACTGTAGACAACTCCCACACAATGGGGCCTTAAAACAACAGAAATGTATCCTCTCACCGTCTGGAGGCCAGAAGTCCGAAATCAAGGCGTCAGCAGGGCTGTGCTCTCTCTGAAGGCTATAGGGGAAGAGTCTTCCTTGTCTCTCCCGGGTTCTGGTGGCTCCAGGTGTTCCTTGGCTTGTGGCTGCATAACTCCAATCTCTGCTTCTGTCTTCTCTGTCTTCTTTTCTGTTTCTTATAAGGACAAATTGTCATTGAATTTAGGGCCCACTGTAATCTAGGAAAGATGTCACTTTGAGGACTAAGCAAAGACGTCAATTTGAGGACTAAGGTGCACCTGACCCAAGCCACGGCGTTTTCAATGGCCTCATATGCATGCAAAATGCATACGGACAATGAATAAGGAAGACAAAAGAAGAATTGATGCCTTTGAATTATGGTGTTGGCGAAGAATATTGAATATACTACAGACTGCCAGAAGAACAAACAAATCTGTCTTGTTAGAAGTACAGCCAGAGTGCTCCTTAGAAACAAGGATGGAGACACTTCATGTCATATACTTTGGACATGTTATCAGGAGAGACCAGTCCCGAGAGGTGGACATCATGCTTGGTACAGTAAAGGGTCAGCGAGAAAGAGGAAGACCCTCGATGAGATGAATTGATACAGTGGCTGCAACAATGGGCTCAAGCATGGTAATAGTCGTGGGGATGACGCAGGACCGAGTAGTGTTTCGTTCTGTTGTACGTGGGGTCACTACGAGTCGGAACCAACTTGATGGCACCTAACATCAACTAATCCAGGATGACCTCACCTGAGATCCTTAACTTTACGATAACTGCTAGAATCTTATTTCTAAATAACGTCACATTCACGGGTTCCAGGGGTCAGGACATGGACATTTTTTTTTGGTGGCCACCATGCAACACCCTATACCACCAAGCCATCTCTCCACTGACTCAGCCAAACACTCACAGACTGCTGCTCTATTCAAGGGCGTGTGTATTTCAGAGCCCTTGTGGAGGTGCTCAAGCCACACTCAGGTTGTGCAGAGTCTCGGAAGCCCAAAGAAGGAAGAGCTCCGTCCTGTCTGGAAGGGTGCATGTAGTGGAGGTGACATCCGAGCTGGGCCTTGGAGAAGAAGCAGGGTGTGCCATACGGGTGGGGGGTGGGGGGCGATTAGGCGGAAGGGCGGGGTGGGGTATTTCAAGTAAGGAACAGCATGAGGGTGTGTGTTGGTTTTATGAGTGTTAACTTCAACAGTTCATTCTTTAAAAAGACACGCAGTGGAATCATAAAGATAAATGAAGCTCTGATACGTGCTACAACATGGATGAAGCTTGAAAACATCATGCTGAGTGAAAAAAGCCAGACACAAAAGGACCAATATTGTATGCTTCCACTTATGTGAAATATATAGAATTGGCAAAGGCATAGAGATAAAGGTTTACTAGAGGTTACCAGGGGAGGGTGGGAAGGGGAGTGGGGAGTAACTGCTTAAGGGGTACACAGTGTCATATCTAGAGTATGGCACCGGCCCTGGGCACTTGGCGCCACTGAGCTGTTTCTATTAAGCTGATACGGTCCAATGTCCTTCCTCAAGCATGGTAATGTGTTAATTAAAAGATTAATGAGCTTGACTTGCATTTTTGAGCTGATATTATGGCAAAAGGAGCCCTGGTGGTGCAGTGGGTAAGCACTCAGCTGCTAACCAAAAAGCAGGCAGTTTGAACCCACCAGCCACTCCACAGGAGAATGATGTGGCAGTCTGCTTCCATAAAGATTACAGCCTTGGAAGCCCTGTGGAACGGTCCTACCCTATCCCATTAGGTCGCTGTGAGTCGGAATTGACTCGATGGCAATGGGTTTGGTTTTGGATTATGGGAAAGTTATCTAAAAGAGGGGTGTCAGACGTTTGGACAGGGGCACAATTTCAGTGCTTGCTATAGGTGCCATTTTCCGTAGATACGCTGCTGGCCATCCCAGGTTAACAGAAATTGCTCAGTGGCGCCAGTGCAATACCTGCCACACCTGCCATACCTCTAGCACTGAGTTTCTGCGAAGGGTTATGAAAAGGTTTGGAAACAGACAGTGGGGTGGTTGCCCCTCACTCACTATGCTACACGGACCTTTTCTACCAAGTCCTTTATCACCTCTGAACCCTTCTAGAAGCTTTACCTCCATAATGCTCATCCCTCCTTATCTCCTTCATGCCTGAACCCTTGTCAGCCTTCAGGGGACAGCTCAAATGTCACCTCCTCGAAGAGGCTTTCCCGGACTCCCTCTCTTGCCCCCCATGAACGTCTAGCATGGCGCCCTGTCCGTGTCCTTTTCACCACCCATCACCATTGAGCGTTGGTCTTCATTCGTTTCCTTTCTCGTTGTCCACCTCCCCACCAGCTTTAAGTCCCATGGGAGCAGGCAGCACCACTGCATCCCAGAACCCAGCACAATGCCTGAGGCTAAATGTTTGGGAAATGGATAAATGTATTCAGCTTCCTGAAGTTCTCAGTGTCCAAAGGGAACCTCTAACAGTCACCAGTAAAACGGGAAACATCTTAGGCATAGCAGCTGTCACATGTAGCACTTATTCTGAGCAGTTGGCAGAATAACGGCCCCCAAAGATGCCCACGTTCTAATCCCCAGAACTGGAAGAGGCTGCATAGGCCCCGCTCGCTATTATTTACTCCCCATTGCTAACCGTCACATTGTCTCATGATCTTGTTTCTCCCTCCGGTTCCAGTCTCTACAAAAGGTTTAAGATTAACAGATGTTCCTCCTTGGATGGAGGAAAACAAGTGATAATGATCTAAGGATGAAAAACTGAACAAAGCTCTCATCTTGTGACGAGAAAACCAGGAGGTCACCAGATAACCCCCAAGAATGTCGGCAGATAACCCCCAAGAATACCAGTAAAAGATTAACTCAACTGAGACATGACCACCTCAAGGCGGAACTAACACAAACTTCTAAGACCCATAATCCTGTCCCTATAAAAGCCTTCAGCCGATCTCCAGTTGGGGAGATGGGTTTTTTGGAGGAATCTCTTCCCCTCTGTCTCCTATGTATTGATATATAATAAAACTCTTGCTGTTCACCTCACCCTTGTCTCAGAATTGGCTATTGTGGCAGGCAGCTCCAATCCAGGTTATTGCGGTAACAAATTTGGTGGCCCGTACGGGGAGCTTCAGCCGCTTGAGACACAGTGGCCCAGGGCAGGGCCTAGGGCTGATCAACAGCTCTCCTGACAAGCGGCCCTGAGAAGTTTTATTTGCCTCTGGGGAGACTATCGGCCAGACCTGGGTCTGCCACTGCATCACTGGTCCCCAATTGCGCCAAAAGAGGTGGGTGAAAGAAAGCAAGACCTGCATAGGAGGGATCCCAAGGTGAGTCCATGACTGCTCTCCCTGTTGCGCTCAGGGCCAGGGCTGATAGGGCAGTCCCGAGGGTTCCAGAGCGGGACCTGAGCCCTTGGTTTCTGGGGCGGGATACGTCCCAGATGACCGACCCCCATGAGTAGGCTCGCAAGAAGGGACTCCTGGTGGCTCTAGAGTCCTGGTTCCAGGGTGTGTGAGTGCTCATAAGTGTGTCTGGGAGGTTGAGATTCTCTAACAGCACCTCTGTTGGCAGACAGGGCCGTCTGGGATGTTGAAGGGGTCTACAGCACCTCTGTCAGCTTGGGGGATTTATTCATTTACTGTGGTTCTTTGTCTGTCCTGTCCATTGTCTGTGTGTAACTAGTATTATACCATCTACTTAGGAGCCCTGATTTGGCTGTTAGGGAAAGTGAAAATACCCCAGGTGAGACTGGTTCTTGAGACAGCCATAGTATCTTAAGACCATGTTTACGAGTTAACTGATCTGGATCCTGAGAGCCTGAAAATGCCAGAATGGTCAATATAATCTTTACAGGACAAAGTGCCCCCCATATTAGGAGAAAGCTTCAGAAAGAAGGAAACAAAAAGCTTGAAGCTTATCACCTAACATCTTTCATAAATGAGTCTGGATTCCCCCCCACCCACGCCCCACTGATTCACTGGTTTGGGGTTCATATTTAAAAACACTGTAAACTGAGTATACTAGAAGTAACTTGGAATTTCAGTAACCACTTTGGGAAAAGGAGCTTTCATTTGTGTTGTCTGTTTTTTCCTTTAGGGAACTTTGCTTGATGCTCAGGTTTTGTCAAAAGATCTAATATTTCTCCATCTGAGGCTCCGGCAAGTTGATAAGTTTTATCTAGAACCTGTTTTTTCCATTGAATCGAGTCGATCTTACCAAAAATTGCTACTTACACTTTAAGAAGCTAGGATCCACTTATTCTTGTTTTGTGTGGTATTGTCTGGTGAGTTTATGTCCTCTTTCTGTCTCCCTTTGTCCTGAAAAAGCTTGCTTCTGGTCTAGAGCTCTGTGTCTAAGTCTGTCTTATATCAGGTTGGAGGTTATGGCTAAGAATTGCTGTTTTTTGTAAGGCTGGTCATAGAACCTCAGTTCTTTCTTCATCCAGAAGAAACTGCATCTTGTGTCTGTCTTATGATTTAGACTTTTAATAGCTACTTGGAAATACTTTGATATAAATTGGTCAATTGAACAGAGACTTTGTGATTTCCAAAGCCAGTTGATAAAATCATTAAGGGCTAAAATTAGGTTGGGAAAAATATGAGAAATAGTAAAAGTTAAATGAAAATTAGAATATTTACACAGACTTTCTTTCAACAACAGTTATGTTTCATTATATACAGGCTTAAAATAATTCTCAAGATATTTTATGTAACTTACTGATATTAAATTAATAGATATTTGTTATAATTTAAGTTTATATACTTTGTCTTTTTATGCCACAAGAGGAAGGATGTATATATATATATTTAAGTCTGCTAATGAGTATGCTCATTTTTGCCATTTAAAGGGATGCACTATAAGAGCTACGCAACAAAGGCAACATTTAAAGGTTTATTGAAAAAGAAATTTATTTGATATGGTCAAGTTTCATCTGTCTGACTAAAGTTTAATGGTTTAATTTATGAGATTTTTAGGAGTTTTAATGTTAAGTAGCATATAAAACAAAGAATTAAGTTTCTCGCTGTTAAAATAACAAAATTTTCTTTTGATTTCTGAGTTAAAGGGTTAATTTATTCTTTGTGTAATCTGCCTGGAAGACGAAGGTTTGGCCTCTCATTAGAATAAGATTCCTGAGTCTGAATACTAAGCTGCATGGCTTTTAGAAAAGAAAGCTAAGGTTTTTACTCTAAGATCCTTGGTTAAATAACTTTTGTTTCACAGTGACCTATAATATTATTATTTCTTCATTGCTAACTTGGTTGCAACTTTATCTTTTTGAATCTAGTATCATTAAAGCCAATGGTTTGATTGGGGAATTCACATCATTTACCTATGAAGTTTTTTTATTACAATTCAGGTATTTAGAGATTTGATAATCTTGGTATACTCTTGGTATATCCTGACTATATGGTATTTTGTCTCAAAATTGTTATGTATTACATCTGAAGCTCTTTTAATACAGTTAATGGTTATATTTAGAAATATTTTTTATCTAAACTTTAACTGATTTCATCTGGCCTTTATATTGTGCTTGTAATTAATTTCTATCAGGTCTTTTACTATTAAGAATATTATTTTTATGAATTAATCATGGTCATATTAAGTTTTGTCATCTGTAGATAAGTTTTTACTTTGCTGATTTGCTGAAAACGTTTGACCAAAATATCTCAACAAAAACATGGACTATGTTGGACTTGCTAAAAGGACTGTGACTAGACTCAATCAAAATTTCCAGAACTCTTATGCAAAAGCTGATGAGTTCACAGACTGTGGCTGATCCAGAATCATGTGGAACAGAAATTAACTACATAAGACTGAGTAAACTAAAAGAAACTATGGGTTTTATGTGAGAATATTGCTGATGTTTTAAGGTCCTACTTTCTGGATATAAGAAATCATTTTCCTTTCTCCTAAAGTATCTAACTAATGGGTTTAGATATTGTAACTCTTGAATTAGAAGTTCTGTTGGTAAACTTAGCAAAGTTGTAACTATCATAACCAGAGAAGCACCTGAAATTTGAGCTATGATTTTACAAAATAGAATAGTATTAGCCTTCCTGTTAGTCTCTCAAGAAACAGTTTGTGCCTTAATAGATAATTGTTGCTGTATTTATATTAACACTCAATCTGAGGTTTTGCAAAATGTAGTTGCTGTTGAGGCACATGAAAAGCAGTTACTGATGCTGCTTATGCATAAACAAACACCTATTATAGGGAGAGGCCCATCTATCCCAGCTAAATCTCCTCTAGGCTGCATTCTAACAAACTGGAGGAGGTATAGCTATTAGCCTATGACAAGAAAGAAAGTGATATGCTTATGTAACAATGTATGGTGCTATACCAGCTGGGGGACTAGGAACATTGGCTCCAAAATGGGTCTTTGGCTTAAGGCACTATTTTTCAGCTTGACTTGTATTGTAGGAAAAAATGGGACAAAGTTTCCTATATTCAAGCTTTCTTAAATCTCTATCAAACTTTAAATCCCTCTAACCACGTTCTTTTCCAGGGAAAGCTGAAGGCAAAATTGCTTCCTGAATCCTCACTGGAGGGTCCCCGCTTAGAAGGAATAGCCCTGATAATTGCTTCAGCTCCCCCTGCCATATAGGGAAGGTACGGTAGAAGCCGATAGGTCAGGTTGAGGAATGACAGCAGAGTCCCCCACAGAAAGGGCCAAGCCTGATTCTAGTCCAGTCAGCTTGAGAGGAACTGACAAAGGAAGGGAATCAGGAAGCAAGAGTTCAACTTCATCGGGTATAGTCTCCCCACTACACACACTCGTCAGCATACTTTTTTTGGTGAGGGTACTGCTGGTGCTGGCCAGGGCAATTTCCTCTGAGAAAAATTCCAGCTGAAGGAGGGACAATGTTAGTACATACTCCTTTCTCTACCTCTGACTTGCATAATTGGAAGAATCACTATCCTCCTTATCGGAGTAACCCAAATAGGATGGCAAAGTTGTTCCTTTCCATTTTCTACAGATCCTGTCTGAAAACACATGCACCTTGCAGGTGACACTGTTGCAAGAAGAAATAGCGACACTTAGTGGCATTCCTTTCCATATTCAACAACAGGTGAATCCAGAGGTCTGGGCGTAAGAAAGACCTGGGCAAGCCAAGTCAGCCACACCAATTAAAGTTACTTTAAAACCTGGAGCACCTATTATAAACCACAGGCAATATCCCCTCCACAAGGAAGCTGTGGAAGGGATCACACCATTGGTGCATCGATACATAAAAACTGGACTGTTAAAATTTTGCCAGTTTCCATACAACACACCTATCTTACCAGTGTTGAAACTGGGGACAAGAGAATATTGGTCTGTTGAAGACCTAAGAAAAATCAACCAGACTTCTGGGAAACATGGCACTATAGTCAGAAGCACCATGCCATCCCTCCATAGCAAAGATCAGAAAAACTAAGTCAAACAGAGTCACACGTCAATCCTGAAACCCTAAGCATCAAGTGAAGAGACAAAGAACTCACCCAAGCACCGAATGGAATAAGAAACTGACCAAGAACAGACAGTGAGGAGAGATACATGCAGAGGTCCCCTATCAGCTACTGCAGCATGGATCCGCCATCTTGGACTGCCATCAGAGGTCAGTGAAAAGGGGGTACAAGAAAGCAGCTTCACGGAGCTTCCAGCAGGAGACAGAACAACTGGTAACCAGCAATATACGCTTTCCCACCCCTCAATCTTCTTCACCCCCACTTAGCCTCCTCTGCTTCCTGCAGCCTCAGTCTCTTGGCCAGGAATCACCAGCTTCACCCCGGTGTTGCTTAGATTCCACATGCCCGCACTGGCCGGCTCCCTAAGCACCTTTTGTTGGCTGCTGGCGTTGTTTTTTTCAGCTTCTTTAGATTTCTTCCTTACCTCTCACCACCTCCCCCTCCGTTCTCTCAAATACTTGGCTCCGTGCGCCACCTTTGCTTCTTCCTAAAAGGCTGCAGAACACCCCTTGACTGTGAAACTGCTTCCCAGCCTGTGCTGCCATGCTGGTGGGACCCCCAGGGTTTTTTGTTTGCTTGTTTGCTCTGATTTATTCTGTTTTGATTTGTTTGTTTTCTTTTTCTTTTCTCAGCTTGGGAGCCCCTTCTAGCCGGACAGTACCATGCGGCTTGGAAGCTACTCTCTTCCTCTGCGCAGACACACAGGGACATCCCTCGGGGCAATTCTTTTTTCTTGTTTTTTTTTTTTTTCTTTTGTTTTGGTTTGGTTTTGGGTTTTTTTGTTTCTCTGTTTTGTTTTCTTCTCTCTCTTATTCCTTTTGTCTTTCTTCATTTCCAGTTTCTCGATCTATTCATTTTTTTTCTTTTACCCTTTTTCTTTTGTTTTTCTTCTTTTTTTCACCCCATTTCTCAGTCTGTCATCTCTCCACTCCAATAGAAATCTCCCTTAGCAGTCATTTTTGTCTGTGTGTATGTTTTTGGCTCCTGTTCCTCTCTCCTCTCTCTCATTTTCCCATACCCATCTTAGCTCCACACATCACAATCTACCCCCTACTTCCTGCCTACCTGCACTGTGCACTGAACATCACACTCCCAAGCAGCACAGGCATGGCCTACTGGAACCTGCCCTGCACTGATTCCCAGTCCACACTGTCAGCCTTGGTACATGACACAAACAACCCATCCCAGCAGCTCCCCTTCAGCTGGACCTGCCCTGCTGTACCATACCTGAGTGACTGACCCTACCCCTTGGAGAAAGAGGTTAAAATTATCATGCCCACAGATAAGCAAACAACAAAGAAGGCACAGCCCGCCTGCTCAGACATAACCAAATAAAACAAAAAAGCAGGGTGAATCAAACAAATGTACAATCAATACACGAGGAAAGTAACCACTGAATGCCCTGAAGACAGCAGACAATATCAAAACATTTACAAAAACAGGACAGGATGGTTCCAGTAGGCATCCAAAATAAAACACCAGATGATCTTCCAGTAGAAGAAAAGACACTAGACCTAACTGATAGGGAATTCAAATCTCTAATATTCAGAATTATCCAACAGTTGAAGCAAAAAGCAGACAAAAATGAGGAAAAACTAGACAAATTCATGGCAAATACAGACAAAAAATGGAAGAATTCAAGAAAATAATACAGGAACAAAATGCTAAAATAAATTCACAACTAGAAATCATACAAAAACAACAATTAGAAATCCAAAAGATAAACAACAAGATTTCAGAAATGGACAGTGTCATAGAAGGGCTGA
>NW_004443989.1:10446982-10480706 GCF_000243295.1 Trichechus manatus latirostris
AAGGTTGAGAAGGGAGAGTGTTGCATGTCGTGGGGTTGTTAACCAATGTCATAAAACAATATGTGTACTGACTGTTTAATGAGAAACTATTTGTTATGTAAACCTTCATCTGAAGTACAATTAAAAAAAAAATTTAAAAAAAAAAGTGAAACATGGAACTACCACATGACCCAGCAATCTAATCCTGGGTATATACTCAAAAGAATTGAAAGCAAGAACACAAACAGAAACCTGTATGCCAATGTTCTTTGTAACACTATTAACAATAGCTAAAATGTGGAAACAACCTAAATGTCAGATCACCAGATGAATGGATATACAAAATGGGGTATATACATACAATGGACTATTACTCAGCTATTAAAAAAAAAAAAAAAAGACTTGATACATGCCACAACATGGATGAGCCTTGAAAACATGCTGAGTGAAATAAATCAGTCACAAAAGGACAAATACTATACAATCCCATTTATATGAAATAGGCAAATGTATGCAGACCAAAGCTTATTAGTGATTACCAGGGGTAGGTGAGAAGGGAAAGGAGAAGTCATTGCTTAGGAGGCACTGAGTTTCTGCTATTGGCAGTGGAATAATTTGAAAAAGGATAGTGGTAATGGTTGTACAACATGATGAATGGAATTAATATCACTGAATTACAGGTGCAAAAATTCTTGAAGTGGCAAATATTTTGTTATATATTTTTTACCACAATTAAAAAAAAAAGAAAAATCAACAAATAGCAGAGGACATTCATCCAGTTGAGCCAAACCCATATACCCTCTTGGTTACTATACCCAGTCAGTGTGGTTGGTTTTCAGTACTGGGTTTGAAAGATGCCTTCTTTTGTATTCCTCTGCACCCCGAGTCTCAGCCTCTATTTGCCATTGAATGGACTGATATTAAGACAGGGAGTTTCTGTGGGAGTACTAACTCAAACCCTGGGACCAGCCAGGCGACTGGTGGCCTACTTTTCAAAACAGCTGGACAACGTGGCCCTGGGATGTCTCCAAGCTGTGGCTGCAACATGTGACCTGTTACAGAAAGCAGAGAAATTCACCCTTTAGTAACAAAACGGGGCTTTTGGCTCATGGCAGGAAGGATGAGAAAATATCAGACAATCTTGTTAGACAACTCAAACGTGGTTCTGAAGGCTGTCTCCTCCCTCAATCCTGCCACATTGCTGCCTATTTCGGAAGATGCCCCTGTACATGACTGCCTAGAAATAATTGAGGAAGTTTATTCTAGCAGACCAGATCGCTCAGATGTTCCCTTGACTGACCTAGAGATAGAAATGTATACAGATGGTGCTAGCTTTCTTTATGAAGGATGCCACAAGGCAGGGTATGCGGTGGTGACATGAACTGAGGTCTTAGAGGCAGCTCCACTTCCTGCTGGCACTTTGGCTCAAAAGGCTGAACTCATAGTCCTCGGGCAGGCCCTGCAACTACGAATAGGAAGACACACAAATGTGTATACTGATAATAAATATGCCCATCTGATCCTTCACTCATATGATGCCTTGTAGAAGGAAAGGGGACTTCTGATATCTGTCAACAAAGAAATAAAACATGTACCAGAAATCCTAGAAGTCCTGAAGGCAATCAATGATCCCCTTCAGGTGGCAGTGGTATAATGCCGCGGACACGTGGATATTTTAAGTATCTGCTGGTTTTTGTGGCCACCTACTCATGGTGGGTGGAGGCTTTCCTTTGTTGAACCGAATGAGCCCAATAAGTGACCAAGGTGTTACTCAAAGAAATCATACCCCATTTTGATCTTCCAATCTCAGTACAGAGTGACAACAGGAGAGCTTTTATGGCAACAGTCACCCAAGAAGTCAATAAGGTTTTAGATATAAATTGGAAATCACACTCAGCCTGGAGACCACAATTGACTGGAGAGACCAAAACGATGAACCATACTCTGAAAAAGTCCTTGGCGAAAATTTGCCAGGAGACAAGCTCTATTTAGATACAAGTTCTCCCCATTGCCCTGCTCAGAATCCTGGTAGCCCCACGAAGCAGGCTTAAATTAAGCCCTTATGAATTAATATATGGGAGACCATTCCTGAAAAAGTAGACTTTCCCCACCTCAGTGATGACCGAAGTAGAGAATTCTGACTGGGTCCGTTCTCTGAGAACTGTCATAAACACTGTTAATCAGTATGCTTCTTCTCGTTTGTCTTTTCCTTCTGACACTCCCCTCCACAGGTTCCAACCCAGAGATCCGAGATCAGGTCCTGTTGAAAACCTGGAAGAATGAAGCCCCAGGAAGATCAACTGGCCTCTCAGTGGGAGGGACCTTTTGAAGTTCTGACCGCCCACTCATCTCTGAAATTAACAGGAGTAGCCGTGTGGGTGCATCACTTGAGAGTAAAAGCAGCCCTGCCAGAAGACGAGAAAGAAGCAGAAAACAAAGAGCCACCATACTCTTGTGTTCCAATTCAGGGCCTGAAGTACAAGTTCAAGAAGCTTACAGCACAATGATTTTGACGTTATTTCCCTCTATCTTTCTATTTTTCCAGGAGACCTGGACAGAAAAGGTGCCAGTGATCCTACGGGCAAAGGAGACACTGACCTGCAAGCTGGGGACACTCTGACACTCCCGTGTGTAGTCTTAACCCTAACTCCAGTAGGTCCGGCTAAGTGGGCCATAGAAGAGCGCGAAAGAGGAACCTTAAGAATAGTGATTTTTCTAGTTTGTTTTTGTGTTCCCTGTTTTATAAGAATATTAACAAAAGGAACTACAAGTACTCTTAAGGCTAGAAAAACTTTTACCCTGGTAAGTCAGGACGCCACTTTTTCAAGCTCTGAGGACAAGTGTCATCTAATTCTCCAAGATGCAGCCAATTACCACTCTAACTCACCCCCTGCCTATGGCCCCTAGTCGATATCAGGAGATTTCTCACCCCAGCCAACGCCCCTAACCAGCAGGAAGTAGCCAGAAAAGAAGCGACGCCCTGTTTCCCAAGATTGAGAAACTTCCAATAAAAGGGGGAATTGGAAGAGGCTGTGTAGGCCTGGCTCACTGTTATTTCCTCCCCGTTGCTGACCACCACATTGCCTCATGATCTTGTTTTTCCCTCTGGTTCCAGTTTAAGATTAACCGATGTTCCTCCTTGGAGGGAGAAAAACAAGTGATAATGCTCTAAGGATGAAAAACTGAACAAAGCACCCATCCTGTGACAAGAAAACCAGGAGGTCACCAGATAATCCCCAAGAATGTTGCCAAATAACCCCCAAGAATACCAGTAAAAGATTAACTCATCTGAGACATGACCACCTCAAGGGGGAACTAACACAAACTTCTAAGACCCATAATCCTGTCCCTATAAAAGCCTTCAACCGATCTCCAGTTGGGGAGATGGGTCTTTTGGAGGAATCTCTTCCCCTCTGTATCCTATATATCGATATATAATAAAACTCTTGCTGTTCACCTCACCCCTGTCTCAGAATTGGCTATTGAGGCAGGCGGCTCCAAACCACGTTATTGCCGTAACAGAACCTGTAAATATGCTGTGTTACACGGCAAAGGGGAACGAAGGTTACAGAAGGAATGAAGGTTGCTAATTAGCTGGTCTTAAAATAGGGAGATGAGCCTGGATTGTCCAGGTGGGTCCAGTGTAATCACAAAGGCCCTGAAAAGTGGAAGAGAGAAGCAGGAGAGGAGGCTAGAGAAGGAAAGGTGACTGTGCTGAAAGATGCTACCTGCTGGCTTGGAAGATGGAGGAAGGGGCCAGAAGCCAGGGAATGTGGGCAGCTTCTAGAAGCTGGAAAAGACGGGAACAAAATTTTCCCCTAGAGCCTCCAAAAATGTACACAGCCCTGCCGACCTCTTGATTTCAGCCCGGGGGATCCATGTCTGACTTCGGACCTCCAGCACTGTAAGATAATAGATCTGTGTTGTTTTAAGCCACTAAGCTTGTGGCAATTTGTTACAGTAGCAATAGGAAACTCATACATTCTGTGCAATGCTTTCTCTTAGCATTTAATACCTCATTTGACTCTTGCAAGAACTCCTTGGGGGGTACCATTATTACCCCCTTTTTATGGATGAGGAAACTGAGGTATAGAGGGGTTAAGTTATTGCTCAGGTTCCACAGCTACTAAGGGCAAGGCTGGGATTGGGAACAAGCAGTGGGCTTTAGTGTCCCTGCTGGCACCTACCAGCTGCCACAGGGCAGCTGCAGGAAATGAATGAAAAAACAGGTGCAAACGCTTAGCACAGTGCCTGGCACATGGGAAACTTTAAATACATGAGCGACCTTTGGTTAATAGGATTTGTCTGATCCCTGCTCAGAGCCAATCTCTTTCCTCCTCTGGAATGATCTTTTACCACTTTCCGTTGACTTCCTTGACCAGTTGCTCCAGGCAATTTACATTACTTCAACAGTTATACTGTAATAGCAAAAGCCATGGGCTTGGGGACAGTGGCAGAAGGCTTAGGTTAGAATTTCCACCTGGCCCCTGATGAGCATGTGACCAAGGCCAAGCCGCATTTCCCTCTCTGAGCCCCAGTGTGTGTGTCCCTCCGTGATGGGTCATGGAGATCATGTGGGAAGTGCTTCTTGTCTTTCCATTACTGGGGGGCATACACAATAGCGCCATCTTTGATTCTTCATGCCAGCTGGGATCTGCTGCCTGTAGACTGCCCACGTGGCTTCCTGGTCACCCTACCCGGCAGCAAAGACATGAAAGAGTCCCCTCCTAAAGTCGAGAAGGCTTGGTTTTCCTTCTCCTGTCTGGCTGGCTGGCCATGCCCATCACCCAGTCCACGTTCTCCAATAGCAAGTGACCACAGAGGGCCACACAGCAGTTTCTCTGGACATAAGATGGCGTTTCTCCTGAAATGAGCCCTCCCGGGAGGGCAGGCACAGCGTTGTGAGCACCAGCTGTGTGCTGCTCTAACACAAGGGCACGGAGCCATAGAAAACAGCCCTGCCTGGCTCCCTCCGCACAGACATCCCAACATCGCTGCTCCCTGCTGCCTCCCTCCCTGGACCCTGGCGCCAAATGTGTGTTTGACCCTGAAAAATGAGAAAGGGTGAGAAGCAGGAGGCAATTGATCTCTATAAAGGAGCCGTGAATTTTAAAAGAAAAAAAAATCATCACTGAAGGCTTAGGAAAAAAAAACATTTCTCTCTAATCCAGGGACTCTTAAACTTTTGGGGACCATGGACCTTTGGAAATCTTACAAACCAATGAGCCCCTTCTCAGAATGTTTTAAATGCATAAGATAAAATTCTCAGATTACAAAGGAAACAATTATATTGAAGTACAGTTACCAAAATATTTTTAATTGTGATATAGTCATATATGTGCTTTTTTAGAAACAGATCTCAAAGAGTCTAATGACTACCTTGACTTGAAGTGGTGCTGAGCTCAAATTATGTTCCAAAATAGTGGCCACGATTGTACCATGATAAGAAAATGCCTATAATTTCACTGGTGAAAAAGTCACAGATTCTGTTAATTTTACTGGTTTGTTGTCCACGTTCAGAATGGAAGGAAATGCTAAATTTCGGTTAGAGGTTAGAGAAAATAAAGATTCTTTTCTTCTTCCATCCAGGTTCACTGATTCTGTCCAAGCCTCTTGGATAGGAAGCCCTCCGATCATCAAAAGACCCCTGACTGCTATTTGGATCCCACTCAGAGAGTTAACAAAGAAAAAACACTAACAAGTCTGCAACTGTTTTCAGGCTAGCACATGAAGTATTAGATATTTTAAAGTTTGCATTAAAAAAAATTTTTTTTAAACTAAAAAACGCTGGGTGAAGGGGAAAAAACTTGAAATAGATTTGGTGGTTATTTCTAGGTATGAGACTAAACCAAAGCAAAAAACGAAACCCGTGGCCGTCAAGTCGATTCGGACTCATAGCAACCCTATAGGACAGAGGAGAACTGCCCCATAGAGTTTCCAAGGAATGCCTGGTGGATTCAAACTGCCGACCCTTTGGTTAGTAGCCATAGCACTTAACTGCTACACCACCAGGGTTTCCAGGTATGAGATCAGGGTACAGTTTTTCCCCTTTTTTGCTCATCTCTCTTCTATATATGTATATATGTTTTTTACTATTAAACTCGTATAATACAAAGGGAAGCATTCACTAGATAGAGAAGACTGTAAACAAGGAACTTTTAACATTCTACAGGTTAGGACAGTTTGAATTTTCTACAATGGATGCACATTACATTTTAAATTAAAAGCTAATGAATCAAACAAACTATAGAAAGAAAAATTATGAGCCATTAGGGGAGATTTAAACATTGTTTGGATTTTGGGTGATATTACATAGTTATTGTTAAATATTTTAGGTGTGATAATAATATTATGGTTATGTTTAACAAAAAATTCTAAATGGTACAAGGAATCTCTCTATTGTTTCTTACAATTGTATGTGACTCTATAATTATCTCAACATAAAAACTTTTTTTAAAAAGCAGATCTTTATCTTTTAGAGATGTATACTGAAATATTTACAGATGAAAAAATATACTATCGGGAATTTGCTTCAAAACAATCCCAAGAGCAGCAACTTGAAAGATTAGATAGGAAGCTCAAGGGGCAGTGAGTTCATATTAATGGGGGAGGAACAAGTCAGAAAAGGAGGGTGAGAATGGTTGCACAACTCGAAGAATGTAATCAATGTCATGGAATTATACATGTAGAAGTTGTTGAATTGGTGCATGTTCTGCTGTGTATATTCTCAACAACAACAACAACAAAAATTATTTTATAAATAAATAAATCCTCCAGAGTGGGGGGAGCAGGTGGAATAATTGAGGAAGCAAGATTGGTTAGCTGATCATTAATGCTGGGTGATGGGTACATGGGACTTAGTTCAAATTTGCATACATTTGAAAATTTCTATAATCAGACATTTTTTAAGACTAGTCAAGTTTTGGAGCCCTGGTGGCATAGGGGTTAAGAGCTCGGCTGCTAACCAAAAAGGTCAGCAGTTCGAATCCACCAGCCACTCCTTGGAAATCCTGTGGGGAAGTTCTACTCTGTCCTATAGCGTCACTGTGGGTCGGAATCAACTCAATGGCAATGGGTTTTTTTAAATCAAGTTTTATTTTATCAATTGTGCAAGCAGTAAGAAAGAAAATAGCACAGTTAATCAGGTATCTAGAAAAATTAAATTTTGTGTTTTCAAACCTCAATAAAGAATCATTGTTTATCTCTGTTTTCTTGTTTGTTTTACAATTTTAGGGGATTTTAAGAAATAAACTGTAAACCAACATTGAAGAGGAAAGAACCCTTGCCTAGCAAGGCTGTCAGAATGTGCCGGAGCCCACAGGCCGTGGCGCCCGGCTCCAGATGAAGGCGAACCCTTTTCCCACCCTAGCCTCGGTTTCCCCCAGCCAAGTAAGTGATTTGCACGGGAAATGTCTCCAGGTGTCCGTCCAGCCGGCAATTCTGTGATCATCTTCCGAGAAGTGTTTACTTGGGCGAAAAGTTGAGCCGGGCGGGGCCCAGGCCACTCTCCATCACGCAGGCTCTAACATGCCCCTCCCCGGGCCAGAGAAGTCATAGGCCCCCGCCGCTTCCAAGAAACACAGGCGTTGCAGGCCCAGCTGTGGCCCAGCATGGAGCTGCCACAGGCCGGTGGAGGGTTCCAGGGCCCATGTTCCCTAAAGCTACAGAGGGTCAGACTGAGGTGTTTACAGGGACCCCGCGGGGCAGGCAGAGGATCCCGCTGAGGGGTTATCGGCCAGTGGACATCCCCACTCTTCGGGCCCTACCCGCCCCACCTCCCGGTACCCACTGAGAACTCAATTATCCTGCCAGCTGTTCCCAGGCGTGACCCAGGCAATTGCAAACACATGGAGTCGTGAAGAGGCTGGGTGAGGCCTGGACCCATTCGGAGCACTCTATGTGGCTCAATTGACACTGCACCCTGCAGGCTGCCCCAACATCTCAGACGCCATCCCATGGCCCTACAGTCAGGGGTTCAAACTCCTGCCATTCTGGACACCCTGGCCACAAACCACTGCTTCAGCATCATCTCAAGACTTCCCCCAGGAATATCTTCCCCCATGGATACTATCAGCAGGCACTGCCTTATTAAAAGGCCCATAATTAAATAAGTTTGGGAAACACTGGGTCAAACAAAACACCTTCTCAGAGCCTTTAATATGCCAACCTGCATTGTGAATTTAAGCCACCAAGAGGGGCACAGGGGATGTAGCATTTCCTCTGCCCATTTGAACCCAGCACTTGTTTATTACTAAGGACCTCGGGCCGATAATCTGTGTATTTCAGGAAATACTGCTTTATACAGCTTGAACTTCTCCATGCTGATGACCACAATCACAGCCTGTCGCAATGTATGAGTGGCATTAGTCATTCCACTGGAGTCTACAGTCTTTCACAGTCAAGCCCATTCACCTTGCTTCTGTACTTTGGCAACTGATTTATTTATTTAAGCCTAAATGCAGGACTTTATCCTTGTTTATATTGATCTGCTGGACTCTTGGCCCTGTGACTCCCTAACATGACTCCCTGTTTTCTGGCCTTCCAAACTTCCAACCAGTCCAGAAAGTCTAACTGAACACCTACTGTATGCAAGACATGGAGTATCAACAAAACACTGGGCATAGACTCCTCCAGGAGACCTGAGACCTTCGACCTTCCAGATTCCCACCACAGAGCAACCCTCCAGCACCTGCTCCTTGGCTTGTGACCTCCAAGCTCTGCTGGTCATATGGCCTTCTTCCCCTCTGTGTCAAATCGCCTTCTGCCTCCCTCGTATAAAGACACTTGTGATGACATCAGGCCCACCTGGATGATCCAGGATAACCTCCCATCTCAAGATCCTCAACTCTAATCACATCTGCAAAACCCCTTTGCCTTATAAGGTTATAATTCACAGGTTCCAGAGTTTTGGACATGGTCCTCCCCACCCTCCTTCACCACAGGCTTCAGCTCGCTGTCTGGAGAGACCAAGACCAGCGGCTCTCATGTTGACTCCGACTCATGGCAACCATATGTGTCAGAGCAGAGCTGTGCCCCGCAGAGTTTTTGATGGCTGATTTTTCACAAGTAGGTTGCCAGGCCTTTCTTCCAAGGTGCCTCTGGGTGACTCGAACTGCCAACCTTCTGGTTAGCAGCTGAGCATGTTAACCATTTGCACCACCCAGGGACTCATGTCTGGAGAAAGGAGCCCATGAAAGCCATTCTCCCTCAGTTGTTAAAATAAAAATCTCCTGGTCTAGGGGTCTGTCCTGTCATTAGGAAAGAAGGTGAAGTGTGGTCAGTGCGGGATGGGGTAGGGTATTGTGCCACCCTCAGACCAGCACAGCAGGTAGCTGCTTGTATTTAATCCTAGGAGAAGCAACTCTCACTCAGACACCGTCTCTCCAAGGAAACCCTCTGGGCAAACTAGAACTCAGGCCTTCCCAACACCCTGCAGCCTCGGGTCCCTCTCTCTGCTTCTCACAGAACAGCCTTGTTTCCTAAGGGTGGGAAACTAAGTCTCAAAAGACCTCAGACCTTTGAACTTCCAGATTCCCACCACAGGTCCCTGGGGCAGAGGGCAGGGAGAGGCGAAGGAGAAGCCTTCTCCAAGGCCCTGGGCAACCCTGAGGGGCCAAGATGAGGGCAAGAGGGAGTAGGCCCCCCTTTCTGGGTGGAAGCCCGGCCTGTTTGTGGGTCGTGATTGTCGTCAGGGCTGCCCTGCTCCCTGTGGCTTCCAGGGGAGAGAATGGTTCTCACAAAGCTGGCAGTGAGGACAGAGGGCTGTGGGAGGACAGAGTGTCTTCTAGACTCCGCAGGGTGTTTGTTCTCTTTCACTGGTAACACGGCTAGGTCGCACCCAGGAGGGAACCAGCAGTGAGGTGAACCACAGAGATGTCGGAAGGCAGAAGATCCCGCTGGGAGGAGAAGGGGCCGGCCAGGCGTCAGCACCAGAGAGGTTTTCTGTGCGCAGGGACCCGACATCAGCCCCGCTAAGCTGTCCCTCGGGTTCCAGATCCCGGATCTCCGGGGCAACCGGTCCAGGAGCGGCCTCTGGGGCCTACCTTGATTTCCCTTTCCAGGGTCCTTCACTGGGGTCTTCATGAACAGTCATTCAGGCACTTCAAGCCCAAGTTCTACTTGGAGCTGAAACAGCCACTTCATTGAGGCATAAAACTGTTCTCCTTTGGGAAAGAGAGAGGCTGGTCTTACTGGGAATCATTCTCCAAGTATGGCTGAGTGACTGGTTTGGACTTGAATTACTTGGGAATTTACCTCAAATCCTCCACTTTACATTGGTGTGCAGTTGTTGCTGTTAGTTGCCATCGTGACTCATGGCGACTCTGTGTGTGCAGAATACAACTGCTCCGCAGGGTTTTCAAGACTGTGACCTTTCAGAAGCAGATTGCCAGGACTTACTTTTGAGGCACCTCTTGGTGGGTTTGAACCACCAAGCTTTCGGTTAGTAGTCCAGTGCATAACCATTTCTGCCACCCAGGCATTCTGGAGACAGAGGGGAAAAAAAAACAGTTGTTCAATCGACTCCAACTCATGGCAACCCGCTGTGTGTCAGAGTAGAACTGTGCTCCACAGGGTTTTCAATGTCTGAGTTTTCAGAAGCAGATCTCCAGGCTTTTCTTCCGACGTGCCTCTGGCTGGACTTGAACCACCAACTTAATGGTTAGCAGTCAAAATATCAAGAATGTGCCTTAGCAGAGACACCAAGGCTGGAGCAGAAGGACCGATGGAAGCATCTGGTGCCATGTTGATGCTCTTCCACTTCATGGATACAGAGCACACTTCTCGGCGCCTCCTCCGGTGGGAATGCTCACAGCAGGTACTCACATGCCTCTCTAGCCATGCCAGGGGAAATGCCAACAGTATTAAACAACGTGGCAGCTCTTCAGTTGGGAAGCCATCTAATCATCTTGGAAAATAGCTGCATCTGTGAGTCTTGGGTTCTGAATTTCCATCTCAGAGCAAGACTGGATTCATGAATGTTTAAGGTCCTAAGCGTCGAGTCCCTCGTGGCTCTTAAAGCATTGCCACTATGTCTCAACTTCCTGAGGGATTATTTACCAACTTCCCCAAACAGGATACATAATCGACAGAAGAACTGAAGCCGTAAGGCGAAAAAAGACAAATATCTACAAAACCCATTTGAGGAAACTCAGGGACACCATGGCCAAGTTTTGTAAGAGAAGGCGCTGAAGAAAGAGAAATCTTCATTACAGAGTCATATTTCACCAAGAATATAGTTTAAGCTCAATTAAAATAAGGTTTGAGAGTGTTTTATTTCTAGGGCTTGGGTGTTGATACATCTTACAACTGGGAAGAAAAGATTTCTCTGGATTCAAGTAGATTGCCAGGCCTTTCTTCCAAAGCACTTCTGGGTGGACTCGAACCTCCAACCTTTAAGTTAGCAGTCAAGTGCAGTAACCGTTTGCACCACCCAGCTGTTATTATACAGCTGGGTGGTCAGTCCCTCTGTATCTGTAAGTCAGTGTCACAGGGGCCCTGACCTCTCGTCCCCATTCCACTTTCTCAGACAACTCCCTCTCCTTCTCAACCTGGGGTTTGCCATTGTCCCTGGCAGCATGCTGATGGGATCTGGGTGCTTCTATGTTGCTGAAGCAGCTAAATCGACTAAGTTTTCCTGACTCCCAAGACCAGCAAACAAACCCAGCCTGACCTCTGGGAGCCCACTCGGAGCCGGTAATGAGCAGGATGGATTCTTCCAGAAGCTCTGCCCGGACGTGCCTGCTGCTGAGCACAGCAAGTCCTCCGGCGACATGGGTCACAGTGGCGACATTGGCCACTAATTTCCTGCTCACCGCAGACTCCAGGAACACACAGATCCCACGAGGTGACCAAGGCTCTCTGGGACGCAGCTGCCAATTCCAAATTAACCTCACATAGGCCCAGCCAGACCCTGCTCTGGGGTTGTCCCTCCCCTACAGGCACAAGTATCTCGGCATGGCTCACAGGAGCGTGCTCTCCCTCTTTCCAACCGGCCCAGACTTTCTGCTGCTCAGGTGCTCAGAATTCAGTGGGAACCAGTGCTTCCCCTCCCAGCCCATGTCAGGAAGCGGTGGTATTTGGGATTTGTCCAGCAGAGCTGTCAAGCCGACCTCTGGAGATGGACTTCTGGAGGAGGGGAGCGCTGGGGCATCCACTTTTGTTTCTGACAGCACTCTGTTCTCTCTCCCTCTTTGAGGGAATAATAACCTTAACTGAACGGAGGCTACCCTGGCAATCTGGCTCTGGGGTCCAAGGCAGCTCCCCACTCTGGATAAGTCACTGTCATTGGGGTCCTGTCCCAAAGATGACACACCCAAGCAGGCAAGAGCTGAGCTCTTTGCCATCTGTGTTGTCCTCAGTTAAATACGCCAACCCACAGAAGACAGAGCTGGGGCAAAACCCAGCTTCCCATTGACTGGCTGTGTGACCTCGGGTGGGTGATGTAACCTCTCTGGGCATTAGTTCCTTCACCCTGAAGGAATGTTCACAATTATATCGACTGCTCACAATGTTAGTGAGCACTTGGCATGGTGCCTAGGGGTCGATACACGACCCCCTTTCTCCCTCCCCCAAGCATGGACCAATGGCAAGAGGGACGCAGGACCAGGCCGGTGAAGATGGGAGCATCAGTTTCATTATTGATAGACCTGTTTGGTCAGGGGGCTTATGCACTTCCCATTGACATCTAGTTGGTTCCAACTCATAGCGACCCTATAGGACATGGTAGAACTACCCCATAGGGTTTCCTAGGCTGCAATCTTTATGGAAGCAGACTGCCACATCTTACTTCTGCGGAGGTGCTTGTGGGTTCGAACCGCCGACCTTTTAGTTAGCAGCCAAGTGCTTAACCACTGCTTATGTGCTTACTTCTCCCCAGGGCTCCTTCTTGTGTGCTTACTTCTCCCCAGATCACACAGACGTACCCAGAGACAGCAGAGCAGTGAACCCACAGGCTCCTCGTGGGGGTCTGACCCTGTGGGACTTAAGGCTGGAGGATGGGGAGTGCAGGCCTCGGCTGCAGTGGGTCCCAAAGACAGGGAGGACAGGGAAGCTCAAGGGAAGACAGAGAGGCCGGGAGTGCTGCTCCTGTGAAGCTCCCTCCACCTAGAAACACACTGCCTCTCGGAAGGCCATCAGTCATTATGGTTATGATGATTGTAAATGATACAGATTGTAGTCAGTGCCAGGCAGGCACCAGGTGCTCAGTAACCTTGTATGCTATGATGCTCAACAGGTTTCAGGGGAGTGTCCAGACTAAGACAGGCTAGGAAAAAAGGCCTGGCGATCAACTTCCGAAAGTCAGCCAACGAAAACCCTCTGGATCCCAAAGGCCTGATCCACAGCTGATCATGGGGATGGCACAGGACCAGGCAGCATTTCATTCCATTATTCGTGGGTTGCTATGAGTCGGGAGCCAACTTGATGGCAGCTAACAACAACAACTTTGCATGAATGTGTAAACATATTCACATCTGTATATATGTGTCGGTCCATTAGCAACAAAATTGGAAATGTAGTCACCAAATATCAGCAGTACCTAACTCTGACTGGCAGAATCATGGAAGATTTTCATTTTGTTTTTTGTGCTTCTCTATGTTTTCTAAATTTTTTTATTGAGCATATATTTTTATATTATTTTTAAGAAACATTTCTTTGTGGGTTTTGAAGGTTTCAGGGCATACTCCCAGCCCTCAAGAAGTTAAAGAAAAAAAAAAAAAAAACTATTTAGGGAGAAGCTGCTTTATAGAGCAAACCATTAGAAAATGGCTCCAGGTGTGGTTGAGAGCAGGTATGTAATAGGAACTCAGACAAGGAATTGATCTTTGAGTGTGTTCATGTTGCAGGGTGGGAGTGGGGTTTACTTCACAGAGCAGAGGGAGTCAGGCTGGTCCTCTTCTTTCAATCAGAGACCAGGTTTCAATTTAACCACCACCCTTTCAAGATACATGACCTAAGTCTCAAACCCAGGTTGCCAACCACTCTAATGGCAATGACCTTTTCGATCTCATATTTGAAGCCCAAGCATCTGAAGTAGATGTTTCCAACCATTTGAGTTTTCACCTTGGTTCTGTTTGTGTAGTGATGATTTATTAAAAATGCCAGTGGTTGAGCTTATCACTCGATATTGGAAATGATCACTCAGGTGGAACTCAGTACCTATCCCTCATACATCAGGGGCTAGAAGGCTGCAAACTACAGTTCCCAGAATCCCTTGCCATTGGGTCTCTAGATTCATTCCAGCAAGGAAAACTATTCACACGATATGTGGGATGTTGTCTTAGGCTAGATTCTCTAGAGAAGCAAAACCAGCAAAGCGTACAAATATATATGAGAGATTTATATCAAGGAAATGGTTCATGCGGTTGTAGAGACTGGAACGTCCCAAGTCCGTGGGTCAGGATAGAGGCTTCTGCTGATTCATGTAGCCACAGGGGCTGGCAAACCCAGGATCATCAGGTCAGAGAGCAGAGCTCTTTCTCACAGGCTGCAAAGATATGAATCCCAAGATCTGCAGGCAAGACTGCAGGTAAGCTGCTAGCTCAAGTCCCAAGAGCCAGAGGTCAGATGAACAGGAGCCAGCTGCAGGATCCAGAGTGAGAAGAAGCCTACGAGCCTTGCCAGAATATCCACTTATATTCACTGCAGGCCACACACTCAAGGAAACTCCCTTTCAACTGATTGGCTACTCACAGCAGATCCCATCATGGAGGTGATCACATTATATCAAATCTCATCATGGAAGTGATCACAACATCATATGACTGCCAAACCACTGAGAATCATGGCCCAGCCAAGTTGGCACACAGCCTTAACCATCACAGACATGGAGAAAAGGCTGAGGACATTGCTCTCCTGGCAACAGGGGGAACTGGCAGATAGGAGGCTTTGCAGCAGCTGCCTGGTATTCCCGCCAGTCACCGGCCTCAGTACGGCTGGCCAGCAGCTGGATTATTCTGGGTTCATCAGTGGTGGTTTCCTGCAGTTGCTGCAACTCCTGGTTATCCAAACGTTAGTGGGAAACCTGAGTACAAGTGACAACTTTCCCTAATCCTTGTTCCTCTAGCTCTTCAACAGTTTAGAAAGCACCTAATCCCCTGTATTCAATCTTTTTCCCCTAGACACTCCAGGAGTTTCTTCCTTCTCTGAGTGATGTTGTCACTTTTCTATCTGATCATAGATATTGTTGTTGGGTGCTGTCAAGTCAACTCCGACTCATGGTGACCCCATGTGACAGAGTAGAACTGCCCCCATAGGATTTTCTAAGCTCTAATCTTTACAGGAGCAGATCACCAGGTCTTTCTCTCGTGGAGCCACTGGGTGGGTTTGAACCACCAACCTTTTGGTTAGTAGCCAAGCACTTAACCATTGTGCCACCAGGGCTCCTTGATTCATAGATGATAGATGCTAACACTGATCAAGCACCTCTACCTTCCAGACACAGTGCTAAACATTTTACCTGTGTTCTATCACTTAAGTCCCCCAGGATAATAAGATTATCAGTTACCAACTGCATCGAGTCAGCCCCAACTCTTGGTGACCCCGTATGTGTCAAAGCAGAACTGTGCTCCTGTGGGTTTTCAGCAGCTGATTTTTCGGAAGGCCTTTCTTTAGGGTACCTCTGGGTAGACTCAAACCTCCAACCTTTCGGTTAGCAGCGGAGTGTGTGAACCAAAGATAGCTGTTGGTACTATTATCCCTATTTCGTCTGGGTCCAAGTTCCCAGAGATAATATGAGGCACAGCTGGGATTCAAACTTATGTTCATCTTACTTCCCAGCCAGAGCTCTTCTTAACCCTTTGTTGGAGTGCTTTATCTTTCTCCTCCTGCAATCTCTGTTGAAGTTACTCCATGCAGTTGAGCTTCTCTATCTACAAACCAAGAAAATGTGGAAGATGCGTTGAGACCCTGGAAACACATCATTAGAAGTAAGAGTCCCATGTGACCTGGGGGAAGCTCGCCCGACCTTAGCTTAATTGGTGTCTTCTCCTTCCCTTGAGACCTATAGTTAGGTCAGTTGAACAATGTGAGGTTGGTCTCAGTATAAACCCATATGGGCCAGACGTTCCTGTTCATGTAGACATTTATTTCTAAGGAAACTGGAGAATACTAGGATTTGGGAGATTCCTGGCCCACTGTTAGGACAGCATTCCCAAAGGGGCCATTTCCTGGGTTGCCTGGAATTCTGTTCTACTTATGCCATCTCTAAAATCCACTGCCAATGTGTCGATTCTGTCTCATAGCGACCCTATAGGACAGAGTAGAATGGCCCGATAGGATTTCCAAGACTGTGATCTTTAAGGAAGCAGACTGCCACATCTTTCTCCCACAATGTGGCTGATGGGTTAGAACTGCTGACTTTTCAGTTAGCGGCCAAGTGCTTAACCACCAGTCCACCAGGATTCCACCTCTAGAGGGAGAAAATATTGACAGGTTTGGAGATTTCCAGAGGATGTTGGTGACTCAAGCAGTTTTAAATGCAGCAAAACCTTTGTTTTGAACCCAGCTCAAGCAAAAGATCCAAGGTTCCGGAACCAAGCAAGGGGCTCAGGGGAGTCCACGTGTCCTTCCCTGCTCTGATTCTTCCAACCTACTCCACTCTAGGAAAAAGCAAACGGATTCAAAAGAATGAGAATAAATTAGTTTTGGGTTTAGGATTATTATCTTTGAAATTGGTGGAAAATATGTATATATTTATTTTGGGTCCATTAGAGCTTTGAAACTTTAATGTCTAAATTGCCAGAATTATACGAATTCCCTTTCAAAATCATTATTGTAAAAAAATCTGTACCGTGGTTTGGAACGGTCTACTGCTCTGTAAAGTGATATCACCCCTCCATCCTTGCTCCTTTTCCTTTTTAATCAAAGCAGATGTGCTCATTAAACTCCTCTGATCTTGGAAAGTCCCATCGAAGACCTTCTGCCTTTCCACCACAGGGGCCTACTGCTTCTGCCGATGGTGAGTCAGGGCCTGAAGACCGACTCAAGATCTGCTTTTCGTGGAAATAGTTCAGAAAAGGCTGGAACCACACAATTTATTATGCTAAACATTTCCCTGTGGTAAAAATAAATAAATTGTGGTACAGGAAGGTTTGGATAGCCAAGCAGGTGGTTCTGAGCAGGGAGAAGACACGTCCCAGGGTTAGCAGGAAGGGGTGCCAAAACGGCCCTGGTTTCAAGTGTCTTCAGATTTTTCCAAGATTAAGAACACAGCTCAGTTTTGAAAGTTCCCCAAAGAGTCCAAAGATTGGCTGGGTCATGTCAAGACGAGAGTCTCTCTAGGCCAACAACAGCCTACACACATGATCTGCAGGGCCTGAGAAGGTCCCTGGTTGAGCCTGCGAGTGCACCAGGCTCGGGGACCCCCACCCACACTCCACATCAGCCAGAGCAGTTCTGCAGCTATCTGTCTTATTTTTACATGGGGTTCTGCAATGGAGCTCTATTGAAAAAAGTTATCTGGGACATCTTGGATCTTTTCCAACATTCTCGTTTTTCAGATGAAGAGAATGAGGTCCAAAGAGGAGAAATGACTGCATTAGGTCCAAGCATGAGAATCGCAGGCCCTTGAGTCTGGAATGACAATACCTCGCTTGTTCTGTATTGTGATCCCAGTGGCAGACGCTGACAAGTTGGCCAGCAGACTTTTGCCTTTTCCTCCTGAGCACACAACTCAACAATTTCCCAGCTGTGGTTCAGTGTGGCCACAAGACTGGATTCCGGCCCAGAAAACCCTGCAAGTATATCCTCTGTCAGAGCTTCCCTTGTCTGAGCCGGCTCGAGAGGGTACAGTGACAGATGTGGAGGTGCACGTGGAAGGAGCCTGAGACTCTGAATGGCTGTGTGGAGAGGCGACCCAGGATAGCCACGTGGCCAAGAAGCCATAACATTAGAGTGTTGTGTGAATGAGAAAGAAACTTTTATTTATTAAGCCACTGAAATGTTGGTTGTTTATTTCAACAGTTAGCTTAAACAACAACAACAAAAAAAACCCCATTGCCACCAAGTCGAATTCTGACTCACAGTGACCTTATAGGACAGAGTAGAACTGCGCCACAGGGGTTCCAAAGCTGTAAATCTTTACAAAAGCAGACTGCCACATCTTTCTCCTGTGGAGCGGCTGGTGGGTTCAAATTGCCGCCCTTTTGGTTAGCAGCCGAGTGCTTAACCACTGCACCACCAGGGCTCTTTCACAGTTAGCCTACCACTACGTAATACTATAAAAGAACAACCACTATACTATTTGTTTCATTTTGGCTTGTTGCCCACCTAGAATACATCTCTTCCTCGTTTGGTCACCACTCTTCTATTTCCCTTAGGAAACTAATCGCCTTCCTCATTAGGTGAAGCCTACTGTCAATCAAGATGCCCCTAATTCCATAAGCAAGGGGGTGGGCACAGGACCCAAGTTTGGCCAATCGGATTCTCTGCCCTAGGACTTTGGCTTTTGAGCAGAGTGAATGAAGGAGCAAAATAGTTTCAGCTGATTCATTCCATTAGTGGACCCTGCTCCCTTGTTCCCAAGTCACAAGAGCTGCTCTAGCTCCAGTCTTTTCCAAGTCTTAATCACTTAGCATTTCCTCTGTGCATACACCAAATCCTTCCAATTAATTTCTTTTTTAATTTTTTTTTCCTTTTTTTCCTAAGTTGGCCAGGTCCATGTATATTTCTCACAACAACAACAACAACAACAAATTTTAAAAAAGAAAATTGATATATTATGTTATTAGTTGTTGTTAGGTGCCATGAAGTCAATTCTGACTCATAACGACCCTATGTACAACAGAACGAAACACTGCCTTGTCCTGCGCCATCCTCACAATCATTGCTATGTTTGAGCCCATTGTTGCAGACATTGTGTCAATCGTTCTCGTTAAGGGTTTTTCTCTTTTTCGCTGACCCTCCACTTTACCAAGCATGATGTCCTTCTCCAGGGACTGGTCCCTCCTGACAATAATGTCCAAAGTATGTGAGATGAAGTCTCGCCATTTTCGCTCCTTAGGAGCATTCTGGCTGTATTTCTTCCGAGACAAATTTGTTCGTTCTTCTGGCAGTCCATGGTGTATTCAATATTCTTCACCAACACCGTAAGTCAAAGGCATCAGTTCTTCTTCAATGTTCCTTATTTATTGTCCAGCTTTCACATGCATATGAGAAGACTGAAAATACCATAGCTTCGGTCAGGTGCACCTTAGTCCTCAAAGTGACGTCTTTGCTTTTGAACACTTGAAAGAGGTCTTTTGCAGCAGAATTGCCCAATGCAATGGGTCGTTTGATTTCTTGACTGCTGCTTCCATGGGCATTGATTGCGGATCTAAGTAAAAAGAAATCCTTGACAACTTCAATCTTTTCTCCATTTTTCATGATGTTGCTTACTGGTCCAGTTGTGAGGATTTTTGTTTTCTTCATGTTAAGATGTAATCCATACTAAAGGCTGTAGCCTTTAATCTTCAACAGTAAGTGCTTCAAGTTCTCTTTGATTTCAGCAAGCAAGGTTGCGTCACCTGCATATCACAGGTTGTTAATGAATCTTCCTCCAATTCTGATGCCACACTCTTCCTCATATAGTCCTTATGCAGTATAAGGGTGAAAAAATAACAACACTGCCTCACAGTTTCACAAAATATTACCTTATTTAAGCCTCACACCCACTCTACCAAGTAGATAATAACATCTTATAGATGGTAAGACTGAGAGACCAAGAAATAAGTCATTTTCCCAAGATCATGCAGCTAGTTAATGGGGCAGCTGTGGTCAGATTTAGAAGGTCTGGGTTTAGTTCCAGTATTCTTTTCCTATGGAATAGCTGCCTTCCCAGGATGTGAATGCATTTAAAAAAAAAAAGAAAATGTTGTCATCAAGTCGATTCCAACTCATGGCGACTCTATAGGACAGAGCAGAACTGCCCCATAGGGTTTCCAAGGCTGTAAATCTTTATGGAAGCAGACAGCCACAGCTTTCTTCCTTGGAGCAATTGGTGGGTTTGAGCAGTCGACCTTCTAGTTAGCAGTGAGAGCTTAACCACTGCACCACCAGTATCCAGGATCCAGTATGCATTTTTTACTAGATATTTAATTGAAAAAGTAATGCATGTGTATTTTTTTGAAGACCTTCAGTTTCCCATCTTACCAGAAACATGTTTATTAGTTACTAGTGCCTCATTGCAGAACTTTTCTATGCATAAACCAGCATATATATAGATTCTTTTTAAAAAATAATCTAGATAATGTTCTACATCTTACTTTTTAAACTTGTACCTTGAATATCATACCTTCAAGTGGAGAACTCCCTCAATTGTTTAACGGCTGGGTGGTGCAAACAGTTAATGTGCTCAGCTGCTAACCGAAAGGTTGGTGGTTCGAGCCTATCCAGAAGTGTCTCGAAAGAAAGGCCTGGTGATCTACTTCTGAAAAATCAGCCATTGAAATTCCAATGGAGTGCAGTTCTACTCTGACACACATGGGGTGGCCATGAGTCAGAGGTGACTTGGCGGCAACTGGAATCTTGCATTATAGGCGTGTACCATTATTTCTAATCATCTTCTGGTAGACACTTCAGTTGCTTTCAGCACTTTCAGCGTTTCAATATCCATTTAATATGTTCACTTCCATATTCGTTTGAATATTTCCAATGAAATATTTGCACTTCCATATTCATGTGCTTTTGGGCATTTGACCAAGTTTATCTGCAGGCTAAATCCCTAGGTGTGAAATTGCTGGATCCAGAGGTACACACATTTTAGATTTTGATACGTGTGGTTGGGTTGTCCTCCAGAGAAGCTGCCCTAACTTAGGACACTCCACGCAAACACATCTTGAGAAAGTTTATAAACTGTGTTAAAATGCAAGATAACATTATGGCCACTTGAAGGAATGCTGAGGTTCTGAGTTGCTGGGTTCTGTTGCCCAAGTGTAGAACCTCTGCCTTTTGCCCACAAAATGCCAAGATTGCACCTTTTGGGTAATGACCACAAGCCATTTGTCCTGAACCAATAAAATGCACGAACCCAAACAAACAAGGCTTTCTCCACCCCCCATTAAGAGAGGGGGAGGGTGTGATGAGTCCGCCAGTCAGTTCCTCCTGTCGTGAAGTTCGCAGCTGAACACATATGCTCTCGGAGAAAGTTGCTGGTTTGGATTACCAGAATAATAATGGGGGACTGTAAATAGGCCTTATGACTTTTTATGAGGAAGCCATGTGATGCTTTTACTGCCTTCACAAGCAATAAATGTCGACATCAATTTAATTCTTTGCTGCTTCCCTGCCTGCCCCCTTCCCCCAGAAGAAAAAATGTCAGAGAGTATTTTCACCTGCTCTGCAGCCCCTTCGAGGACCTCTAAACGTTTGCGTGAGATGCTGTCTTTGAACAGGGGGTCTGAGCCACTGAACTTCCAGCTGGAGAAAGGGTGAGGGGGTGACTCACCATCCCCAGGGCCCCCAGGGTCTGCCCCCCTCGACAACCTCAATCTTAACTGCAAATTACTGTAAAGTGAAACTTTGCTGTTCCCAGTACATGGCCCCACCACTTTCTCGTGTTGTTTTCGTGATGATTCTGGGCAGTGGAAATCGTTAGCCTCTCTGAGCACCACTTTCCTCATCTATGAAAGGCATTGGTGCCCAGGGGTCAGCAGTGGAGCCAGGAGGTAGAGTACAATGCCCTAGGTTCAAGTCCAGCTATCACATGACTTTCAGCAATTTCAAGCTCTAAGTCCTGAGAATGGCCTACAAGCTCCTCAGCAATCTGGCTTTTGATAGCTCTTTGATGGTCTCTCCTACTACTTCCCCCTCACTCCGTCCACTCCAGCCACTCTCAGCCAGGCTAACCTCCCTGTGGTTCACTCAATATTCCAGGCATGTTCCTACCTCAGGGCCTTTGCACTTGCTGTTCCCCTAGCTGAGACTCTCTTCCCCAGGTCCCCAGATGGCTGCCTGTCTAACCTCTTTCAAGACTTTGCTCAAATGTCACCTTCTCAGAGCAGCCTTCCCGACGAATCATCCTATTTAAAGTTATAAGACCACCGCTACTCCCAACTATCTCCCACACACCCATGCTTCTTAAATTTCTCTATAGCACGTGTCACTAGTTGACATGTTATATTTGCTTATTTTTTTGTTATCTATTTCTCCCCTCTAAAATGTAACCTCTACAAAAGCAGATTTGTCTTTTCAGTTTCATTTTATTTTGTTTTTGCTCTTCTCTACCATAGTCCCAGAGCCCAGAACAATGACTGGCATAGAGTAAGTGCCAGTAGATTATTGAAAGGTGAATGAATCAGGCAAAGTGATGTGGCTGAAACATCACCATGCAGTCATCAAATTGTATTCCCGTTTCTACACACACACAAGAAGACTACATTTCCTAGCCTCCCTTGCAGCTAGGTCCAGGCCATGTGACTGATTTCTGACCAATGGGATGTGGGAGGAAGTATTTAAGCCACCCCTCAGAGCTGGTCTAGGAAATACCCCATGGTATCCTCCAGTTCTCTCTTCCACTTTTCAGTGAAAGCAGCCTGGATTCCTGAGTTACAGCATGGAGGCAACCACACTGGCAAGTCACCGAGCTGACCTGGACTTTGAGCGACAAGGGAGAAATAAACCTTTATGATATCAAGCCTTTGGGATTTCAAGGTTTATTTGTTACTGCAGCATAGGCTAGCCATTCTTAAAGAACACAGGTGGGAAAATACTGGCCTAGGCCTCAGCAGGCCTGGGCTATAAATATCAGCAGTCCTTCTGTAACATGACATATATGCTCCTTAAAAATCACTGCACTGTGCAAAAGTGCACAGTAGAAACCACAGTGCTGGAAGTGAAGGAGGGCCCATCCAAGACAGCCGCTGCCAGCTGCGAGTGCAAGTCAGAGAGGGCCTGTCCGGGACGGCGGGGCGAGTAGTCCTGTGGCAGGAAACGGGTACCCTGGTGGCCAAAAAAAATGCTCCTGTACCGAGGGCCCCCCACGGGCCCTGGTGTGCCGGGCTATGGGCTTGCTTAGCCAGGTGGCAGCCCGCAGGCCTTCAGGATCCACCTGAGCACGATGAGCCCCCACTACCTACAGAGCAACTCCAGCAGCCACACGCAACCCTTCAGTGCCATCGCAGAGCCGCTAGATGATGCTGTAGATCCAGATGTATCCGCCAGGACGGTCTTCATAGATGTTGAGAAGGTCAAGAATAAATCTTGTTTGACCTTTATTGATGATGGATGTGGAATGACACCTCATAAACTACACTGAATGCTCAGTGAAAGTGACCTGCTGTCCCAGTTTGATGCCGTCCCAGGCAAAAAAGGCACTCGTGTGCTCATTAGAACATCTGCAGAAATAAAGATGGGAAGTCTGAGTTTGACTTTGATACAGATCAATATGACATCCTGATATCAGACTTCAACACAGAAGAAAAAGGGACGCATGGTGTTACCTCTGAGCTGCCAAAAACAGAGTATTCTTTACGGGCATTTTGAGGCATTCTGTATATGAAGCCACGAATGAAAATTTTTCTCCGTCAAAAGAAGATGACTACCCAAATGATTGCCAAGAGCCTGGCCAATGTAGAATATGGTGTATATAAACCTACCTTCACAAATAAGCAGGTGAGAATCACATATGAGTTCTCTTTCAAGAATAATAACCAGTTTGGAGTAATGATGTATCTTAACAACCAACTCATAAAATCCTTTGAGAAAGTGGGATGCCAGGTGAAGCCAACTTGTGGAGAAGGTGTGGGAGTAATTGGAGTCACTGAGTGCAACTTCCTAAAACCTGCCTACAACAAACAAGACTCTGAGTATACAAAGGAGTACCGGTTGACAATAAACACCCTTGCTCAGAAGCTTAATGCTTATTGGAAGGAAAAGACATCTCAAGAGAATTTTGAGTGCTCAGCCATAGCCAGGAAGATTCCTGACCAGACATGGGTACAATATGATGAGTGTCTTAAATGGAGGAAGCTTCCTGGCAAGGCTGATCCATCTACGTTGCCTGCAAGATGCTTTTTTACTATAATTCCCATCCAAAATATAGGAGATGCTCTTGTTCCAGAGGAACAAGAACTCATTGATGAAGACCTGTACTTGAGCAAAGCTAAGAAACAAGATCAGACTGTTGAGAAGAAGGTGCCTATGGAAAGTGAGAACCACCAGGTATTCACTAATCCACTGAAGATCCCTACCGTTCAGGATATGGCTGGATTTAATAACAAGACAATTGGATATGAGGAAATTGATAGCCCTCGTCCGCCTCCATCCCTTGAAGAAGAAAGCAGAACTCCTTCTCTTCAACTTAAGCCTCTGGATTCTAGTGTTTTTCAGTGTTCCAGTTAAGTACAAATGGATCCTAGGTGAGGAACCTGTAGAGAAACGAAGAAGACTGCAGAATGAGCCTAGATTATTCCATGCCTGGATCTTACAAGAGGGTAGAGGCAGCTGTTGCCTACCCCGAAGGGTAGAACAGCCATGATAAATCCAGTGCTGAGAGAAGCACACCACCATACCTTTTCCCAGAATACCCAGAAGCAAGCAAGAATACCAGTAAGGGTAGGGAGGTTTCAGTTCTGTATTCAGAGGCCCAAGGCCAACGCCAGGAGTCCCTGCTCCCTGAAGAATTAGAAGATCAGATGCCAAGATTGGTAGCAGAAGAATCCAACAGAGGTAGCATAAGCATAAAAGAAGAAGAAGTGAACAAGGGGCCTATTGTAGCTGTCGTCAGTGTTGCAAAAGGTGTTCGAGATTCAGGAGCTCCCATTCAGTTGATTCCCTTTAACAGAGAGGAGCTTGCTGAGCGAAGAAAAGCAGTTCAGTCCTGGAATCCAGTGCCTTATTCTTCTGTGACCTCTGCCACAACCATTGGGGAGAAAGGAAGAAGCTATGAGGAGAGTGGAGATCATAATACACCAAAACTTAAGAACCAGAGAGAGGTGGAAGAATTGAAGAGAACCACAGAAAAACTTGAACATGTTTTGGCTGAAAGAAATTTGTTCCAGCAAAAGGTGGAGGAGCTGGAAAAGGAGAGGAATCACTGGCATTCTGAATTCAAGAAAGTCCAGCATGAATTGGTGACCTACAGTACCCAGGAGACAGAAGGCTTGTATTGGAGCAAGAAACACATGGGTTATCGCCACGCTGAATTCCAGATTCTAAAAGCTGAGCTGGAAAGAACCAAAGAGGAAAAGCAAGAACTAAAGAATAAACTAAAGGAGACAGAGACACACCTGGAGATGCTGCAGAAGGCTCAGAGCTTTGGCAAAGCTTACGCAGCTACGCATCCACGTCAGCTAGGTCCTTACTTCTGTCCTCCCTCACTTGGAGCTTCGTGAGATCGGGTATGACTCAGAACAAGTGGCTGGGATCCTGTACACAGTGCTGGAGGCAAATCACATACTGGATTGAGCACCAAACTGTATAGGCTACTCTTCTTTTCTCGTCTCTCTTCTCCTTCTTCCTCCCTCCATTTTTCTCTCTTCCCTTCTATCCTTCCCTCCCTCCCTTCCTCCCCTTTCACTCTCTCCCTCTCTCCTTCTCCCTCTTATATCTCTCTCTCACCTTTATGTCTTATAGAGAATCTTTGAGTAAATCCTGGCTCTTAATCAATCTGCTTCTTACTCAGATTTGGTATGGGGAAAGAGGCCAGTTAAATAGGCTTTCGAGAGTCCAGGAACAGAAAAGCAATAGTCACCAAGATAGGTGACCTGAAAGCTTTAACTTTCATATGACCTAAATACTTGGCCTATTTCATATCATTTCTCCGATGGTTTGTATTCATTTAAGTTTAATCAGTCATCAAATATTGGGGCCAATGTACCAGATATTTTGAGATAAACTAAGAAGTATAACTCTTGGTTCCAGATTTCAAGAATCTAACAGTCTAGCTGGAAACACAAGACATGTACCAAGTTAACTAACTGTATACAATAGTGTGTGATACATACAAGTGAGTGGTACAAACATTATATAAAACATTTGGGGAAGGAAGTTCAAGGAAGGCATCCATCACTTCAGAAATGGGACCTAAACTAAGGTTTAAAGAACATGCATGAGCACACTCTTAAAAATGGTTGTTCTTTAGGTGGCAGGACTATGGTTGGTGTTTTTCCTTCTTCCTGTCTTCCTACCTTTTTCAAATTTTCTATAATAAACTTGTTATTCTTATGCTGGAAAAAATAAATTGTTTTAAAAAAGAAAAAAAAACCCACAGCGCTCATGGGAAAAGCGGGATAGGAGCACAGCACTCGAAAACTTCATCAGCAAATTTAAAAAAAAAGAGATAAGAGTCTAATAAAAATAGTAGCACAGCTTTACACACGTTAAGTGGTTAAGAAATATATAAATACTACAGTAAATATGACATTGACTTTGAAAAAGACCTGAAGTGTACTTGGGCAAGGGGGTGTAGAAAGGGTTGTAGGTTGTAAGTCATTGTGGCAGGAGGGGTTGTCTGAAATCAGATAGGAAGTTGTAACCAAATGTGGATGGTGTAGCTCACAACACTCACAGTGGCTGGGTTTGGCTGGGTGCAGTTTTCTGCGTTCATCTCGTGTTTATCACCCACAAAATCATGCATAAGCAAACACAAAATTCAGATTATGTTCAAATCGTTCCTTCATATGGCAATCACATTGGAAGAAATTCTTGTTTTCAAAACAAGCATGGCAGAACTGGCTATAATAACAGCACCACTTATTGAGCACCAGACACAGTGCTAAGTATTTGCCCATCGCATTTAATTTAAAGAGTCCCTGGAAGGTACAAACAGCTAATGCATTCGGCTGCTGACTGAAAAGCTGGTTGTTCGAATCTACCCAGAGATGCCTTGGAAGAAAGGTCTGGTGATCTACTTCCTAAAAATTAGCCACTGAATAGAGCACAGTTCTACTCTGATACCCATGGGATCGCCATGAGTCAGACTCAACTCAATGGCAACTGGTTCTTGGTTATCTAATTTAATCCTCACAACCCCACCCACTAGCTCCACATTCTTAAACTTATATGAAGTAAGAATCATCTAGAGAACATTCTAAAATGGAGATTCCTGAATCCTTACACTCGGGATTCCTGGAGTGGGCCAAAGAATCACATTTGTCTTTGGCGAAGGGTAAGACAGTACACAATACTGGGGAAGCTGGCACAACTTGTCCAAGGCAAGGTCATGGAAGCTTCATAGACACATCCAAACTCCCTGAGGGACCGAATTACTAGACTGAGGGCTGTGGGGACCGTGGTCTCGGGGAATATCTAGCTCAATTGGCATAACATAGCTTAAAAGAAAATGTTCTACATCCTACTTTGGTGAGCAGCATCTGGGGACTTAAAAGCTTGTGAGCAACCATCTAAGATATGCCATTGGTCTCACCCTGTCTGGAACAAAGAGAAAGAGGAAGACCAAAGACACAAGGGAAAGATTAGTCCAAAGGACTAATGGACCACAAGTACCACAGCCTCCACCAGACTGAGTCCAGTACAACTAGATGGTGCTGGGCTACCACCACTGACTGTTCTGACAGGGATCACAATAGAGGGTCCCAGACAGAGCTGGAGAAAAACATAGAGGAAAATTCTAACTCACAGAAAAAAGACCAGACTTACTGGTCTGACAGAGACTGGAGAAACCCCGAGAGTATGGCCCCCGGACACCCTTTTAGCTCAGTAATGAACTCACTCCTGAGGTTCACCCTTCAGCCAAAGATTAGACAGGCCCATACAACAAAACAAGATTAAAGGGACACACCAGCCCAGGGGCAAGGAGTAGACGGCAGGAGGGGACAGGAAAGCTGAAACAGGGAACACAAGATCAAGAAGGGGAGACTGTTAACATGACTTGGGGTTGGTAACCAATGTCACAAAACAATATGTATACTAATTGTTTAATGAGAAGCTAGTTTGTTCTGTAAACCTTCATCTAAAGTACAAAAAAAAAAAAAAAAAGAATCACATTTGTAACCAGCACCCAGGAATTCCAGGGCCAGTGGCCTTCAGATGCTCCTTAAAGAAAATGGCATTGGAGCAGAGGATCTGTGAGAACCAGGGCTATGTCCTCGTCGTTGCTGTCACTCTGCCCAGTGCCAGGTCCAGAAGAAGCAGTCAGTGAGCAGTCATATGAATGAATGAGTGAAAGAAAAATGCATGTATCTTGTTGAAGCCAACATATCTGTTGAATGAATTGAACAAGTGGACCCTATTAGATAGCATCATTTTCATTTTACCGATGAGGAAACTGAGACATAAGCAGTTAAGACAGGGCTCAATTGTAGGTCTGTCTGCCTCCAAAAGCCAGGTCTTAATCTCTTATGTGGCAAGACCATTCTGGATTCTAAGCAGATTCTACATGACCCTGCAGTGGTGCCTTTGGACAAGGAGCTTCCTCTTTCTGGCCTCAAATTCCTCATCTAGAAATTTGTACTAGGTCGTGAATCAGCAAATGGTAGTCCCTGAATGAAATCAGCCTGTTGCCTGTTTTTGTAAATAAAGTTTTATTGAAACACAGGTTCACTCATATCTTTACATGAAGCAGTCTGTGGCTGCTTTCACATTACAACAGCAGAGCTGAATAGTTACGGGAGAGACTGTATGGCCAGCAAAGCTTAAAATATTTACAATCTGGCCCTTGACAGAAAAAGGTTTCCGGTCCCTGTACTAGATGGGCTCTGGGATACCACTGGGTGTGCCATTTTCTCAACTTGCTAAATAAGTGGCAATCAATCCCCAGCTCTCATCCCCTTCTACACGAGCAAGAAGGGAAGTTTGGGGCTGTGTGCATGTGCACACACACACACACACACACACATGCAAGCATACACATGCATGCATGCACATACATATACACATATACACGTGCATAAATGCACACACATACACCCATGTGCACACACACATGCACTACAATCAGACATTATCTGGGTAAACCATACAGCCTGCACTCAGCTCTGCCCAATCCCGGGCGCTGTGCCCATATCTGGGGGCAACCGTCGTCCCCACCCGACCCCCATCCCCGCCCTGTGCCCTCTTGTCAGCCCACACCCACCACAGGTTGGAAAGCACTTGTGTGAAGCGCTCATTTCCCCTTCCTCTCAGGGGACGCCTCGGAAAGCTGTGTTTGTCTGGGATGCTGATGGCTAGAGAGAAGGCTGGAGCTTGACCTAAGAGTCAAGTGCATCACGCCCAGACTAAACATCCTAATGAGCTCCCACAAAGGCCAAATGGGCAATTAGACTGCCCACTGGTGGAGGGGGAGGGGAGCTGCATTAAACAGTTTGGCCCTCTGCCCCACAGAACCACATAGAACCCTCCCCTGCAGAGGCGCCCCTCCATCCCCACAGGGGAGCTGTGAGCCTCTCACCAGGCATGACTGTCTAACACAGAACGTATGCGCCCCATTGTGTCGGACTGCTCCTCACAGTGACTTCTGTTAGCCTTGCGCTCAGGCCGCAATCCGTGGGGTTCTCAGAATTAAACAACATGATGGAGTCTTCTCTCTCGCCCCCCCACTCCTGGAACCCAACCTCTCACGAATCCTGCTGGCCCTTCCTGCAGAATAGACCCCAAATCCCAGCACTCCGTGTGCCTCCATATCACTGTGCTAGTTCAAGTCACAGCCACCTCCCACCTGAGTGACACCACCCCTGGAAGGGGCCATGCCCCATTGCCCCCCAACATCCCCAGGGCCCTTTCACAGAGCAGGGTGGCCCCTGTTGCCCCTGCTCAGCACCTCCCAACACAGCTTCATGATAAAAACACTCAGTGAACTAGGAATCGAAGGGAAATCCCTCAGTGAGGGCATTTTTGAAAAACCCGTGCTAACATCATCTCAGTGTGAAAGACTGAGAGCCCTCCCCCTAAGATGAGGATCTCTCACACCACTGCTTCTCAGCATGGTACCGGAAGTCCTGGCCAGAGAAATTAGGCAAGAAAAAGAAAGAAAAGGCATTCAAACTGGAAGGAAGAAGTAAAGCTATCTCTATTTGCAGGCAACATGATCTTATGTGCAGGACCACCTCACTGGTGGGGAAGGGGCTGGGACACTTATCTGCTGACCCTCATAACCCTCCACTCACTGCTGCAAGGTTGGGGTGGGGGGGGTGGGGGAGGGGGGCGTTTAACATCCTCACTTCCAGGTAAGGAGCCCTGGTGGGGCAAGCAGTTTGCAATCGGCTGCTGACCTAAAGGCTGACAGTTCAAACCCACCAGCAGTGCCTCGGAAGAAAGACCTGGTGATCTGCTTCCATAACAATTACAACAAAGAAAATCCTACAGGACAGTTCTACTCTGTAACGCATGGGGTTGCATGAGTCAGAATCAACTCTGCAGCTGACAACAACACTTCCAGGTTGAGCCTGGGAGAGGAAAGTTCTCAGGTAGAAGGGAAGAGAGACATAGGTGTTTGAAGTGGGAAGCTATCAGCTGCCTCAGGGGCCAGGAAGATGTGGGCCAGGGCACCCACAACATCCGCTAGGCTGATGGAGACTTCTCAGTACCATTTCTTCAAATTCTTAATCACTCTCAAACAGACATTTGCATTTGTGATTAAAAAGTAAGCAATTTCTACAACTATTTAAAATTTTACAATAATCAAAACTGTTTTAAAGACTCTCACCGTACCTCATTTTCTGTCATTGGCAAACGTCTCGCCGAGAGGGCTTGGCTAATGAGAATGGATGTCAAATCTAGTTGAACTTTTCATATCAGGTATTTCAAAATAAGGTTGCTATGTAAACTTTTCCAGAAAATTCTTAAACACCCCCCTCACTCCTCAAATCTCACCTCAAAGGCCACTTGCCCAGGGAAGCTCTGGCCAACCCCCCACACCCCTAGGCCAGGTCAGACCAGCTCACAGCTCTGTTACAGCAGGATCAAAGTTCACTGTATGACAGGGTTGAACATCTGTCCCCACCGCGCTGTTCACCGCGGTGACTTGGTTTCTAGCATGGAGCCCTATACAGAGACCCACCCAGGAGATGTTTACAGGAAGCATGAATCACTGAACAAAGAGTTTGGCCCAGTCACTCAACCTCCTTAGTCTGATCCTTTCTTTCTAAATTGGGGGCTGTTGTGACAATTCCAAGGGTACGTGAGCCCCAGAGAGCCCGGACAGCACACAAACCTCAGTGACCATCTACCGAGCCCTTTCTACAGACCTGGACTGTAGAGCTTGATGTTCATTTAATTTCAACGAGTCCGCTCTTCAACCCTATACCCATTGCTGTCGAGTCGAAGAAACCGAGGCTTAGAGGTGCTATGTGACTTGGCCAAGGTCTGATAATTAAGAACCATTAATTACCAAACTAAAGGAGCCCTGGTGGTACAGTGGTTAAGCACTTGGCTGCTAACCAAAAGGTCAGCAGTTCGAACCCACCAGCCACTACAATGGAGAAAGAAAGATGTGGCAGTCTGCTCCTATAAAGATTACAGCCTTGGAAACCCTATGGGGAAGTTCTACTCTGTCCTATAGGGTCGCTATGTGTTGGAATTGACTCCACGGCAAAGGGTAATTACCAAAGTATGTTGCCAAGTGAGAAAAACGGGGATAAAAGAGCTTGCAGATGCCTCTACTGCTCACTGCTGCTAACGCTAGTCTCCACTACACACAGAGCTGCCTGTGAGGATGTGACTGCAGGGACATCATCTCCTGCTGGGCTGGCCCGTGATCTTCCCCAGCGTCATGAACCGTGTGTGCAAAAGCCGATCTGGACAACTAAGGAGGAAGAGTGTTCACAGGGTCCACTGCCCCCTCTGTGGTGGCCTCTGGGGTCCCTTAGGGCCCGAGGCCCCCATGTGGGGAACACCCAATGAGATGCCCTCAAAGACCCCGGGCCCTCCTCCAAAGGCGCTGACCTCTCACCCGCTGGCCAGAGGAAGGACCACCAGGGAAGCGGGGAGGCGGCCGGCAACGGTTCGTCACTGGGAAGGCGATGGCATTTCCAGGAGGGGAGCTTCTGGGGGGTCTCCGGGAGGGAGGGGTGGGGCAGACAGGAAAGACTGGGACGTGGAGAAAGAAGAGAGGGCGACGAGGGTGAGGGACCCCAAGCTGGGGGTCACAGGAAGGAGAGGGGCCTGAGCGCAGCATGTAGCTGCTTTCTGTCTCGGGCATCCTCTCATTTGAGGAAAGAAAGGGGGGAAGGAGCAAGAAAAACAGGCAGAAAAGAAGGGGACAGAGGAAGAGACAAAGGAAGAAAGAGAGCAAGACAGCGACAGAGACAGCGATAGCAACAGAGACAGGGACAGAGACAGCGACAGAGACAGAGACAGCGACAGAGACAGAGACGGCGACAGCGACAGGGATGGGGACGAAGGAGCAAAGAGAGATGCAGGGACACAGGCAGACCATTAGGGACAGAGGGAAGGGCAGTGACCGAGAGACAGAGACCCAGGGAGACAGACAGACAGCAGATGGGACGAAAGACAGGGGACAACACAAAACACAGAGAGATGCAGAAAGACAGAAACAAAAGCAGAGACAGCTAGTAGGGGAGAGGGCAGAGGGGAGGGAAGGAGGGCAGACCTTAACAAGTCCTCTGAGCTAGAAGAACCCCAGGGCCAGCCCCTCCCTTTACAACTGGTAGACTCTCACAGAAAACCTGCAAATGGAATCCAAAAAGAGGTCCCAGGAAAGTCTAAATCAAGGAAGGTACCCAAAGAATTAAAGTTGTGCCCAAAACAAGCAACACACAGAGTCACTCTCATCTTTCTCTTCCTCCTCTTCCCTCCTCTCCCCCATCTCTCCTCTCTGTCTCTTTCTCCTTCTTTCTCTCTCTCTCCTTGTCTCTCTCTCTTCCTTCTCTCTCTCTCCTCTCTGTCTCTCTCTTTCTGTCTTCCTCTCTCCTTCTCTCTCTCTCCATCTCTCTCTCTCTCTGTCTTTCTCCCTTCTTCTCTCTCTGTCTCTATCTCTCTCTCTTTCTCCACCCCCACCCCCCACGAGAAGCAAAATTGATCGATGGTGCTTCGGGAGAGAGGAGAGCAGGCGAGGGAGAGGGAGGGAGGGTGGGCACCCATGGCAGCCCGATCAGAGGCCTGCTCCTCATTAGGGCTTGCTCAGCCTCACAACACAAATGCTAATTACGGTTTTGTATGTCACGTTATTTTGATTCATATTTCCTGTCTGGAAAACAGACTGAAGTTTTTGGGCCCTGGGCCAGGGCTGAGGCAGGAGGGCAGGGGCAGGAACCTGCCCCCAGTAGCTGACCAGAGCCCACTGCAGGAAACGGGAACTTTCCATGGAGAATAAGGCTGTGACACCCACCACCCCCGCCTCCCTCCATGCTGCCCTCTAATGTTCGCAGGCAGGCGTGGGGGGTATTGCTGACTTCCGGCTGGTGCTGAGACCCTGGGCTGTGGAGATAGGCAAAACTGAGTTCAAATCCTGACAGCGTGTGACCCCAGGCAAGCCCTCATCCTCCCCTATCTGACCTCACTTTTCTCGTCTGTTCAATGGGAGCATGTCAGCTCACGGTTCTGGGACATGTGTGGTATGCGTGTGAAGCCCTGGGCACAAGATTGGCACATACTTGGTAGCTGTGGTGTTTGGTTGTTGTCCTGGCAGAGCACAAATGACCCTAGGGGACAGGGCCCCTCTCTTTGGAGGAAGCGTAGTGGGTGAATGCAAGCATCAGATCTCTGGGCGTGAAGCCTGGCTCTGCCTGAGTAGCCATAGAGTACTGAGCTCCATTAGTGGCCAGTCTCTTCTTCCTGGCACAGAGTAGGCGTTCGATGAACGTGAGCTATTGTCATCATCGCCATCATCATCATCCTTATCACTAACATCATC
>NW_004443989.1:10481073-10526595 GCF_000243295.1 Trichechus manatus latirostris
TCATCATTGTCACTGTCATCACCATCTCTGGCATCATGGTCATTGTCATCATCATTGCCATTGTCATTATTGTCATTGTCATCAGCAACAGCATTGTCATCATGTCATCATCATCATCATCGTAATTATCATCATCAATGTCATCTTCATCATTGTTATTATCGGGCCTCAAGAACTCTGGTTCAATCTGGACCTCTGGATTACACTGAGGTCAAAGTGCTGGTTCTGTCCCATTCACCACAAAGCATTTCTAGCCCCTCCCTGAACTAACCCTCTAAGATGGGAACCATGGAAACCCACAGCATAGGGACGTTGGCTTCAAAGAGGTCTCCCCACCCACACAAGCCACCCTCTCAGGGAATCATTCAGTTTGCAGAACTACCAGGCTAGGAACAGGCTGGGGGCTACCAATCGGAAGACGCCCCCCGTTTTCACTTCCAAACAAGCCAAAGGTGCCCAGACCCAGGAAAAGTTTTCAGGGAACATGGTTGGAGTCTATAGGGCATCTTTACTTTAATCAGTAATAGACAAACCCTCTAAGCTCCCTCTATATGCCAGACAGTGTTCTGGGTGCAAAGACAGGGACTTCCTGCCCTCCAAGAGTCACCGTCTATGTGAGGATGTGATATAAACAAGAGGGGGTCTCTGGGGTGTGTAACTCGTAGCCAACAAGCCAATGACTGGGCTCAGCCTCTGAGCACACCACATCTTGAGTGAAGTCTGAAAACACACATACAGTGTGTATAGAGGTAGGACTTAAGGACTCCAAAGACACTGGAATCTTGCTGGGTTATTTAGATTTTCAGCAGCTTCTGAAAATTTAAATCTAAAGGTTTTGTGGACCTCCTTCTACAGAGTCAAGGGCACCAGGTAACTCTGACTCAGGTCCCCTGTCCCCTCCGTGCTCCCTAGCATGCCGATAGCCTGTAGCGTCATTTTCTCATCCCTCCTGGTGGGACCAAAGAGACAGGAAGCATTTTTCTCCCCAGATGGCCCTGCCAGCCCCTGCCCCAGCCACCACTCATGCCGTCATCTGTGCCTTCTGTCCCCACTTGGCCGGTGTGAGCCATGGAGCACAGGACACCTGTGGCCAGAGGCAGCCCCTCCACAAGCCCCGTCCCTACAGTGGTAAAAGGTCCAGGCCTATTAACTTGCATTTGCATCACTGGCCAAGGAGGCTTGCAGACTGAATGGGTTATGTTTTAACCAGGGCTTCAAACTGATTCATTCTGGTTCGAATCCCTGCTGAGAATTTACATTTCTAACAAGTTCTCTGATGAGAATTTGCATTTCCACCCCCACATATACTGAATCAGAATATACATTTTAACAAAATCCCCAGGTGATTCTTATATATATTTTCCTGGGAAATTGTTAGAAATGCAAATTCTCAGCAGGGGTTCAAACTGGAACAAACTGGTTTGATGCCCTGGTTTTAACCTCCTTGGAAGTCTTGAGAAAACTTCACTAGCAAAAACAAAAGCCTTATGGTCCAAACTGAGCCCACAAAGACAAGGGAAAGACAGGGGAAATCAGACTAAAATAAAGAGAAATGAAACCCTTTTTAAAATTGAGTATAATTCACATATCATTGAAGTCACACTTTTAAAGTGTAGAATTCTATGGTTTTTAGTATAGTCACAGGGTTGTGCAACCATCACCGCTATCTAATTTCAGAATATTTTCATCACCCTAAAAAAAGCCCTGTAGTCACTTCCCATCTCCCATCCCCTGACCCCAGGTAACCACAAATCTGCTTTCTGTCTCAGTGGATTTGCCTTTTCTGGACATTTCATACAAATGGAATCATGCAGTGTGTGATCTTTTGTGACCAGCTTCTTTTATTTGGCATGTTTTTAAGGCTCATCCATGTTGTATCATGAATCAGTACTTCATGCTTTTTTATGGCTGAGTAATATTCCATTGTATGGATGGACCACATTTTGTTTACTCATTCATCAGTGTGGATGTTTGAGTTGTTCCTCCTTTTTGGCAATTGTGAATAGTGCTACTGTGAACACTCATGTACAAGTCTTTGTATAGACATATGCTTCCATTTCTCTTAGGTAGATACTTAGGAGAATTGCTGGGAGAAATGGAGTCTGATCCAAAGATCAGCCTGAGGCCTGGAAAAGAAATCAAAGATGTCAAAGGGCATTTAAGGACCCACTAGGATGTTGGAATCAGATGGACTTGGGTTCAAACTCAACCCCATTATGGGCCAACTGTGTGCCCTGAGCAATGACCTGGCTTTCCCAGGCTCCCGTTAACTGTCCATGACAACATACCCGACAAGCAGCTCCAGTTAATAAAGGAGCCAGTGTTAATAGAATTTCAAATTCTCATGGAATTCAGAATTTCTGGAGCCATGAAGGCTGGATGAACCCCTGAAACTATTGTCTTGAGATAATACTTAAGCCTTAAACCAAAAATATCCCCTGAAGTCTTTTTAAAGCCAAACAACAGTTTAGCTTAACTAGTAAAGAATGTCTGCCTTGAGCATTGTGCTCTTTCAAGATTTGTCTATATGCGATCAAACTGACAACAGCAACTCGAAAGATTACAGAGGAAACTCAGGGGACAGTGAGTTCATGTTAATCGGTGAGGAACAATTTGGAAAATTGAGGGTGAGAATGGTTGCACAACTTGAAGAATGTAGTCCATGTCACTGAATTGTATATGTAGAAATCGTTGAATTTCTGTACGCTCTGCTGTGTATATTCTCAACAGCAACAAAAATAATTTTTTTTTTTTTTTTATAAAGGAGCCCGTCTTACATAAAGTGATTAGCACAACTCATGCCAGGTAGTAAGGGAGCCATTGTGGTAGCTATCATTGTAGAAAAAAAGAGAGATTTGTGCACAAAAAACAGAATGAAAACAAATGTACAAAATGTTAGCAGGCACTTGCTCTAAGTGGGAGGATAATGTGAATTTATTTTCTTCTGAGAGAATGTTCTGAATTGTCTAGGCCTTCTACCACAAACATGTACTTTTTATGGAATAAAAGAAAATCAAGTTATAATGTTTTTAGAGGGAAGTTGGTTGCATCTGGCCATTCTCACCTCCGTTTCCGGACCGGAAGAGACGTTGTAAACTCAGGGTGAGTCAGCAGGCTGCTCCTCCCAGGCCCCAGAGAAAGTGAATAGGTGGATTCTGCCAGCACCCAAAGTGAACAATCTTTCTTTCCAGGACTCCTTGAAATTCACTCAGGTAGAAACGTGTGGGGTTGGATGAGGAAGTGGAGGGAGGTAGGGTCAGGCTTGAAGGTCAAGGCCAAAACCCACCTGAAGAAAAAGCCCAGCTTTGGCCAGCACCTGGTGGGCCCCCCAGGACTGATCCCTGACCCGAAGGCCAGTCAGGAGGTCACAGAGCTGAGGTCATGCCGTGGAGCTGATGGCGGGTCAGCGAGGACAGCTGTCACCAGTCCAGCATCCAATCTGCCAGCCAACTTGCCTTAGTGACCAAACCAGGGAGGTGAGCACCCCAACCCTTGACCACCCGGCTCCCTGCCCAGCAAAAGCACCTGGGGTTGATGTCCCAGGATGGCGGAGAGTCTCTTATGTTGTGTGATTATAAAAACAGCACAACGCTCAGAGTACTTTGTTTCTGGTGTGCTTCATGAGCCTCACATCCACTCCTCCCCTCTAAGTTGGTGCAAAGATCCTCATTTAAACTATAAATTGAATTAAAAACGCACATTTAACATTTAGCTGTGGTGTGGTTAACAGTTTTATGGGCCAGGCTGTTGCCTTCCTATTTGCTTACAATGTTGTCCTTTATGTTTGCCAAAACCAGGCAGCTAGAGTGACGAGGCAGATGCCAAGTTATTAACAATTATTACCTTTTACAGTCTTTCTTGGCCCCGGCTTGCTTTTTCGGTGGTCTCATAATTCCAAAGCAGGGACCTTTGAAACCATACTCCAGGACAGGCGGCCTGTGGACGGCGCGCCCCCTGCCGGCTCCCCATCGTGAAACGTTTCTCTGTCCCCCTTCGCACAGCGTGCCCACAGCTCCGGGCCTCAGCACCAACATCTCCTCAGCGAGGAAAAGCCCCTCTGTCAGGTGGGGCCAAAGGAAGTCTCCAGGGCATGGTCCAAGAGCACGAGCCATGACACAGGTGGCTTTTGTTGTTGTCACCCAGTCTGTGAGCTGAGGACAACAAGCCCCCACCAAGACCACCGGCCCTGTTACCCACTCACACTAGTGCCCCACATAAAGTCACCTTCTTAGCCTTATTGGCCTGGCCCGGATTGTTCAATGCATAATTATATCCCACACATGATGGAAACATGGAGGGGGTAAGTGTGTGTGTAAGCATGTGTATGTGTATGTGTGTGTGGTGTGTGTGTGTATAAGCATATATATCTGTGAGTATGTATTATGTGTGTGTGGTGTGAGTATGTGTATGAGTATGTATATGTGTGAATGTGTGTATGACTGTGTATGTGTAGTGTGTGTGTATATACGTGAGTGTGTATGTATGTGTGAGTTGTGTTATGTGCACACGTGTGTGTATATGTGTGTGTATAAGTGTATATACATGTGAGTTATGTGAATGTGTGTGTGTGTGAGTGTGCATATGTGTGAGTGTGTGTATATGTGAGTGGTTTGAGTGTGTGTATGAGTGTGTATACATGTGAGTTGTGTGTGTATATATGTATGCATGTGTGCATGTTGTGAGTGTATATGTGTGTGGTGTGTGTATGTGTGTGGTGTGTGTGTGGTGTGTGTATATGTGTGTGGTGTGTGTATGTGGTGTGTGTGTGTGGTGTGTGTATGTGTGTGTGGTGTGAGTGTGTATGTGTGGCGTGTCTGTGGAGAAAGAAAGCGAGCCCATTATAACTCATGACCTCCCAGGTCTCAAAACAACTCTCAGGAAATACATTTTCCTTAATGAATTCTGCTTGCTTTAAAAAAACAAGAAGTCTAACTATGGAAAACCAAACGGGGAGGGGGGAGACAAAGTCCGTGTTATTCTTCTTCCTTTGGGTCCCCCATGCTCTAAAGTCCATCACTCAGCTCAGACTTTCTAACGGAGGGGGTACAGGCAAGGACTGGTTTCATAAGCCAGAGAACTGGCAATAAATAATAAAGAGTGGGTTTGTTTGGTCTGTTGTTGGTTTTTTTAACCCCTCCTTCAATATTTTCAGCCAAGCAGAATTAGGAAAACAGTAGGTGTTTGGAAGGTGTTTTTTTTTCTACTAAGTCTTCTAAATCCAGTGTATAATTTGTATTTACAGCAAATCTATTTGGACTAGGCACATTTCAAGTGCCCGTGGCCATATGTGACTGGTGGCTACCATATTAGACAGTTCAGGGACAGAACATTTCCATCATCATAGAAAGTTGTATCAGACAGTGCTGATCTTGAGTCTGGTTTTTGTAAACAGAATAGATGGTGTCATAATTTTAAAGGTGAAAAAACTAAACCAGAAGAGGTAAGAGACTTATACCCAGTGCCTGGTCCAGGAAAGGTAGAAATGCCTGGCCCCCTGGCTTCATCTTGGGACAACTCTGAAAGGCCATCCCAGCCCCAGTGCTCTCCATGGGGTCAGCTGAGGCCTTTGTTGAGACTGCATCGGGGCTCAACCTCTCCCTCTGCCCAGCCCTGCTTCCCTCCCGCCCACACATGTCTGATGTGGGGACACGCCCCACTGGACCTCCTATACACAGAAATCTCAGAGTCCAGTGCATGTTTCCAGGAAATCCAACCTTAGACCCGGGCCTTGCGTCATTCCATAAAGATTTTAAATCCCAGGGAAAAGAGTGTGGCTGGCCTGAGGTGGGTCCTCTGGCTACACCTCATCACCTCAGTTGGCAGGTGTCCTACCAAGAATGCACGCTGGCCTTGAGCATCGTGCTCTTTTAAGAACTATATATGGGTTCAAAGTGACAACAGAAACTCAAAAGGTTAGACAGGAACTTTAGGGGGTGTTGAGTTTATGTTAATGGAGGAGGAACAACTCAGAAAAGAAGGGTGAGAATGGTTGCAAAACTCGAAGAACGTAATCAATGTGGCTGAATTCTACATGTAGAAATTGCTGAACTGGTGTATGTTTTGCTGTGTATATTCTCAACAACAACAAAAAATAAATTATTAAAAATAATAATAAGGAAAAAATGAACAACTGAAAAACAGTAAATGTCCACTGTGGTGGCAGTGTGTAAGAGGTTGGGCTTTGGTCACAGGATGAGAATAATGACTTCCGGAATTACCCTGTGTCCTTGGGCAAGTCACTTATCTGTCTAGCTCCATGTCCTTACCTATAAAGGCAGTTATTGTGAGGATAAATGAGATTGAGCTTGTAAAACATCAAGAGTGGTCTCTGGCATGTAGTAAACTCTCAATAAATGTGAGCTATAAATATTAAATACATTAACGTCATAAATTATCCCATCCCAGCTCCCCCAAATAAAATAACTTTTTCTGGGGAGCTGATTAAGGATCTTCAGACCTTCGCTTAGGAATCTTTCAGATAAAGAGAGCTCGCCACACTGTGCTGAAACTTTAAAATCTGAACCACCTCAGGGGACTCTTTCTATTTGGGGTTGTGCACTCCTGTTCAATGCCTCGTTAAAAGTGTAACTGCCCGTGATTTATCCTTGTCTTGGTTTCTCTTGCAACTAGACTAAAACTGTTAGGGATAATCAAAAAATTAGAATTGTTCCTGAGGCTTTATTTACACGAACAGCTTGAAGTACCATGAAAGACTTCTGTAAAATATCCTCATTCCCCTCCTAGCCTCCAGCAGCACACCGTCGGGGGAGTGGTGGTGTCCACCTGGCGCCTCCTCCTGGGGGCTGAGGGGGCCTGAAAGCTCAGCTTGATGGAGGAAGAGCGATCAGAACTATCACCTGCTCCCTGTAGAGAAAGCTAACTATGATATGTTGCATTGTTGTTGTTGTTGTTGTTGTTGTTGTTAGGTGCCATCAAGTTGGTTCAGACTCATAGCGACCCCATGTATAACAGAACGAAACGTTGCCCAGTCCTGTGCCATCCTCACAATCATTGTTATGTTTGAGCCCATCGCTGCAACCGCTGTGCCAGTCCATCTTGTTGAGGGTTTTCCTCTTTTTCACTCACCCTCTACTTACCAAACATGATGTCCTTCTCCAGGGATTGGTCCCTCTTGAAAACATGTCCAAAGTAAACGAGACAAAGTCTCGCCATCCTCACTTCCAAGGAGCATTCTGGTTGTACTTCCTGCAAGACAGATTTGTTCGTTCTTCTGACAGTTCGTGATATATTCAATATTCTTTGCCAACACCATAATTCAAAGGCATCAATTCTTCGGTCTTCCTTTCTCATTGTCCAGCTTTCACACGCATATGAGGTGACTGAAAACGCCCTAGCTTGGGTCCCACGCACATTATCAACCCCAATTCTTCACACACCCCCATTGGTGCCCTTTGCCATGTGGCTTTGCAGCCCCTCCAAAAAACAGCAGTGTTCCCCCACTCCTGATTTTGGGTTCAGCCATGAGACTTACTTTGGCCCCTGGGATGGTATCAGATGTGACGTGAACAGAGCTTGAGAGTGCTTAAGCAGTGGGCAGTGCCCCCTTCTGTACCTCTGCCATCTCCAGGGGAAGAACACGCCCAAGCCTGTCCACTGGTCTCAGGAAGAAGATGAGAGACACAAGAGACAGAGCCACCTGGTCAGCCCAGCTGTGAAGGATAGCCATCCAGCGAGCCCAGTCTAGATCAGCCAACCTCCAGCTGGCTCACAGACATGGGAACAAGCCAGCTGAGATCAGAAGGGCCACTTCAATGACTCATATATAAAAAACCAAAAAAAAAAAAAAACAGTACTAGCTGTCCTTGAGTTGATTCTGACTCATGGCGATCCTAAGTGTGTCAGAGTAGAACTGTGCTCCATAGGGTTTTCAATGGCCAGTTTTTCAGAAGTAGATTGCCAGACCTTTCTTCCAAGGCACCTCTAGGTGAATTTAAACCACCAGCCTTTCAGTTAACAGCTAAGTGCTTAGCCATTTGCACTACCCAGGGACTCCTGACTCACATATGCTTGAACTAAATAAGTGTTTATTATCTGTCACTGAGATGGTGTGTGTGGAGTTTGTTTCTTGGTGATCTCTCATTGTGGGTTTTTTTAATTATTATTATGGTAAAATATACACTACATATAATTTGCCATTTAAACCATTTTCAAGTGTACAGTCCAGCGGCATTAATCATACTCCCAATGTTCTGCAACCATCGTCTCTGTTTGTTTCCTAAAATTTCCATCATCCCAAACAGAAACTCAGTACCCATTGAGCACTAACTCTCCATCCTCTTGCCCCCAGCCCCTGGAAATAGCACTTACATATTGAAACACATATTAAAAAAAAAGAACTTCTCTTTCATTTCTCCTTTATAATAAGAGCTACAGCAGTGCTTCTGAAATTGTTTGTTGGTAGTTCATGGTCAATGAATTTCATTTCAGGATAAGAAAAGAGGTGTTATAAATTATCTGTTATAAAAAGAAGGCATTGACGATAGCCAAGAAGTGGAAACACCCCAAGTGCCCCTCAACAGATGAGTGGATCTACAAAATGTGGTCCATCCATACAATGGAACATTACTCAGACATAAAGAGAAACGAAGTCCTGATACCCGCTGCGACATGGATGGACCTTGAAAGCATTGTGCTGAGGGAAATAAGGAAGACCCAAAAGGACAAATATTGTATGATCACACTTTCATAAAATATCGAGAATAGGCTAATCCATCATAACAAAAGAAGATTAGTGGTTATCAGGGACTGAGGAGGAGAAGGGAATGGGGAGTAAAAAAAGAAAAGAAAAAAGGCACTGGTTTTTACAGGGTCGAAAACCATCCTACTACCAGGACCTGGGTCCCTGATGCCATCTCAGGAAGGGGAGAAGTTTCCTGAAAGAGCAGTAGACCCCGTAGATGCTGCAATCCTCTTTGCCAGCTGCCCCAGCAGAGGTTTGTAGAGATGGCAAGGAGACTATTGAAGGATTATTGGAAGAGAGTAACACCAAGATCTTTGTGCACAGTTGGAAAAATTGGTTGGCAAAATGTGTCTTTGGACCCCGGAGCAGAGCTGGGCTGGAATCCTCACTGTGTAACTGCTCTGTGACTCTGGGCCAGGTCAGACCCCGTCTCTAAGCTTTGCCCCTTGTCTGTAACGGAAGGAATTGGGTGAGATTGTCCAAAAGCCCCTCCCAGGGGACTCAGAGTCCCTAACAAGCAACTGTGCCCCTTCGCCTGGGGACTCCTGGAAGATGGCGGCCTGGTACCAGCTCCACGTCCCTGACAGGCCCACCCATGCAAGGGTTCCAGGCCCAGAAGAGGAAGGCGGGAAAGCCCACCTCCATCCTCAAAACCAAAAACCACCACTTCAGACCGACCAGCATGACAAACAGAGAAGAAAATCCCAAACACGTTACCACGTCAGCACACGTCTTGCAAGGCTGTTTCTGAAGAGAAAAAGTGAAAGGAAAAAATTCAGGCCTTTCAGCCTGCGAACAAAAAGTGTCCTTTACAGGCGATAATTATATACAGGAAGGCAATTAAAGTTCTAATAATTTAATTACCTTCCTGCAAACCCATCAAGGGAAAATATGAAGTGAAAACATTTTTGAGGGCGGGTGGCCGCGGTGAGGCCGATCAAAGGGCCGAGGTGGCTCTGCTCTGAGGCAGCTGACACGTTAATTTTTACGGGCTGACCACCGTTATTAATAGAAGGAGCTATATGGAAGTATTTTTCCACGGTTGGGGGGACCATACCACCATCTGATGCCTGATGTTACAGCAAACATGGTTTTGGCTTCTCCCTGAAAATAAATCTTGTTTTCTTTGACCTCGCATTTGGCTGGAGGCAAGGCCAGCCTTCAAGACCAGGCTTCATGCTGGGGCCGCCACCCGAACATCAACAGGGAGGATGAAAGGAGATCAAAGGCGGTGCAGCCAGGAGCAGCAGAGCAGGGCTGGCATGTCGGGCGCGGCGAGGGCGAGAGCATGGTAGAGCCCACGAGGCCTCAGAGGGGCTGCCGAGTGCTGCCCAGCTCAGCTACTCTCTACCCTGCAGGACGCTTCCACATCCACCCATGTCAGCATTCTCCAACCCGAGGGATGGCCACCACACCCAAGTGTCACCTGTACTGTTATTTCCTTAACAGCTCCTTCAGATCCACTGTCTTAGTTATCTAGTGCTGCTATAACAGAAATACCAGAAGTGGATGGCTTTAACAAAGAGAAATTTATTCTCTCACAGTCTAGGAGGATAAAGTCCGAATTCAGGGTGCCAGCTCCAGGGGAAACCTTTCTCTCTGTGTCGGCTCTGGAGGAAGGTCCTTGTCATTAATCTTCCCCTTGTCAAGGAGCTTCTTGGGGCAGGAACCCCGGGTCCAAAGGACCCACTGTGCTCCCGGTGCATCTTTCTTGATGGTATGAGGTCCCCATGTCTCTCTGCTCGCTTCTCTCTTTTATATTTCAAAAGAGATTGGCTTAAGACATAATCTAATCTTGTAGATCTCATTAACATAACTGCCATTAATCCATCTCATTAACATTTTAGTGATAGGATTTACAACACATAGGAAAATCACATCAGACGACAAAATGGTGGACAATCGTACAATACAGCGAATCATGACCTAGTCAAGTTGACAGATATTTTGGGGGAACACAATTCAATCCATGATATCCACCCATTATTTTTTGTTGTTGTTTATTGTTGTAAAGACATGTAACATACAATTCACTGTTATCACCACATAGAAGTGTCTGCGTGTGGATAGGAGTCCCTGGGTGGCTCACACAGTTAAGTTCTCGGCTACTAACAAAATGGTTGGGGGTTGGAGTCCACCGAGAGGCACCTCAGAAGAAAAGCCTGGTGATCTACTTCCAAAAAATCAGCCACTGAAAACCCTATGGAACACAGTTCTACTCTGACACATATGGGGGTGCCATGAGTCAGTATCGACTCAATGGCACTAATTAAAAAAAAAAAAGTACATTCATAATACAGTGCAACCATTGCCACTATCTAGTTCCAGAGCTTTCATCACCCTAAGAGGAAATTGCAGGGGGCAGGGGGAATAGGGAGTGACTACTTAATGGGTACAGGGTTTTCTTTTGGGTGATGAAAATATTTTGGAACTTCATAGAGGTGATAGTTGTACAACATTGCAAATGTATTAAATGCCACTGAATTGTATACTTCACAACAGCAAATTTTACGTTACGTGAATTTCACCTGAGTTAAAATAAAGTCTAATTTTCCCTTCAGGGCTCAGTTTGATGCCAAACTCCCCCCCCACACACACCCCCAATTTAGAATCAATCAATCATTTCTCATCACCCAGAAGGCTTTGATATAGGGTTAGAAAACCTTCCCCATTTAAATGTCTCTACCCCTACTAGATTATAAATTTCCTGGGGCATCCTAACCCCACAGAGGTTAGTACCGCAGGTTATACAGAGTAAATATATGTATGGAAGGAGGGAAGGAATAAAGGGAAGGAGAAAAGATAGAAGGAAGTTTGGATGGATGAAAGGAAGGGAGAGAGGGAGGGAGGAAGGATAGGAGGAAAGGACGGAGGGAAGGAGGGAGGAAGGAAGGACAGACAGGAGGGACGGAGGGAGGATGGGATAGGAGGGAGAGAGGGAGGGAGGAAGGAAAGGTGGATGAGAAGAAGGGAAGGAGGGAGGGAGGGAAGGCGAAAGGAAGAAGGAAGGATAGGACAGAGGAAAGAAGGGAGGAAGGGAGAAAAGAAGGGGTCCCACATTTATAACTCCCCCTGACCAGGGAACTGTGCTGTGGACTGAATGTGCATCATCTCATTAAATTCCCACAGCAGCAACTCAGTCTACAGAATGGGGACCAGAGGCGCAGAAAGGATGAGCAATGTGCCCAAAGTCACACAGCAAATAAGTGGCAGGGCCTGGGTTTGGATCCAGCTGGGTCTAATGAACCCCCAGGTTCTCAGCAATGAGGAATCAAGAGGAACTTGAGTCAGACTGCATGATGGACTGCTGAAAGAAGACTGTGAAATCGGAGGCTCACAGCGACTTTCAAAGGTCAGTGCTCTGGTTCCATTTCACAGATGAGCAAATGCGTTTCAGAGTGACACTGTAGCTTGCTGGCCGACGCAGGCCCAGAAATGACTCTGAGTCAGTCAACATTCAACAGCGCTGGCTGGAGGCTCCTCAGGGCCAGGCACTCTTCTAGGGCTGGGCTGTGGCCTTGAAGGAGTCGAGTGTCTGAGAAACCCTGGTGGATGGCATTGGTGTCCTCTCACAAGACCCCTCAGCTGCCTCTCCCAACACCTCTCCCTAGGGACAGCACCGCCAGGTCCTGCTGTTCCCAGAACAGCTCTGGGTCTGAACCTGTTCCCCGTGGCCAGACAAGTGCCGCCACCTCTCCTGCAGGAGAGAACGTCTCCATGTCCTGGAATGCAGCTTGTTTTCTCACTTGGCAGCAGGAGGCTAGAGGCTGCCAGGCCCTCCCTCGGCCCTCCTGCCTGTCTAGGCCAGCCGCCCAGCACTGGGGCCTGACCCGCAGCCGGGGGCCAGGCGGGCCGGACTGCGTCCTCCTGGGCTCAGCAGGTGCTGGGCGTGGCCGACATAGCGACTCTGGAGATGCTCCAGCTGCCCAGCCCTGGCCAGGCCTGCGGGTGTGTCCACGCAGATCCCACTGCGCCTGGGACAACAAAGGCTCAACAGTACCACCTCTGTCTGGGCCCAGATGTGGCCACGTGGTTCCTGCATGGCTTCACAGAGGATCTAGAATGTCTAGTTGGGGCTCCAACCCCAGCTTTACAACGTCAGCTGTAATGTGAATCAATGTCAGTGGGGTCTGCACTGCAGGGAGGGCCCAGGAAGAAGCCTCCTTCCTCAGGGCCCTTCTGAGAAGACAGAGATTATTATGGGGTGAGTTATGGCCCCCAAAAAGATATGTTCAAGTCCTAACCCCCAGTACCCACGAACGTGACCCGGTTTGGAAATAGGGTCTTTGCAGTTAGGTTAACATGAGGTCATACTGGAGTAGTTGGTGTTGGTGTTGTCGTGTGCTGTCAAATTGATTCTGACTCATAGCGACCCTATAGGACAGAGCAGAACTGACCCATAGGGTTTCCTAGGCTGTCATCTTTATGGGAGCAGATCACCAGGTTTTTCTCCCTCAGGGCTAGTGGGTGGGTTCGAACCCCTGACCTTTTGGTTGGCAACTGAGTGCTCAACCATTGCAGTACCAGGGCTCCTCTACCGAAATAAGGAGGTTCTAATCCTATATGACCACCAAAAAAAAAAAACCTCATTGCCATTGAGTCAATTCCAACTCATAGCGACCCTATAGGACAGAGTAGATCTGCCCCATAGGGTTTCGTTTTGGTTAGCAGTCAAACTCTCAACCACTATGCTACCAGATTACCAGTGTCCTATAAAAGAGGAGACAAGACAGTTTTCCTCTGACTCGTGGGAGAATCACCCTTCCTGCTCCCTTGGCATTAAATGTGGTCACATGGCTGCTCTTGCCAGCAGGGCGTGAGTGGAGGCCATGATGTCACTTGTGGAAGCTATGACTTGCTCTGGGGAGAACACTGCTGGCTGGTGCTCAGCTCTCCAGCCCTCCCTCTCTTCCCCCTTGGTGGCATGGACATGCCTGCTGATGTGGAAGTGCCACCGGTTCAAGCAGCCTGGACTCTGAGCAAATTCACAGGGGCAGTGCTCCAGAGATCCCTCCCTCCCCAGCTGACTTAGCATCAGCAAGAAATCAGCGTTGGTTGTGCTAACCACCAGGATTGTGGGGTTGTTTCTTACAACAGCAGAGCCTGGCCTATTCTGACTAACGAGAGCGTTCGCCTGACTGCAGAGTCTTGCCTTGGGCCTCCAGCAGTGCTAAGCCTTATCTCTTTCCAGTAACCTGAAATGCCCATCCTGTTTTCCCTTGTTGATTAAATTGCTCTTCTCTGCCCTTTGGCGTAGAGAGCTGGCAGCATCCCTGTCTGCAGCAGGACCCTCCAGTTTATCATCTCACTGATCCCCTCACAGCAGGTGTTACGACTGGGTGCTGACGGGTTGGAAACAAAGCCCTGCTTATAGGCTCCATTACAACAGAGAACAGCCCCTGTGGAAGTCGAAAGGCCCATCAGTGAGTGTAATGTCTGCCAGAAAATTACTTCTCAAAACCCAGAGGGAGAAATGGCCAAGGGGACTCCTGGGAGGAAGGAGACAAAATTGATAACATAGGATCAAAATGCAAGGAGCTCTGGTGGTGCAGTGCTTAAGTGCTCGCTGCTGACCGAAAGGTTGGTGGTTAGAACCCACCAGCTATTTTGCCGGAGAAAAACGTGGCGATCTGCTCCTACAAGGATTTACAGCCTTGGAAACCCTATGGGGCAGTTTTACTCTGACCTATAGGGTTGTTATGAGTCAGAATCGACTTGCCAACACCCAATAACAACAACAGGGTCAAAATGCAGGGTCCTTTGATCACTGGGGACTCACAAACACCACAGAGCACTCAATTTCAGCAAGGGATAGTCTACACGGAAAGAAAACACACATGGACTTGCATATAGTATGAGGGTTTCTCAGGCCCCCTGAAGCTCACCCACAGGCCTCTGTTCCTGAAAGCTCATTCTCACAGTAATAACCCTCTCAGAGCCAAGAGCAGCCCCATCCAGCCTTCACAACATTGACACTCATCTTTCCAAAGTACTCGGTCGGTCAGTAATCTGGGCCAGGCTCAGCTCCAATCACCAGGGACCCAGCAGTGAGCAGAGACTCCGCCCTAACAGAACTCATGGTCTCGTTGGGGAGAGAGACCAAAAGCACTTCAACAAGTAACTAAGGCACCTCAGGTCCTGACTAGCACTGTGCACGTGATAAAACCAGGGTACCATACAAAGCATGCCTAGTGGTACTTGAGCCAGAATGGTTTAGAAGTCTCCTCTGTGGAGAGGATGGTAGAGTTGCAGCCTGAATCTGAGAAGAAGGACGGCGATGGAGACGAAGAAAGTGAGTGGGCGCCAGAGTCACCGGTGATTAAGGAGATGCGTCTGATTCATTTTGCATCTCCTGGGACTACCTCAGAGTCCCTGGGTGGTACAAACCGTTAGCACTCGGCTGCTAACTGAAAGGTTGGAGGTTTGAGTCCACTTACAGGTGCCTTGGAAGAAAGCCCTGATGATCTACTTCCGAAAAATCATCCATTGGAAGCCCTATGAGCACAGTTCTACTCTGACACACACGGGGTCACCATGAGTCACGGTAGACTCGAAGGCAACTAGTTTGGTTTGTTTTTTGGGGGAGGCACCACCTCAATGCTAGACCTCAGGTGATTGAGGGTGGTCACTAGGAGTCAGCCTCTAGATTCAGACAAACCTGGACACCAGTCTGACCTGCCACCTAGTCACCAAGTGTTCTTGGTCAAATCTCCTCCCTTAACTCCAGTGTCCTTACCTCTAAAGTAGCGATAACAATGATGCTCACACATGGGTCTTCTACAAAAACTAAATGAGGTGTCTGCCATCAACAAATACTCACTGAGCCCCTATTATCTGCCAGACACTGTGCTGGGCACTGGTGAAGGGACCAGCACAGCTACAGCACGTAGCACATACTCAGCAAATCACAACTGCTATTGCTAAGAAGAAAAGCCTAGGACAGCCCTTGCTCTGAAGGAGTGTGCCATATCAAGGATGAAGTAAGACATTTGTGATATAAAATCAACTGCCAGGTCATGACTCTGAATCACCTAAAAGTTCTGCACAGTCATCAGGGTAATGGGAATTTCCTTTCAGTGAGTGTCTGTTGTAAGGTGGGAACACTTATTCCCCACCTGCCTTGTTTCTCTGTGCAGGGATTTCTCCAGAGTAACACACCTGGCCTTTCTCCCCCTCCAGAAAGGAGACATGAATGTTCTGGGTTGGTGAGTCTGGGAGAGGGAGCCAGGCATGCTCAACTACAGCAATGGCCTGGTTAGAAAGCCTCTTTGTCCCTGCAAGCCCAAGACTCTCCCCCATCAAGAGACACCCAGGGGCCTGGCCTGGGGAAACCCCTCCCCCACTCTTAGGCAGCATCATCAGGGACCAGTGCAAGCCCCAGCAACACCAGATCAACCAAGCAGACCAAAATAACACCGCAGAGTATCTAAAAATTAAAATTCCATTGGAACCACAGCCCACAAAAGTAAGCCTAAACCTAAGTGCTAAACCTAAACAGAGTGACTGCCTGCCAAAATAACAGATTTAAATAGGACATAGTCTCCTAACATTCTAGACAAAATTTCCAGGGTACATTTGAAAATCATCCATCATACCAAGAACCTAGAAAATCACAACTTGAATGAGAAAAAGCAATCAATTGATGCCAACACTAAATTGAATCAGATGTTGGAATTATCTGACAAGAATTTTAAAGCAGCTGTCATAAAGATGCTTCAACAATCAATTACTAATTATCTTGAAACAAATGGGGAAAAAAATAGAAAATGTCAGCAAAGAAATAGAAGTTATAAAAAAAAGTACCAAATGAAAATTATAGAACTGAAAGTGCAATAACAGAAATTTTTAAAACTTGCTAGATGGGTTTAATAGTAAAGTGAAGATGACGGAGAACAGAATTGGTGAACATGAAGACAGAAGAATAGAATTCACCCAATCTGAACAACAGAGCAAAAATAGACTGGAAAAAAAAAATGGACAGCACTTCAAGGACAATAAAAAAAATCCAACATTCATATCAACAGAGTCCCTGCAGAACAGAAGAATGAAAGTGAGGATGAAAGACTATTTGAAGAAATGATACCTGAAAACTTCCCAAATTTGGCAAAAGATACAAACCTACAGATTCAAAAACTTGAGTGAATCCCTAACAGGATAAATCCAAATGAGTCCACCCCAAGATACACCACAATCAAATTTTTGAAAACTAAGGACAAAGAAAAACATCTTGAAAGTAGCCAGAGAGAAATATCACCTATAGGGGAACACCCAATAACAACATATTTCTTATCTGAAATCACAGAGTGCAGAAAGAAGTGCCACAATATTTTTCAAATGTTGAAAGAGAAGAACCATCAACTGAAAATTCTATACCCAGCAAAACTATCTTTTAGAAATGAAGGAGGGGAGAAACATTCTCAAATAAAGGAAAAGTAAAAGATTACTTACCCTTAAAGATTGGCTAAAACAAGTTTTTCAACTAGAAAGGAAATAATGAAAGAAACTTGGAACATCAAGAAGGAAGGAAAAAACAACAGAAAGAGCAGAAATGTGGGTACATGCAACAGACTTTTTCCTCACGAGTTTTGTATAGTTGATAATTTAAACAAAAATTATAACACTATCTCATACTCAAGACGATGATATTTACAAGTAGGGGACGTAAAGATACCTAAATGGAAGCAAAGTTTCCACACTTCACTCAAAGTGGTAAAATGTGGATATGAGTAGACAGTTGTATGTCGCATATCTACATTATAATACTCACTGCCATGACTATAAAAACTAAATATAGATGCACTCAAAAACCCTATAGAAAAATCAAGATAAACAATGTTATTAACCAAGATATAATCCTAAAAAAAAGTCCCAGCTGCCATTCCTGCGTGCTTGTTGGCACGCCTTTGCTCTGTATGAGTTTTGTTTTTCTAAGCATACTAAATTTCAAATGAAATAATGGAGTGTAACAGGTAATTTTTTTGTTTCCCTCACTCTTCCTTCTTTGGAGAAACTTCTCCTCCTCAATTCCAGCCTTGGGGTTCTCACACCATGATTGGCCCAAAGGGTGGGCATGTGGCCTGAGCCAGGACAATTAGAGTCCTCGCCTGGGATTTTCCAAGGACGAACAAGACAGAGCTCCTATCGCCCTTTAAGGAGGATGCTGGGAAGATGTGAGCTCAGATGGGCATCTAGCCAAATGCACCTTATGAAGAAGGTCCAACTGCAAAAGAGAGAACAGGGTGAAAATGCAGAGAGGTAGAGATAAGGGGTGGAGGGGGAGAGGGGAAGATGACCACATTTGAGTTCCTGGACTCAGTCATCCCTGAGACTAGCGCCTTCTCTGTTGTCTTAGTCATCTAGTGCTGCTATAACAGAAATACCACAAGTGGATGGCTTTAACAAAGAGAAATTTATTTTCTCACAGTCTTGTGGGCTAGAAGTCCAAATTCAGGGTGTCAGCTCCAGGGGAAGCTTTCTCTGTCGGCTCTGGAGGAAGGTCCTTGTTGTCATCAGTCTTCCCCTGGACTAGGAGCTTCTATGCACAGGAACCTCGGGTCCAAAGGACACACTCTGCTCCCGGTGCTTCTTTCTTGGTGGTATGAGGTCCCCAACTCTCTGCTTGCTTCTCTTTGCTTTTATCTCTTGTAAGATAAAAGATGGTGCAGGCCCCACACCAGGGAAACTCCCTTTACATAGGATCAGGGATGTGATTTTAGCAAGGGTGTTACAATCCCACCCTAATCTTCTCTAAGGTAAAATTACAATCACAAAATAGAAGACAACCACACAATACAGGGAATCATGGCCCAGCCAAACTGATACACACATTTTTGGGGGGATATAATTCAATCAATGACACCTGCCTTCTCTTCAGTTCAGTGAAGAGAGTAAATAAACATTTATTAGCTTAAACTTTGGGTTTACAAGGCTGCCACTTGCAACCAAAAGTGTCCCCTAAAACAGTTGAGAAACTATTAGCAGCAGAGGTACGGAGAGATGGAGTCAGCACGCTGTACCCTACTCTCCCACTGAAGGCAGCTGTGAGGTCTGGACAGAATGCGTGAGCAGCCATGTGAGGACTCTGGTAAGTAAATAGTAGCAGGCAGATGAGAGAAAAATTCAAAGTTCCACCAAACCAGCTGTGAGGTTCCTGTTTTTTCCCTCTGGTATCTCCAGCCTGCACTCAGGCTCAGACAGAGAGAGCTCCAGGAGGGAAAGGGGACTCCAAGCCCTTGGAGACAGAGAAGTCCCGCAGTTCTCTTTGTTTCCTTCTGATCTCTTGCACCCAGTCATCAGGTAGCCCAGGTCTTAGGCAGGGACGGTGTTGGCAGCGGTGGCCACACAGCGCTGCTTTCTTGGTGTTATGAGGTCCCCCTGTCTCTCTGCTTGCTTCTTTCTTTTATATCTCTAAAGAGATTGGCTCAAGACACAATCCACTCCTGTAGATTGAGTCCAGCCTCATTAAGATAACTGCCACCTATCCCACCTCATTAACATCATAGAGGTGGGATTTACAACACATAGGAAAATCACCTCAGATGACAAAATGGTAGACAGTCACCCAGTACTGGGAATCACGGCCTAGCCAAATTGATACACATATTTTGGGGGAACACAATTCAATCCATGACAGACACCTAGAACTCTCAGGGAGCAGGACCTTCTCTCCTCAGAAAAGCTGTGGTCCCAACAGATGGGGGCAAATCTCCCGTGCTTCCTCTCTCTGTCCTCCCGCCTCAGGGCCTCAGACCCACGCGCAGGTATAAGAAGGGCACAGCTAAACTACAATTGTGCCTGCCTGACTTCATGACTGTGGAAGTCGGGGTCTGCCATCTGCCTTACAACCCTGTCATCATCCCCATTCTACAGACAAGGACACCAATGCTTGGGAGGTGAAATTACTTCCCAGGTGACACAGCTAATATGTAATACGTGGACCCGAGAAGCCTGCCCCACAGCCCCGGCCGGTTCCTGCCCCCTCTGTGGCCTCCCAGGTGAAGAGAGTTCATCAAGCCTTGAGGAGGGGGCAGCAGCATTGCAGGCTGAAAGCACACCTGAGCCAAGGGAGCAGAGGACTGAAATAGCATGGCAGGTTTGTGGAAATGTATGAAGCTCGATGATAGCACTCCTGATGGCAGTGATGATGCTGATGATGGTAATAATAATTATCATGTGCACAGCATGGGAAAGTAGAAAAAACATTGAAACCCCTTTGTATAATCCCTGGGATCTGATAAGCCTGAAGGAGTCCCAACTATTATGACTCACGATGTTATCACTATAAACTTCTGGTTCTAAACGTGACTCCGAGAACCATTTTAAGTAGATTGTAAGCATCTCTCAACATATGGTCTGTGTTAATTAAGACCCTCTAGGCTGCAAATAACAAAAGCCCATTTCACACTGACTCAGGCCAACAAGGGCATCAATTGCTTCTCTTAACTAGAGTCCATGCTTCAGTTACCAGGAACCAAAATGCTCTGAGGGCATCTCCACCACTCTGCTGTCTCCTCTCTGCTGGCTTCATTGGAGGCAGGCTCACCCACTGGCGTGGCAGGAGCTTCAAGCAGCTCAAACACTCACAGCTCAGCAACCCAGGATAAATGGAGCTGCTTTTTCCAGCTTTCCAGCAGAAAGTCAGCAGGGCTCTTGCTGGCCTCATTTGGCCACATGGCATCACTCAGCCAACTATTCTGGTCAGAAGGATGTCGAGTCCTCACTGCCAAACCTACACCACGTGCCCACCCTGAACCAGGTGGACTGAGAGTGGAGGGGCAGGGCTCCCCAAAGGGGAGCTCAAGTGCTATTCACAGATGGACGAGATGGATGCTGGGTACACAAGAACAACAGATCACCACCGCGTGCCCTTGCCATAGGCACTCCCAGGCTTGGACAAGCCTACTTGTCAGGGAAACAGGTATTCAACTGGGATTTGTTGAGAGCTTACAATGTACCTGAAAGGTCAGCGGTTCGAACCCACCAGTGGTTCCGAAGGAGAAAAGACCTGGCAATATGCTTCTGTAAAGATTACAGCCTAGGAAACTCTATGGAGCAGTTCTACTCTGTCATACAGGGTCACAATGAGTCAAAATCAACTTGACAGTATACAACCACAGTAACAACTACAATGTGCCAGGCAAGCGTTGCGGTGGACCCAGTGAGAGCTGCAGGAACTGGGCTTCTTAGCCAGCCCCGCAGAGGCTCAGGTGCACCACAGCTTGGCAGGAGAAGACAACCTTGCTTGGCTCCATCATGACAAGAAAGAGTTAACAATGAGGGGGAAGAACCGCCTAATCTGGGCAGCCCAATGGGAGGGAGCCCACCCACGACTGTGGATGTTTAACGAAGGCTTCCTGCAGGAGGCAAGGAAAGGCTGGGTGGCCTGGAGGCAAGGTATGCTGGGGGTGGGTCTGGTTACTGAGAAAGGCCCAAAGCCAGCAAACCGCTGGGTCAAAGTTTGGCCCCCCTGGGAGCTCTTGGGTTGAGTTCATTCTTCTCAACTGATATCATGAAGCATCTTCTGGAGGAGGAAGGAAAGTATTTTCCCCAGGAATATGCATAAAGATGATTTAGAGGATGTTTCTGGGATTAGACAGATCACAGTACCTGCAAGGTTGAAAGTGGTTTGTGTGTGTGTGTTGTAGAAGAAGAAAGAGGGGTGTGCGTGTGTGTCTGCGTGTGTGTGCGCGCACGCGCATGCGCCGGGCACACATGCTGTAGGAGGAGGAGATGAGTGTGTGTGTGGTGTTTTATGAATAGTAGAAAGAGGTGGCAACACTTCAGTGTGTTTTAGTAACTAATCCTCTAAAAGCTAATTATAATTCTATTGTTGTTGTGTGATATCGAGTCTATTCCGGCTCATAGAGACCCTATATGACAGAGTAGAACTGTCCTGTAGAGTTTTCTTGGCTGTAATCTTTACAGAAGCACACTGTCAGGTCTTTTCTCCCGCGGAGTCTCTAGTGGGTTTAAGCTGCCGACCTTTTGGTTTGCAGGCAAGCACTTAACCATTGCACCACCAGGGCTCTTTGGAAAAATTTTAGTCTTATGATAATAGGAAACATTTATTGAGCACTGCATATGTACCAGGCATGGTGCTAAGTGTTGTCCAGATCTTGTCTACTTTGCCCTCAGAGAACCCACATGAGGTATGGATTCTTGTGATCAACATTTTACAGATGAAGGGACTGCAGTTCAGAGAGGTTGACTGACATGCCCAACATTGCACATCAGGACTTGATCCCAAATTTGTCTGATTCCAGAACTGCAACCTTCCTGCTAGATCCTATGGCCTCCCCTTCCCTGACAAATGACCATTCTACATTTCTTTAAATATATTGTCCAGGAAGAGGAAATTCACTGAATCCTAAGGAAACAATCCCCTGGGCTAGTGGATGCAAACTGAGACCTTTGGGCCAGATTCACTCCTCAGATGTACTTTGTGTGGCCATAATATGGTTTTGTTAAAAAAAAAAAGAAGGGGGGGGAGGGGGATTTGATTACCTTCAGGCAGTTCACCATAATCTCATATCTCTTTATACCCCAAAATTATAATAATCTATGTTATCTGCCCTGCTACTGTAGGCATCTGAGTCCATGACCAACTGTTAGACCATTCTAATTGTCAGACAGCCTTAAGTAAAGGTGAGCTGAAATAATTGCCTGTGACTCCTTGATATAGTTCCACCCTCTGTACACAGAAGCTGACGAATCCATCTTTGCCAGGGTGGTGATATGGTGATGGTGATGATGATGGGGACCATGGTGAGAATGAAGATAGTGATGATGTTGGAGAGGATGGTGATGGTGAAGGTGATGATGATGGTGAAGGTAATGATGATCGTGAGTGTCTTAGTTATCTAGTGCTGCTATAATAGAAATACCACAAGTGGATGGCTTTAACAAACAAAAATTTATTCTCTCGCAGTCTAGTAGGCTAGAAGTCTGAATTCCGGGCACCAGTTCCAGGGGAAGGCTTTCTCTCTCCGTTGGCTCTGGAAGAAGGTCCTTGTCATCAACCTTCCCCTGGCCTAGGAGCTTTTCAGCAGAGGGGCCCCAGGTCCAAAGGACACTCAGTTCTCTTGGCTCTTGTTTCTTGGTGGTATGAGGTCCTCCTGTCTCTCTGCTTGCTTCTTTCTTTTATATCTCAAAATAGCTTGACTCAAGATACAACCTAATCTTGTAGATTGAGTCCTGCCTCATTAACATAACTGCCTCTAATCCTGCCTCATTAACATCATAGAGGTAGGATTTACAACACATACGAAAATCACATCAGAAGACAAAACGGTGGACAATCACACAATACTGGGAATCACGGAGTAGCCAAGTTGACACACATTTTTAGGGGACACAATTCAATCCATAACAGTGATGATGATGATGATGATGGCGAAGATGATGATGGTGAGAATGAAAAGGATAATTATTGTTAGGATAGTAAATGATGAGGATGGTGATGATGGTGGTGAAGGTAGTAATGATGATCGTGGTGGTGGTGAGGATGATGATGGTGATGATAGTGTTGTATCGCTCAAAGAAGTGGAACCACTATGAATGACATAGAATAAAGGACATATTACAAGGACTGGAGGTTGCACGATCATGGAGATGGCTGAGCAGTCTGTGTAAGGCTGCGGGCTCTGTGTCTGGTGTTGGGCCTGAAGTCAGCAGGAAGGGAAGAGGGATGTGAAGTGGAGGAGAGCACACATTTTCCCATTTCACCCTCATAACCATACGATGGGCTGATATGGTTTAATCTGCATTTTACAAAGCAATGACTTGCCCAAAGTCCCACAACCAAAGTCAAATGTTTGAGCTGGGAGTCCACCCCCGACACATCTGCCATTATGTGACCCTATACTGCTAGCATTAGTTCATCGACTTAGCCCAAGACAAAGAAACTTGAATGCTTTTACACTTGCCCACGCACCCCTTTTGCCAGCATGGGGGAGAAGTAAGTCCTCTGTTTTAGGACTTGACACCCTTGTCCCTCCAAATCAAGGCTGCTGCTGCGTCAACAAATCCCACTTTGTTCAGTAGCAATGACACCCTCATTGGTGCACCACCCCCCAGAGCTCTCTGACGAAGGGGGGATCTTCTTAAGTCCCCACTGGCCATTGAGTTCCCCTCTCCTCTGCAGAGAGTGATTAACATGTCATTGTCAGCCCCAAGCAAGAGGTTCAGATAGGAGTAGCCCCAAGCACCTGTGGACAGGGCTGGAAGGTGAGCGTGGCTCCGTTGTCAGGTAAAGGTCACCAGAGAAGCAGGCTGCTGTCTTGCATGCTACCCGCATTCCAAGGACAGCACATTCCATCCCCACCGACATTCCACACATAATCCAGGGGCTTCTGTACTCTCTCATGGGCAGGGACAGCACTGCTCAGTAGGACATTTCAGCTCATGGAAAATCAAAATGTCCCTGGGTGGTGCAAACCGTTAACGCGCTCGGCTACTAAACAAAAGGTTGGAGGTTCAAGTCCACCAGAGGCACCTCAGAAGAAAGGCCTGGCAATCTACGTCTGAAAATCAGCCACTGAAAACACTGTGCAGCTCAGTTCTACTCTGACACACATAGGGTCTGACACACATGAGTCAAAGTCAACTCAACAGCAACTTTTGTATTTTTTTATGAAGAGTACATGCAGGGGCACGTGTGCTTGTGCACATGCACACACACGCACACACACACACAAAGTCCAACTTGTGCCCTCAATCTTCCTTTTTGTTTCAGCGGTGGAGGGTGGGTGAGAAGGTGACATGCAAGGTTGGAGGGTAATTTGCCCAAGAATGCAGAGCTCAAACATTTTAAAACACCACAGAGAGCCTCTGCAAGCTGATTAGAACCATTTGTGTGGTCAACAGAAATGAGGGCTACAGAAAGCGGCGAGAGGGACAATGTCTGCTCTGTTCTGCGGCATGAAACAGATGCCAGCGTTCCTCCTGACTTTACAGCTTTTTCTTGGCCTACTCGAGCGAAAGAGACTGATTAAAATGGGGCCTGCGCTGCCTGTTGAACAGCCTCCCAGAATGTGGCGGAGGCGTGGTGGGCTGGCGCTGGGGTCCACGCCTGGCAGGCCGGTGCCAAATGCGAGCCTGGGGATCACTCCTGCGTGCAGACTGAAGCTGCAGGGATGCTCTTTACCCCGCCTGGACCTCCTGCCTTCGCATACAGAGCCGGAATCCCGGGCCGAGCCAAGGCAGCAGAGCAATGCGAGCCTCCCTGTAGCCGGCGTGGAACTGGACGGAAAGACTCTGTCTCCTCCAAGTCCGTGTTTTCCTGCAGTGGTGTCTTGGGTGAAACCAAACAAACCCAGGGCATTGGGTTTCACTGGGAGATTCACTGTGTGGTCTGCTGTGCTGGAGGCCAAGACTTTCCAACCATACATTTAAGCAGCGGTTACTCAAGTCTGGGTAAAAAAACACTTACCCAATTTCCGAGCAGACTGTGAACCGTGAGGTCTGTAACAGATATGGAGGAAGCCCAACACCGACTTACCGGCAGCGGGTATCTCTCCCAGCCTGGGGCTTCGACAAGGTGTGGTGAAGCGTTCCAATGAGCCTCTCGCCTTTCGGAGGGGAGATGGGGCAGAGTCCCACGTGTGCGTTTCAGAGAATTCCACAAAGTGCCCAGGTCCCTGTCAGAGGGGCCGGGGCTCACAGAAGGAAACTGGAATGTGGGTTGGAAAATGGAAATGTTCTGTTAATGAGGAGTCAGAGAAGACTTGAAATGACAGAGCTGGAAGGGGCCTTGGAGAGGGGCTAACTCAGGTCTCGGACCTCAGCGGCCTTGTCCATAAAATGAGGGGCTGGTGGAGGAGGGCTGATGGAATGAGCCATGCCAGGCCACCCAAGGTGTTAGCAGCTCAGCTGGGCTCAGACCCCTGACCCCCGTCCAGGGCGTGCTCCGCTTTGAAGACTCCTAGTCCAGAGGAACAGAGCCCAGTGAGAGCTGTTGAGAAAGAAGCAGCATACCTGGGAATATCTGCTCAGCTACACCACAGAAGGGAAACTCTGGGGGATAATTCAACCTTTCCAGGCAAACCATCTGAGATGAATCCGACCCTCTGTGCGACTCTGATTACAGCTCCTTCATTCATACCACCATGCTTTGAATTGCCCCGTGTTGTGGCTGATGTGTTCCGTTTTTCCGTGTATATGTGTGTGTGTGTGTGTGTGTGTGTGTGTGTGTGTGTGTGTGTGAGAAAGAGAGAGTGATGTTTACTGAATCCCCACTCCCACCCCCATCCCAGCCAATGACAATGTGCCTGCCCCTGTGCTGGGGTGAAGGAATTCAAAGACAACCGAGCTATAATCTCACCCTACGGGAGTTACATTCTAGTTGAAGAGGCAGACGTTGAGAAATAATTAGAATGCGGTGTGATGTGCGTAATAATCATCCTCACTTTCCCGCAGACTGGCAGCTCCTTGGGGATGGAGACAATATGTTCTCTCGCTTCAAAAGCTCAGTGCTGAGCAAACACCACTGAGAGCCATCCACAAGGCTTGGTTGGTGGCTGGTTGCTGATAGACTGGTTGTTTGGTTGGTAGAATGGTAGATTGGTTGGTTGGTTGCTTGCTTGGTTGATTGACTAAGTATTGATTGGTTGTTATTGGGTGGGTGGGTTGGTGGGTGTTCATTAGTTGATTGGTTAGTTGATTGGTTGGCTGACTGTAAACAAAAACCGGATCTAAACCAGCATGATACCCTAGAGACAGCATGGGTTTCACGCTACTGTTGAGCCTTGGGACCTTGAAAAAGTCACTTCACATTCACATTTCCAAGCCATACGTTCCTCGTCTGTAAAATGATGATAATGATGCCTACTTTTCAGATAATGTATGTAAAGTGGGGAGCCCATCAGGGCACTTAGCAAAGGGCAGGCATTATCATTCTTATTACTCAACATGGCCACGAAGGGTTAAATTCTGTCACTTGTAAGACACCTTTCCCACAGCCCCCAACACTATGCCACTTCTGAGATTTTGCACACCATCTCCACACAGGCTCAGCAGTAGCCGTGAGAAAGAAATAGGATTCCTCACGTTTGCATAAAAATAGCCAAACTGTAACCTACAAAACATTTAGAACCCTCGCAGAAGTTTCCACTGCCTGGAGTGCAAGTTTCCTCTCCCTGGTCCTTTGGGGTTAACAGTCAGCACCAAACACAGGCATCTGCTGGAGAGGAGCTTCTCCAAAGGTCATCTCCACATGACTTAGAAGCATCCAAAACACTTCACAGTTTGTAAAGCCCATTCACATCTGTCCTGTCATGTGACCCTCAGTATACTCCTGGAAAGTCGGCAAAGCACAGTTTGTCTCCCCATTTTACAGATGAGAAAACTGAGGCTCAGAGAAGTAGAGCCCCTGGGTACAAACTCTGTGCCTTTCCATTGCTGGGGCACACGTTTAAGGTCTTAAAGTACAAATGCATATTAAACAGCAATCGTTGGTCCCAGAACATTTCTGAAGTTGATGTCCAAAAGTTTGAAATCCAAGATAGATGCTGTTGTCAAAGTGTTCTTTAAGGAAACCCACTACCCAAACATATCAATATTCTAAAACACCAATATTTTTTTTAATTCCCACAAAAATCCCAAAGACCTATAAATGAAAAGTAAACTCCAGGATATTAATATTAAATCAAACATCATATAATTCTGAAAAATACCAGGGTAGCACAGTTGCCAGCTAAAATGAAACTGGCTCAGCTCCCATCACGTGTGGCATGCGACTCATGTTTGACCTTTTCTCTCCAGGACTCTGGGAAGTGGGCGTGGCTTCCTTTTTCCTTGCCGTGTCTGGCTCCAACTCCTGTTTGCACTGAAGTCGTACCATTTATATATCATATCATTGTCCTACATGGGGCCTTCCTTGTTCTGTTGGCCTAGTAGATTAGACCCGCTGAAGGAGAAAATTAGTGACTTGAGAGAGCTAAAGAATTACACAGAATGCAATACAAAGAAATAAAGAGGTGACAAACATAAAGGAGAGTTAACAGACATGAGAAGCTCCAACAAATATTAATAAGAGTTCCTACTTATGCACTGCTGGTGGGAATGCAAAATGACACTATCATTTTGGAAAATGATATGGCATTTCCCTAAAAACCTAGAAATAGAAAGACCATATGATCCAACAATCCCATCCCTAGGAATATAACCCTGAGGAATAAGAACTGTCACACAAATAGACATATGCACACCCATGTTCATTGCAGCATTACTCATAGTAGTAAAAAGATGGAAACAACCTAGGTGCCCATCAACAGATGGATTGATAAACAAACTATGGTACATAAGTACAATGGAATACTACGCAGCAATAGACAACAATGATGAGTCTGCAAAGCATCCCACAACATGGATGAATCTGGAGGGCATTATGCTGTGTGAAATAAGTCTATCACAAAAGGACAAATACTGCATGAGACCACTACCATAAAAACTCTTGAAAAGGTTTACACACAAAAAGAAACAATCTTTGATGGTTACAAAGGACGGGAGGGATAAGGAGGAAAAGACACTAAATAAGACAATAGATAAGTGGTAACTTTGGTGAAGGGTAAGACAGTACACAATACTGGGAAAGCCAGCACAACTTGTCCAAGGCAAGGTCATGAAAGCTCCATAGACACATCCAAACTCCCTGAGGGACCAGATTACTGGGCTGAGGGCTGTGGGGACCACGGTCGGAAGGAACATCCAGCTTAACTAGCATAACATAGTTTATAAAGAAGATGTCCTACATTCTACTTTGGTGAGTAGTGTCTAGGGTCTTAAAAGCTTGTGAGTGGCTGTCTAAGATACTCCACTGATCTCACCCCATCTGGAGCAAGGGAGAATGAAGAAAACCAAAGACACAAGGGGAAGATTAGTCCAAAGGACAAATGGACCACAACTACCACAGCCTCCACAAGACTCAGTCCAGCACAACTAGATGGTGCCTGGCTACATCCACCGACAGCTCTGACAAAGATCACAATAGAGGGCCCCGGACAGAGCTGGAGACAAATGTAGAACAAAATTCTAACTCACCAAAAAAAAAAGACTAGACTTACTGGTCTGACAGAGACTGGAGAAACCCCAAGAGTATGGACCCCAGACACCCTTATCGCGCAGTAGTGAAATCACTCCTGAGGTTCACCTTTCATCGAAAGATTAAACAGGCCCACAAAACAAAATGAGACTAAATGGGCACACCAATCCAGGGGCAAAGACAAGAAGGCAGAAGGGGACAGGAAAGCTGGTAATGCGGAACTCAAGGTCGAGAAGGGGAGAATGTTGACATGTTGTGAGGTTGGTAATCAATGTCACAAAACAATATGTGTATTAAATATTCAATGAGAAACTAGTTTGCTCTGTAAACCGTCATTTAAAGTACAATAAAAAAGTTTAAAAAATATATTAATAAGAGATCCTAAAGAAGGAAATAGAGAGAATGAGAGAGAGGCAATTTGACATAATGCCAAAATATTTTCCAAAATCAAATAAGTACATGACTATTCAGACTGAAGGAGCATACTGAGTCACATGCAGCTTGGAATTAATTGATTGGTTGGTTGACTGATGAGTGAATGAGTGAATAAATGAATGACTATTCTAGCGGTAGATTGAATAATGACATATCTGTGAAAAGGCCCCCTTAGCATAAAAGCAAACAATATATTGCTGACTCACCTTGATGCCAAGTTTATCTCCCAGAGACTGGAAAAAGATCTAATACTTTGAAAATCATTCAGATAACAAAAAAGAACTGCTTGAAGATGTGGTAATGTAGAAATTCCATTAAAAATTAAGAAAATAAAATTAGATCCCTAGCTCACCTCATAGATACAAATAAACTCCAGGTAGATCAAATAACTAAATATGAAAAGCAAAATATTAAGATGTTTGGAAGAAAACATAGGAGAATGTCTTTATGAATTTTGAAGATTTTTTTAATACACAAGATCCAAAAACACAAATGATAAAGGCAAAGTTGATAAATTTGGATAATTAAAGTTAAAACTTCTAATCACCAAAGGACACCATTAAAAGAGTTGAAAGACAACTCAGAGACTAGGAGATGTTTGCAGTACATATGACCTATAAAAGTTCAGTACTCAGAATTGACAAATGTATTGAGGAAAAGACATGGAACCCACGAGAAAAAGAGACAAAAGATATGAACAGGCAAATCACAGGAAAACCAACACAAATGACAGATGGATGGATAGACGGATGGAGATAGACAGACAGACAGGTAGAAAGTGAGATAGACCAGACTGCCCCCATCAATTAGTAAAACTTAAAAAGTCCAACATCACCGAGTACTGACAAAGATTTTGGCACATGGAACAATTCTACCCTGCTGATGGAAAAGTAAATTGGTACTACTCCTCTAGAGAAGAATTTGGTACCGTCTGGTAAAATTGTGGTGTTGGTAAAGAATATTTAATATACCATGGACTGACAGAAGAAAAGAACAAATCAGTCTTACAAGAAATACAACCAGAATGCTCCTTAGAAGCAAAGATGGCAAGACTTTGGCTCACTTACTTTGGACACATCACCAGGAAAGACCAATTGCTAGAAAAGGACAATGTGCTGGGTAAAGTGGAGGGTCAGAGAAAGCGAAGGAACTCCTCCATTAGATAGATTGACCCAATAGCCACAGTGATGGACTCAAACATACCAACGATCAGGAAGATAGCGCAAGACCTGGCAATGTCTTGTTCTGTTATACATAAGGGCACCATGGATCAGAGCCAACTTGACAGCAGCAAACAACAGACGCATATGCTACCCAGGAAGTCCACTCCTCAGTACATGTGAAACCCTTGCCCAGATGCACCTGGAGAATGTGCAAGAATGACCAGAGCACCATTGTGATAGCAAAACAGAAAACAATCTAAATCACCATCCACAGGAGACCTGAAAAGAAACACCCAAATGCAAGAGCAGTGGAAATGGGTTAGCTAGACCCACCCATGTCAACATGCAGAAATCTCACAAACATAATTTTGAGCAAAACAAAAATTTGAAGAAAATAAACAATATGTTACCATTTACATATAGTTTTAAAACGTGCCAAACAATACTGTATCTCAACAGCTAACCTGAAGGTTGGCCGGCCATCTGCTTCTGTAAAGATTACAGCAGGAAAACCCTATAGAGCAGCTCTACTCTGTAACACGTGTGTTCACCATGAATCGGAATCCACTTGGCGGTTTGGTTTTGGCTTTTATACTTAAGGATGCATACAGTGTATTAAAAGCATAAATCAATGTAGGGGAAGAACAAATACAAAAAGCAGGTTACCTCTGGGGAAGTCAGGGAGAATCAGCCCAGGAAGGGTACCCAGGAGGATTTATCTGGGTTGGTAGCATTTTATTTCTTAAGCTGGCAGGGAGATTTATGAGTACCCATTGGATATTCTACTTACCTGTCAAATATTGCAGAATTTACACAATTTCAATGATCATGATTTCTTGAAGTTCATCTGAGCCTGGAACAGATATATTAGACAGAGACAAGAGTGTACCCTCAATGTTAAGAAGACAAAGAGTAGGTAGGATTATTGTTTCCCTTTTGTAGAAGAGAAAATTGAGGCTTAGAAAGGTTATGAGACTTGCCCTTGGTCACAGATGGAAAGTTATGGGTTTGATATCAGGGCTGGTTCACATCCACGCCTTCTGTCCTACCTCTTCAGTGTCCTGGCTCGTGCCTGCCATGCTAAGTTCTCCACAAAGTATCTTTCAACCTGTCCCCTTGAAGTCCACCTTCTACCGTACATGGGCCTTAATGCATTCATTTATACATTTCACAAAAGTTTATGAAGATTGACTAGGTCCTGGGGGTTCTACAAGACACCAGAGACATTGAGTTTGGTTTCACACAGCTCATATCATCAGTGTGATGGGAAAATACCAGGGCAAATCTTTTCTTTATTTAAAAACACAAACAAATAAGCATCACATAAGCATCGATGTGAGGGCAGTGGGCCTAATGGAAAGTAAAAGGTCCACATTGGAGAGGGCGGGCGGGAATAAACCTTCCTCCCACCCAGGTTTGCAGGAGCGAACTGTTTTTGCAGGTGGAAAAATGACTACATTTCAATCAGGATCAAATTCCGGAGGGTTTGCCAGTGCCCACAAGTGCCCACATGGTACAGAGCCCTGGCTTGGCCAACTTCCTACTCAATAACCTATTTCTACATGTCTGTGGGTATTAAAAAAATAAAATGTAAGATAAACTCAGCTGAAACCCAAATGAATGGATTCGTTCCCATTTTAAAGCCGTTTGAGGGTGTTTTATAACCCACACTGTGTCTTTTACACATCTATTTTAAATACTGCAAACTTAACAATCATGATAGAATATATAAAACCCTTTATGAAATTCCATCTACAAAATTACAGCAAAGTCTAAGAGGTAAAACTGTGCAGTCGAGGCTGTGGGGCAGTGATGGAAGGGGTCCCAAACTGCATTCAATCAACCCTCTTTTGAACAAGGGGCATGAACTAACTATCCTGCTCATCTTCTTTAAGGTTACCTCGATTCTAAGCCTACCTCCTCCATGGAAATACAGGAATTTATAAGTGGCCAAATGCAATTTAGTAATGGTCAAGCTACAAAAACTGGGACCAGCTCCTTTTCTGAAGACCCCTCTCCTGTGGGAAAAGCCTTGGGCCACATTTAATAAAGCCAACTAACATCTACTTTGGGCCTGGAACTGTTCTAAGCACTGTACATCTATCAACTCATTCTAGCTCATCACAGCTCTATGAAACGGGTACTGTCCTATTTTACACATGAGGAAACTGAGGCACAGAGATGTCAAACAGCTTGCTCAAAGACACAGCCAGTAGGTGGCAGAAGCAGAATTTGAACTCAGGTCTGAAGCATGCACACAGCTAAGAAGACAGCGGCCCTCTTTGGACAAGCACCACATCTACTTTCCTTTGGAAGAAACAATGGCAAACAGAAGAACTGCTCAGCTTTCCCAGCATGTAGTTTCTCATGCAAATGGGGGCTCCAGCCTACCAGTCTTCTATTGTTGTTAGGTGCCGTGGAGTTGATTTTTGATCCCATGTGACAGAGTAGAACTGCCCCATAGGGTTTCCTGGGCTGTAATCTTTATGGAAGCAGATTGCCAGGTCTCCCCCCATGGAGCTGCTGAGGGGGTTCAAACCGCCAACCTTTCAGTTAGCAGCCGAGCACTTAACCATTGCACCACCATACATTCAATATAATACTGACCTCATTTCTTCCTGACAGCCCCTCAGATGTTTGAACAGAGCGGTGGCATGTATGAACTTTTACAACACATGTCTTACTTTTATCATTCAAGATAAAACATTTTAAGACATTGATACTGCCCTTCCTGGCTTCTTGCTCCCCCAAATTCTTGGTGACAGAGGTGCATCCTCTCTTCTGAGGGTGAATACAAGATCAGGGTAAACCCTGTGGCAACTTTGAGAGAAGATTCTTCACAAAGATGCTCAAGATGGGCGGCCTTCTATGGGAGCCTGTGCAGTGCTGGATACTACACCGGGCCCTGTTGTAGTTGTGATGTCATTTAATCCGTACTATCATTCCATTATACAGATTTGGAAACTGAGGCTCAGAGAGGTAAACGTTCCCATTGCCAAACAGCTGCTCCACGGCGGACATGAGAATTGAAGCTGGGTCTGCCTGAGTCCCACCTCAAAGATCCTTCCACTACTCCAAGTTCTCTCTGGAGAGAAGAAAGAGACAGGAGGCACAAGTGATGACAGCTCCCTTTTCGTCATTTTATCATGGTGGACTCTAGACACAGCAGCAGCACCACCACCACATTTGTGTCTGGTTTGCATAAACTCTAAGGCATCAACTTACCACTGCACCAGGCATGTCCTGGGGTTGGAGACGCGCCCATTCTCTACACATAGGGAACCCCTGTGAGCAAGCATTACACAAATAAACTTTATTCCCCTAAATTTGCCTCTGTTTCTTGCAGCTCCTGAGACAACACGCCAATATGTCTGTAATTTTTAAGCCCACAAAGGAAAGTCAATGTATAATAGAAGCATTTGCGGTGTTCAGCTACATCCTAACCCTCCTCTTACCAAATTTCTGAACAAACCTGGCCCTGATATGGGGAGACTGGAAGGGAAATGTCTGGCAAGCACACAGGATGATGTCTCACCTGAAATAGGACGCAAAACAGTGACAAGGAATTGAAAATAAGGGAGCAGGGAGAGCTCAACACACCTTCCTTCCAACGTAGACCTGGAGTTTCTGGCCAGCTGCAAGTAACGCAGAAACCACTATTAACGCCAGTAAGTTAGAATTAATCAAATATTATCATTTTACAAGCAATTAAATTCAATACTTAAAGCCAATTAATTTATTTTACAATACCTGGAAGCCAATAAAATACTATTGAAACCAATAAATGCATTACCTTTGGCATAATTGCAAGACAACCGAGATATGGTCCAGAGTGTACTCGAGAGTAACAAGATCATGGACAGGCCAGGCAAGAGATCTTGGGTCTCCACCACTCACTGGCTGAGCTACCTTGGGTGAACCATTTTATCTCTCTGATCCTCAGTTTTCTCATGTGTGAAATGGGAGTACTGTGTGTGACATGAAGCTGTGGAAATGATACAGCACCCTTCAGATAGGCGGCATTGTAATTCGAGAACATCGTGGTGTTTGGAATGTTCCTTCACAGCTTGTAAGCAATGTGGCAATCGTGGTGTCCAGAGGTGGAAAAGGGTTTCTACTCAAGTCCAACCTTGCTTGGCTGGAGGTGGCTTCATGGAGAGCTGTGTTGAGAAGGATTCTGAGGCTGCCTCTAAGGTCAGTGGGATGGAGCTCTGAGATCAATTAGCAATGTCTCCCAAAACTATGAGGCTATTTTCTTTATAACAGTCTCCAAAGTTGAGACCTTTGGTAACGTGTTCCTGGCCTTGGCAATTCCTGACAGGAAATGTTCTCTAAACAGGTTGAATTCTTGTGAATTTTCCAAGGAAGGCCTGAATTCCAGCTTCTGGACTCAGGCACATGGAACAGGCGGTTTCCCCTTTCTCGGTCCTCCTGCTTTTCTAAACAGGAGGCCGAGATGAGCAGTCCTCAAAGAATTCTTCATGTTCACACAGAGGGGCCAAAAGTCGACTTTCCCATCCGCCTTGAGGTTGGTTTTGGGCCACGGCCATGGGAATCACAGAGCGCGCTGTGACATTCTGATGAGCTCCACCGACACTGGCTTCATCCGACCAGGAGGGAATGCCAGGCCCTGCTCCTTGCCTGTGGACCCCCAGATGGCTCGGCTCCCCCTGGGCCCAGACCCAGCCCCGGTTCACAGGCCTCATCTACTCCCCAATTGCCAAGGCCTGCGGGGCCAGCCCCACGCCGAGCAGCCCATGGAGGTCTGTCTGTGTTTGTTTGAAATCGGACCTTGCAGTCAAGACTCCCTGGAATGTGTGCGGGGTGCTGCGCAGACAGCTGTCGGTTGGGGACCTCAGGAAACGGCGGGAAATGCTGGCGAGGGCCCAGGTCTGTACTGTTGCTGCAGCCTGCAGCGCCCCCGGGAGGACCAGGGAGCCCCCAGGACAGAGGTCCTGCCCCTTAATCTGGAAATGAGGAGCCCTGGTTCCTTCGGCCAAGGAGAAACCCATGGAGGAAGCGTTGGTTTTCTTATTTCACATGGCGGGCTTTTCCACAAGGAGGGTCATGCATGCTGAGTTTCTGGAGATTACTAGCAAGTCCGCTTTTTCCAAAGTCACATTCTCTGAACGGCCTGTCTTAAAGTAACAATAACAACAATAGCAATGGTAGTAATAACGAGAGCCCCCTCACTTAGTGAGCACTTACCCCAGAGAGGCTGTGCCCAGCAGGAGGGGCTTTCAAAACAGTTTGTGACCTCCCCCCATCAGGATGCATGGGAGCAGGCCTCAGGGGCCCCCACGGTGCCTGGTGTGACACTTTAGTCCCTGGATCATGAGGAGATCACAAGGAATGGTCCTGGGGGCATGGAGGCAGGCATCAGGGGTCCTCAGCAGCAGTTACTCACTAACCAGTCAAGGTATTGGGGCACTGCCTGAGTGTCAGCCTTAGGTAGTCTCCAAAATGCCCCAACACTTCTGCTCTGCCCCACACATGCAAGCCCTCCCACTAAGCATCAGCGCCGTGTCCCCTTCTCTCAAATCTGGGCTAGGCTGTAACCTTGAGTAATAGAATACAGAGGAAATGACATTTTAGGTCTTCTGAGCTCGGGTAGCAAGAAGACCTGGCAGCTTCCTCTTTCTCCCTCTTAGAGCCCTGAGTTTCCTGTGGGAAGCCCAGGCCGTCCCGTTGGGGAAAGAGGCCACACTAAGGAACCATTCATCTGGCTGAGCCACAGCCTCACCTGCTGTTCTCAGGGAACCACGAGACAGTGAAGAACCACCTGACTGAGCCTTAACTGCCCTAAGATAAAATAAAGGTCGTTACTTTAAGCCACTATGATCGGGATTCTTTGTTATACAGCGCTAGACGCCCAGAACGGCACCTGACGTACATTCCCTTATTTATTATCACCATAACCTGTGCGGTACATGTTAAAAAAAAGTCATTCTGCTCATTGGAGTGTGTGGGCCCCACGTGAGCACCCTGTGTTGTGCAGCCTCAGCAGACAGCACGCCCACCATTTCCGGCGCTTGCCCCACCCTCTGTCCCAGCGCCTTCTCATGGGAAAGCCTCCTCGGCCCCTGCCACATGACAAATGCTGTGGGTATATTTAGCTGCTGGGAGACTTCTCAGGGTGGCATTGTTGTTCCTGGACCTGGGTCCCGCCAGCATGGAAGAGTGGTGACTGGGCTTCCTCACTGCCCACCCTCATGTTTTATACACTCCCCCGCCACAGCTTCCTCAGAGAAGTGCAGACGTTGTATAACATTTATGAGCTTTACTCCTGCTGGTACTAACGGAACTGGAAAAAAAAAATCTCACTTTTTTGCTGCTGGAAAGTACTTTTCCATATTTCTGTCTTTGTTATGAAATCTCCCCAGCTATATTAGCTAATTATCCAAAACAAAATTGCCCAGTGAAACCAAACTCCTCCCACAGAGGGTAAAGGACTTTTATTCCCACCGAGCGGTTGTTCATCTCTCAGCCCAGCTCTCCCATCCCTCCACCCTCGTAAAAGGACTAGAAGCCAATGTGAGCAGTGAGAGTCAGGGAAGAGTAGAGGAGCAGGCTATGCCCAGCATCCTTCCATGTCTCTCCCTGGCCCCCTATTCTGCTTCTCTGTGCTCATCATTCAAGGCTCTGCTCAACCTCTGCCTCTGCCGGGAAGCCCTAGGGGAGTTTTCCCAATTCTTCACACTATCACATCTTGGTTGGTGCCTTCATATAACCCCAATCTCCTGTCTATAATCCAATCTCCCTTTGTAAGTCTTGCCTCCTCAGCTATCTCTTATGCTCCAATGTTCCACATCTCATGTTTTTCTTCCATACACCACCATCATCATGACTCAGCACAGACTTGGAACTCAGACACCATGCCTGGCGAGTTACATGGATTATTTCATTTATTAGTAGATGCGGTGATACCCTCCATTTCACAGAGGAGAGGCTGAGGCTCCAAAAAGGTGAGCCATCAGGCATAGCTGGGATGTGAGCCCAGATGAGAGCCAGTGTTGTCAACCATGTTAGTAATTAACCCATGACTCTGTATTTTTAATCGCCTCATAGGCATGTGAAAGCTGGACAATGAATAAGGAAGACCGAAGAAGAATTGATGCATTTGAACTATGGTGATGGCAAAGAATATTGAATATACCATGGACTGCCAGAAGAACGAACAAGTCTGTCTTGGATGAAGTACAGCCAGAATGCCCCTTGGAAGTGAGGATGGCGAGACAGTCTCGTTCACTTTGGACATGATATCAGCAGGGACCAATCCCTAGAGAAGGACATCATGCTTGGTAAAGTAGAGGGTCATCAAAAAAGAGGAAGACCCTCAATGAAATGGATTGACACAGTGGCTGCAACAATGGGCTCAAACATACCTACTACTGTGAGGATGGCGCAGGACCAGGCAAAGTTTCATTCTGTTATACATGGGGTCACTGTGAGTTGGAACCAACACGATGGCACCTAAAAACAACTGTCTACAAAACACCTAATGACCATCCAAAATTAAAAGAAGGAAAGTAATGGAGAGGGGCACAATCCAACTTTTGCCTCCAAGTGAGCAATAGAAAAAATGATAGCTCTTTAATGGTGATACTCACGCTGGAAAAGAGGTGTTGGAACAGACATTCTGTTACATTGTTCTTGGTGGTCAGAATTTACACAAATGTTCTAGCTCAAGAATTCTAAAAATAGCCAAAAGATTTTACTCAATAAGTCCTTCTATAGAAATATCTCCTACGGGAATGAGCAAAACATGGATAAAGATTTACACAGACGGATGTTCATTGCGGCATGACTTCTACTAGTGAAAACTTGGAAACGATGTAAACAAACAGCAACAGGGCTGCCATGTGGAAATACAGTCCATGTTTTCTTTCCTCTTTCCTTTTTCTGTATTTCTCAAATCCCTTCAAAATGCATGTATTACTTACATGATCAGGAAAAGATCAATCGTATTTTTAAGGCAAATCAGGGACACAGGTGCTGTCATGATTGTTGGTCAAGGACAAACTGGCACAAGCCCGTAGGGGAGCGTATTGACCACAATTCTCCTTCTAGGAATTCACCCTACATAAACCTCCACACAAATGCACCAAGATATATATGCAAGGATATGCACTGAAGCATGACTTGTAATAGCAAAAGACTCAACTCAACCTAAAAGTTTACCTAAAAGGGATGGCTAAATAAATTATGGTACATCCATACAAAGGAATACTGTGTAGTTACAAGGAAAGAAATGGAGCTATAACATGAAAAACTGGCCGTGATATACTGTTGAGTGAAAAAAGCAGGTTGCAGACCTGTGTGTATAGTATAATCCCATTGGCGTAAAAAATTATAAATATCTGTGATTGTTTATAGAGACATTGGAACATCTAGAAAGATATACACCAAATCCTAGCCAGAGCTGACCTGGATGGTGAACAGTCTGGAAGAAGGAGAAACTTTTATGTTTTACTTAGCTTTTATATTGCGAGAAATCTTTCCAAGAGTGGTATTGCTTTAGGCAAGTAAACATAGTCTTTCTTTACTTTCTGTTATGAAAAAATTCAAGCATATGCAAAAATAGAAAAACCAGTACAATGAATGCCAGTGTACCCATCACCCAGGTTTCAGCCTTAAAAATTATCAACTCATGCCCAACCTCATATCTTTTCTATGTCTACCCATCCATATTGTCTCGAGTGAATTTTAGGCATCATACCATTCCATCTACAAATAGCTTATTAGGTATCACGAAAAGATAAGGGCTCTTTTTTTAACACAACCATAGTACCATTATCACACCTAAAAAATAGTGAGAATTTGTTAATATTATCAAATGTCTAGTCAGTGTTCAATTTTCCAATTTCCCATAAATATTCTCCTGTGACTCTGCCCCCAGAGCCAGAGTCTATTAGTCCTAGGGAGCCCATATGACCCAATCAGAGTCTTATCTGAGATTTTTCATAGTCGGCAGCCATTTCTGCCCCCATGTGGAGGGAGCTGCTTTGGAGAGAGAGAGAAGAGATGACATGCAGACAGAAATGGGTATGAAACCCCTCGTGATCCCCTGGCTGAATTGCCAGACTCAGGTACACTCCTGCCTTTCCTTGGTTGAGATTTCATGCTTGCAGTAAATTCTCATTTTTGCTGAGTTTCAGTCAAGCAGGGGCACACTCCCTGAGGTGAGGGAAGGAAGGGCCCAGCAGCTGGCCCTGAGCAGCCATCTCACTTGTAAATTCAAGCTGTGTTGGAAAGCCAGCTCCTGCTCCTGTATTTGTTCAGGAGGTAGGGGTGGGGGTAGGGGGCACTTCTTCGCCCCAACCCACCCAACACCTGTTGGGGAACACTGACCCCATTGCAGAGTCTGGATTTACACGGACTCTGTATAACACCTTGTAAAGAGGATTGCTCATGCAGAAGATTAAAGCACACCATTAAGTAAGTTGTTTTACTTCTTCTGAGACCCGAGGAACTCTGAGGAAGAGTGAGGGACCCCATTACCAGGGGTGAGCTTCGACTCTCATCGGCAGCTCCTGTCAGCTGGCCAGGCTGGTTTATAAGGTGCAAATGTTGAGGGGAAGCCAGGCCATGCTGGAGGGAGGCTTGGGGCAGTCATGGGTCTAAATGGAAAGTTAGCACCAATAAAACCTCTGGAGGCCATGGCTCCCAGCCCCGCAGGACGATGAGGCCCTGAGTGGGGCAGGAGGAGGAGGAGGACTACTGCAGGACTAAGGACAGTCATCCCACACGTGGGCTGGGTACTAGCCTTCCTTTCCACTTGCTCCCTGATGGGCTGGTTCTAGGAGGCCCCTTGTGGCTGTAGGGGACAGGAAATGATCAAATTAGCTTGAGTCAAAAAGAGGGATTTGTTGTAAGGTGACATGGGTATCTCTTGGGACATTTAGGTCCCACAGAGGGCTGGAACTAAGAAATTAGAAATTAAGGTAGACACTCCAGTCTCTCTCTCTCCCTCCCTGTCTCTCTCTCTTCCCCCTCCTCTCTTTCTCTGCCTCCTCACTTTCTTTCTCTCTCTCTCTCTCTCCCTCCCTCTCTTTCTTCCTCTCTCTCGCTTTTACCTCTCCCACTCTCTCTCTCCCTGATGATCACATATGCTTCTCACGTCCTTGGGTATTCTCTGCCTCTTTCCCCACTCTGGACACGCTTTCTCCAGCTTTCTGTGCACCTGGCTGGATATGAAGGCCTCAAGGCTCCCATATTATATGCCCACCACTCAAGCTTCCCTCAGAGAAGTGTCTCTGAAGCCCAAATTTCTAAGTGAGGGAATATGATTGCCTACCTGGAATCAAACACTCATTCCCTGATCCAACTAACAATGGCCAGGTGGCCGCACAATGCACCATCTCCTAGTAGGTGGAGGGGACAGTCCTCAGAGATGTAGAAGTCAGTAGGTGAGCAGATACCACAAAAATGAAGGAACTAAGTTATATCAATCAGTAAGAAGAAATTTTAAAAACATGGAATTAAAAAAAACGATTTATAAAATGGGTACAGTATATTGTCTACATAAAGCTTGAAAAGTATGCAAAAAAAGAAAATCTCCTCTGCAAGGTCACTACCAAGGACAAGCCCTTCCCTGAACAGCCTGCTGTGACCCCTTGGAGCACCTGGGCTTTTCTTATGGAGCAAACATCTCTGCTTGGGCTGTGATCGTTACACATGTGTTTAATTCTTCACTGTGACTTGGAGGTTCCTACAGGCAGAGAATGCTTATGTTCTATTCACTGCTGAATTCCCAACACCTATTGCATGGCTCAGAACAGAAATATTTATGGATAGAAAGCAGGGAGGGAGGATGGAGTGTATATATCAACTCTGTTCCTCAAACGCTTTTTGAACCAACTTTGCCATCTTACTATCTGTCTCCCTCACTAAATGGTCAAAAAAATCTTGGACATGCTCATAACTTTTTGGAAGATCAAAGTTGAGCTGGACCTAAGGATGGCTTAGGTCCCTGGGGTGGGCGACATGTGAGGCAGAGACAGGATGACAGTCCCCGTCCCCACCGGTGTGGGCACATGTATACTGGTCAGCCTGTTGACTTGGTTGATGCCCACTACTGGCTGAAAGTAACATTGAATGGGAAGATATATTAGCAGGAATGGGGATGGGGTTTTAAGAAAATGGATTAATCTGGCTCCAGTGGAAGAGGGATCAGTCCCTGGAAAAGGACACCATGCTTGGTAAAGTACAGGGTCAGCGAGAAAGAGGAAGACCCTCAACAAGATGGATTGACATAGTGGCTGCAACAATGGGCTCAAGCATAAGGATTGTGGGCTTGGCCCAGGATCGGGCAGTGTTTCATTCTGTTGTACATATGATCGCTATGAGTCAGAATCGACTTGACGGCACCTAACAACAACAACAATGGAAGAAACCACATTGTAGGAAAATGGACTGGAAGAATTTGTAAGGCTAAATAAATTACAGTGCGTCCAGATGATGGGATACTATGTATCACAGGCCAGAATGAGTAGATAGGTCTGTGCTGATACAGAAAGAGTGCTAAGATATATTAGACATATTCTACACATAAAAGGAAGGTGCCCTGGTGGTGCAGTGGTTAAGCACTCAGCTGCTAACTGAAAGGTGGGCAGTTGGAACCCACCAGCTGTTCTGTGGGAGAAAGATGTGGCAATCTGCTTCCATAAAGATTGCAGCCTGGGGAACCCAATGGGGCAGTTCTACTTTGTCCTATAGGGTCACTATGAGTTGGAATTGACTCTATAGCATTGGCTTTATATATATATATACATATATATACACACGCACTGCCGTTGAGTTGATTCCGACTCATAGCAACCCCATAGTGTCTCCAAGGCTGTAAATTTCTACAGAAGCAGACTGCCACATCTTTCTCCTGTGGAGGGGCTGGTGTTTTGTAACTGCCAACCTTTCGCCAGTCCTGGGTGGTGCAAATGGTTAAGTTCGAGTCCACCTAGAGGTGCCTTGGAAGAAAGGCCTGTTGATCTACTTCTGAAAAATCATCATAGAAAACCCTGTGGAATACAGTTCTACTCTGACACATATGGGGATGTCATGAGACTGAGTTGACTCCACGCCAACTGTTTGTTTGTTTTATATACATAACAATACCTGAGATACATAGTTTAAAAAGTAGCATGGATAGAATGATACCATTTATGTCTAAAACTATGTAGATATAGGTGTAAATATAAGTGTGACTTTACATTTCTAGTGGTGCAGTGGTTAAGAGCTCAGCTGCTAACCAACAGTTCGGCAGTTTGAATCCACCAGCTGCTCCTTGGAAACCCTATGGGGCAGTTCTATTCTGTCCTTAGGGTCACTATCAGTCAGAATGAACTCGACAGCAACAGGTTTTTTGGTTTTACACTTCTAGAAAATTTCTAGAGGCGATAATGAAAATTGTGCCAAACCTTGTCTAGGGCAGAACCTTCTTGCATGATGTCATTCACAACCTCCTTCTGGAAAGAAATTTCCATTTCTGATAAAATGCTTAAGAGATTTTCATATACACCTCAAGTCGACCATCAGTCAGGAATCAATGACCATTGACCAGTTTTTCTTTTTTCTTGTATCCAGGCTAAGGATTTGGGACGCGGAGAGGGCTTTTAGTCTTTGCTTTACGTGGTTTTGTAATCTGAATTTTTGCCATTGGCATGTATTATTTTATTATACCAACTTTTTTTGAGGCTCTAAACGTATATCAAGGCCAGGTTGTGGACAAGCGTAAATGCCCTGTGGAAGTGTCTGGAAAGTATCATGCGACAGCCAGGAGCCAGGAATTTTTGAGTCAAGAATTATCCTGGGCTGACATGTCATTTTTAGAGGATTTACCTTGAACTGGTGATTTCCTATCTTCTTACCTGACTTTGTTCTCCTAAGCTTCTCCTAAAGTGTGGTTTGGAAATTGCGATATTTCCATCCAGATATTCAGAATAGGTTGAAATAGAAAGTGACTGTTAGAAAAAATGTGAAACCCTTTGAAATGCACAAAAAAGGACCATTGGATGTGCTTTTATTGGACTACTGGGCATTGCCCCGCAAACGTTCCAGAGTTCCCGGACTTGGGGAAGCTCTTCCCTTTCCTCTTTGACTCAGCAACAACTCTGTGTTATAGAACTCTGATAGTCGCACAAATGAGCCTGCCCAGAGAAACGCAAACAAGTCCCTCCTGTAGAGATACAATTAATTTCCTATAGAAAAGATGGTTCTAAACATTACATTTTCCCCCCTATAGATAGTAACTAGGTGTGAACTGAAATTCATTTTGGGTTTTTCTGTTCTTCAGCGTCTCCTATGAACCAGTTTTAACATCTTCCAGCCACTGTGAAGTTGATTTGGATTTATGGTGGCCCCATCGGTGTCAAAGTAGAACTGTGCTCCACAAGGTTTTCAATGGCTGATTTTTCTGAAGTAGATCGCCAGGTCTTTCTTCCCAGGTGCCTCTGGGTGGTCTTGAACCTCCAACCTTTTGGTTAGCAACCAAGGGTTGTTAACTGTTTGCACCACCCAGCAACCCCCTTAACATCTTAATAGCTCATGGGTGAACTAAATCAAATCTCTTGCATGTGTTCATTTACGTTTGCATGAAAGTTGTTATTTTACCTTTTGAAAATTATATTTTCAGATGACAAAGCCAGAGAAGAAGAAATGAGATCATGGTTCTGCTGCGCAGTTATCATCGAAGCAGAGAGCGATGGGAGATGACAATAATTTAGGGCCTGATTATTTTATTACTGAGCATGTCAGGAAGCCAGGGCCGGAAGAGAGAGCTGAGATGTGGAAACAGTTCAGGAGTCAGTTGGGCATGGAGAGACGGGGGCTGTTCCAGATGTGGCAGAGCGGCCGGGGGTGGGAGCAGATGGGGGAAGAATCGGGAACAAGGGAAAATCTGATTATCAGATGTGCAAATAGCTTACAGACATGTTTCTGTAATTATTCCATGCTACACAGGACAGAAAGAATGAAGATAGATGAAGAGTTGAGGAGACTGGGTGTGGTAAAACTTGTTATTCTTGAATCTGAACAATGAGGTGTTTTCTTAAAAGATAATCAGATAAGGAGCAAAAGGGAGACTTGTTCTAAACTGCACCCAAGCCCATGATAACACGATGTTTACATTAAATTTAAAGGCAGTATTTGCCCGTTCACGTGTGCTTCTTGCCCACATACAAGGGGTGGGCTGTGTTCTGAGTGATAATAATGCAGAATGGAAGGGCGGGGCGTGCCCTTTCATGAGAAGAACTGGTCTCCCAGGACCTTCTCAGTGTGGACCTGACCTGAATGAGGAAGAATGAGGAAGCGTCCGGATCCCTTCCCTGGACTCTGGATGGCTTTGAATGTTGGATCTGGTTAACTGAGGCCCAGGCTGTCACCGGGGCAGTGGCAGTTCAGTGGCAGAATTCTCGCCTTCCATGTGGAAGACCCAGCCAATGCACCTCAGGCGCAGCTGCCACCTGTCTGTCGGTGGAGGCTTGCATGTTGATATGATGCTGAACAGGTTTCAGTGGAGCTTCCAGACTCCAACAGACTATGAAGAAAGGCCTGGTGAACTTTTAGCCCTTTTGTGAATGACTTATTTCACTCAGCATAATAGTTTCAAGGTTCATCCATGCCGAAAATCAGCCCATGAAAACTCTATGGATCGCAATGGTCCAATCCACCACTGATCTGGCAGTGTCCTCATGCACATAACCATGGCAGCTCACTACCACAAAGGGCTGTCACACAGCATGACATGCCGCACTAGGCAGGGACATATGAGTGACAACCTGGGTGGGTACTCTGCTCCGTTCCCTCACTATCTCTGCCAGGTTGAAAGAGATTCTCTTAGACTGACTGAGCCCGTACAAAATCTTCAGACTTAAAACTCCTGCTTCAAAAAATACATAATACAAGGCCGTGTGTTTTAATATATGAAGAAGAAAAGTGGCATCACATTCTCGTTAAGCCCAGAGGTTTTGAAGTCAGGGTTCAAATTCTTGACTTTGGATTGGTACATCTTTCCGAACCTCAGGTCCCCCATCTGTGGGGTTGGCACCTCCCAGAGATGATGGATCGAGTGAGGTGGCACCTGGGATGCCCTCACTGTGACACCTGGCTTACTCCAAGCTCTTAGTTGTGGGGATATATGCCATTTAAACATGGCTGCACTGTTGACAACTGCAGCTCCCACAGGCCTC
>NW_004443989.1:10526695-10538604 GCF_000243295.1 Trichechus manatus latirostris
TGCCCGAAACTTATTGTTACTCACCCAAAGCCCATTGTTCTGTTATTTGCTTCACTGCTTGCTGTATTGACTATAAATAAACTCCTGAGACTGAAGCCGGGGTCGACTCTTCAGAGTGACCCTCCCGGCCCCACTTCTCTGTAAGAGTTGTGGCATTGGTTACTGTCTCTGCTGCCCCGACAACCGTCGCCGCTGTGACACTTAGTCCGTGGACATTGAACATTAAGATGATGATGAAGATTAGTAGTATTAATGTAAAATGCAAAAATTGAATATAAGCATTATCTTAGGGTACTGAGAGATAATCGATCTTTTTTTTTTTAAGTTGCCTTGGATTTTGTCACTTTGTAGTCTTTTCATTTGCAAAATGAAATAAGACTTGGATTCTGCAGAGAAGGTAGAAATAATAATTTCCATCATATTAAAATAATAACATGCAGCACTTTCTATGTGAAAGGCACTGTTCTAAACACTTGAAATGTTTTCTCCCATTGAATCCTCATGACACAACTATGTGGTGGGTGCTGCCCTGACCCCCATTTGACAGATAAGGAAACTGAGGCCCAGAAGGTACTGAGCCTGCCAGGAGGAGAGGGCAGCAAGTGGAGCAGGAACCCAGCAGTCCAGCCCTAGGAAGGCAGGCCCCTTGTGGGTCAGATAACAGGGACAGGTAGGGCTAAGACCTCTCGGGCATAACTGGGCCTTTAGCTCACCTGGTGTCTTGCCTCTGAGCCAACTTAGGGGATCCCCAGAGATGACCCCAGGAAGCCTCTTGTTCCTGTGCCTTTGAACTTGCGTAAAGACCAAATCTGTTCTGGTGGCCAGAAACCAGCTCCCTCACACGTGGCACAAGAGAATCCCCAGCTTCCCTTACTAAGAAAAATTAAACACCATATGAAGATAGTAATGCCCTGGCTGGGCTGGCAGTGGGTCCATCGTGGGCACTGGAAAGACAGATTTCAGCAGACAGATGGCTGGTCTCCAGCCCAGGCACACCCCATGCCAGCCCTCAGGTACAGGCCAATTAATTGGTGAAGTCCGCTGCAAGGACCCCACTGGCCCAGGAAGTTTCGGTTCGAGCCATTTTCCATTTGCGCAGGAAGTGGTGGGCAGTGCAAGTGGGGGAGAGCCTTGGCTTTGGATAGCGAGAAAGCAACGGGCTGGGAAAGGACAGCTGGGTTCAAGGACTTTATCAAGTTCACCCTCAACATCATGCACTCATGGGCACTTCCCAGGTAACGTTCCCCAACTTCCGGGCACCAAGCCTGCCTGGGGGCCTGGGAAGAGTTAGCCAGTGTCTGCAGATCCGAGGATGAAGACAACCCCAGCAGACGGTGTTTGGGCACAAAAATTCCACTTCTGCTTCGAGCTTCGGGACGCCTGGGCTCGGCGCAGCCAGGCTAACAGAGGGGCCTTTCATTAGACTCTCAGGAGAGATTTCCAAAAAAGAAAAGTAGAGTCTTTCAAAAAAGAAAGTTCAGGCCTCAGCAAAACTGCTTTTAAAAAAATTTTTTTAGATCAATTTTTGTGGTTTTAATAAAAGCAAAGGATTTTGTGGTTTTCCCTCAAATTTTTCACCATTTTCCATAAAAACAAAAGCCAATATTTGAAACCATTTTTCCCCAGTGAGAGTGGCAACGTTTTTGCCCAGGGACAGTTTCTTGGAAACATATCCTTGCGGCATTCCAGCTTTGCCATTGCTCTGGTTGTGCCTGAGAAAACCCTCAATGTACTGTGTGCGGGCATATTCCACCTGCAGCCAATTGCATCCGCCCACATCCCAGAGAGGTGCTTCCCAGAGGGACTGACCATGGCAGGAAAGGTTCTTTTTTCCAACAGACTGTATAAAAGGGAACTGTGCTCCATAGGGTTTTCAATGGCTGATTTTTCAGAAGTAGGCCCCTGGGTGGTGCAAATGGTTAATGCACTTGGCTGCTAACTGAAAGGCTAGAGGTTCGAATCCACCCAAAGGCACCTCGAAAGAAAAGCCTGGCAATCTACTTCTGAAAAGTCAGCCATTGAAAACCCTGTGGAGCACAATTCTATTCTGAAACACATGGAGTCACCATAAGTCGGGGTTGACTCCATGGCAATTGGTTATATTAAAAAGGGGAACTTGAAAGCAGGATTCAGGCACAGGTACACCAATGTTCACAGCAGCACTATTCACAATAGCCAAAAGGTGGAAACAACCTAGATGTCCATCAACAGATGGATGGATACACAAAATGTGGTTGATCCATTCAGTAGAATATTACCCAACCATAAAGAGAAATGAAGTCCTGATACATGCTACGCCCTGGATGAAATTGAAAACATCATACTGAGCAAAATAAATCAGTCACAAAAGGACAAATATTGTATGATCCCATTTACATGAAATATCTAGAATAAGCAAATGCATAGAGACCAAAGTTTATTAGTGGTTACCAAGAGTGGGAGGGAGGGGGAAAGATGGAGTCATTGCTTAGCGGGCACTGAGTTTCTGTTAAGGGTCATGGGAAAATTTGGAAGCAGATGGTGGTAATGGTTGCACAAGATGATGAACGTAACTAATGTCACAGAATTGCACATATAAAAAAGTCAATAACATGAAGGAATCTGGAAGGCATTATGCTGAGTGAATTTAGTCAGTCACAGAAGGACAAATATTGTATAAGATCACTATTATAAGAACTCGAGAAAAGGTTTAAATGCAGATGAAAACATTCTTTGATGGTTATGAGGGTGGGGAGGGAGGGAGACGAGTATTCACAAACTAGATAGTAGATAAGAATTATCTTACGTGAAGGGAAGGGCAACACACACTGCAGGGGAAGTCAACACAACTGGACCAAACAAAAGGAGTTTCCTGAATACAACCAAACACTTCAAGGGACAGAGTAGCAGGGGCAGGGGTCTGGGGACCATGGTTTCAGGGGACATCTAGGTCAACTGGCATAACAAAGTTTATTAAGAAAATGTTCTGCATCCCACTTTGGCGAGTGGCATCTGGGGTCTTAAAAGCTAACGAGCGGCCATCTAAGAGACATCAGTTGGTCCCAACCCACCTGGAGCAAAGGCAACTGAAGAACACCAAAGACACAAGGAAAATATTAGCCCAGGAGACAGAAACGGCCACATAAACCAGAGACTTCATCAGCCTAAGACCAGAAGAACTAGATGGTGCCTGGCTACCACCAATGATCGCCCTGACAGGGAACACAACAGAGCCCTGACGGAGCAGGAGAAAAGTAGGGTGCAGAACTCAAATTCCAGTAAAAAGGCCAGACTTAATGGTTTGACTGAGACTGGAGGGACCCCAGAAGACATGGCTCCCTGGACTCTCTGTTAGCCCAAAACTAAAACCATTCTTGAGGCCAACTCTTCAGGCAAAGTTAGACTGGACTATGGGACATAAAATGATACTCATGAAGAGTGGGCTTCTTAGCTCAAGTAGATACATGAGACTAAATGGGCAGCTCCTGTCCAGAGGCAAGATGAGAAGGCAGAGAAGGTCAGGAGCTGGTTGAATGGACACAGGAAATCCAAGGTGGAAAGGAGGAGTATGCTGTCACAGTATAGGGAGAGCAATTAGGGTCGCATAGCAATATGCGTATAAATTTTTGTATGGGAAACTGACTTGAATTGTAAACTTTCACTTAAAGCACAATTTAAAAAAAAAAGGTTGAAGTGACAAATGTTTTGTTTTAAAGGAGAGGACATCTTACTTTCTAAGGAGTAGAATACGAAGGTGTCAAGTGATTTCTGATATGCAAGGTCGTGCCTTAAACAAATCTGATTGTAGCAGAACAAAAAAAAATCTGCTCCCTTGTAATGCTCATTATAGTTGAACGAGTAGAATCAGCATTTTTGAGAACTCAGAGAAGCCTGGTTCAGCCGTCTTATTTTACAGATGGGGAAACTGAGGCACAGAAAGGCTGCAGGACCTTCCTAAGACATAAACAGTGTTGGCAGAGTTACAATTTCAATCCGCGTTTCTTTGCCTTCACCCAGTGCTTTTTCGTTTCTCCCACATCACATACCCTCTTCTCTCAGCAAAACGTACTTATTTTTATCAGTGCTTCATTCAAATATTATCTACACTTTGGCCAGCAGACTTTAACATTTCTTGATCACTTAGAACTAAAGATCAACAACCTTCAGCCTCTTAGATTTGAACTTCAGCACACGATTCCAAACTCTGACAAACTCTTCCTTTCAGACTGGGATCAAGAATGCTCCAGGTTCTCTCCTTGTCAGTGGGCACCACAGGCAGGTCAGCCGTCTGTTTCAGCGGTGGCAGCTCATCTCTGTCACCATGAGCGCCTTCAGCAGCGCCCTTCACCCTCAAGTACTGAGTCTTCCTCAAAAATGAAAAAGGACGATACATATCTCCATTTCATGATATTTCAGTTTATGAAGATAAGGATGTGTTCCACATGGTGGTTAAGTACCACAACGGTCTAATGCAAAAATGCAGATTGCTACAAAGGACGCTTTAAACCCAGTTAAACAAGATATGAAAGAAAACTCCGTTATGCTGAAAATTTGTTCCCTTAAAGGATACACGTGGAACTATGGTGCCCTCCCTCAAACTCGGGAAGATCCAGGACACTATGACAGACACACTGGCTGTTGTGGCAACAGCGACCCAAATGATGTGTGTGAAATTGGGAGCAAGATATGTGTGAGAGGTGAAATAATCAGTGTGGAAGTTTTGAGTTTACTGGCTATGGTTTATGAATGTGGATGACCCCGATGCAGCCGATTATAATGATATTAATGATGTCAAACGGCTGAAGCCTGGGTACCTAGAAGCTACTGTGGACTTGTTTAGAAGGTGCAAGGTTCCTGATGGAAAACCAGAGAATCAGTTTGCTTTCCATGCAGAATTTAAAGATAAGGATTTTGCAACTGATACTATTAAAAGCACCCATGACCACTGGAAAGCATTGGTGACTAAGAAAACCGATGGAAAAGGGGTATGTAAGTGTGAGTGTGTATGATTCTGTGTGTGTGTCTGTGTCATTGAGGGAGTTGTGTGCATGTCACTGTGTGTGAGTGTGTTGGTGTGTGAGTCTGTGTGTTGGTGTGTGCACCTGTGTGTGTATATGTGTGGGTGTGTGAGTTTGTGTGTGTGTGTGCAAGTATCTTTATTAGGGTAGAACCAATTATCTGGAATCTTTTTGGCTAAAATTTAGGAAATTATTGGTAAAACAAACTCTCACACCTATGCAACCAACATTTTCTTAATTCAGTAAATATTCAACGAGCGCCCTCTGGGTGCCCAGCAGCATGCCGGGAGAGAGCAGTTAACAAGGCAGAGAAAGGCTCAGTTCCTGCAGAGCTCACAGTCTGACCCCAGGAAGCTTATGAATGAGAAACAAACATTATGCCCTACCCAAGACATCGAAATAAACTCTAAAAACCACATGATGTTGCAGTGAGAGGAAAGCCTGAAGCCTCCCAATGAAACTGGTTTCTTTTTTAACACGGAGAAAAGAAAACTCTGCTTTCCATAAGCAGTTGTTTCTGCAAGGTAAATGAAATCAATGAGATCATTTAACCTTTCCCCACAGATTCTATGGGATCAGAGGGATGTCTGTTCGCAGCCTGGGAAACCAGGGCTGCTCACGCTCACACACCCAGCACTCCGCTGTCCGTCCACCTAAATCCTGCCTTTCTGCGTCTGCTAAGAGTTCAATGTCAAATAAAATGCTTTCCGAGAATTCTGGGCTCCACAAAGACAGGCTAGTGATCTGGACTGATCATTGTCTGTGAGGTAGTGGAGAGGGGTTAATTTAAATATGTTGAGAACGTCTTAGTGGTGACAGTGAGCGGATTTTTTTTTTAAGGAAAACTTTATTGGGAGTATTTTTTCCCCTTAAGTGTGAAATTTGGCAGGTCGCTGCATTCTGGGATGGACTGCTGAAGACTCGGTTAATTAGGAATAAGGTTCAGGTCCAAGGTAAACATCTTGAGTCTGCTAAGTCTTCTTAGGATGTTTGTCTGCAATGCTTCTGAAAATAGTATAGCTTTCCGTAAAGAAATATTAGCTGCCGTTCATAAATGGAGCTGGCTACGTCCTCACCCAGCCCTGACTAAATTGGTATTAGATGAGGGATTAGTCTCTGATTTTATTTGAAAATCCCAGGAGGAAAAGCAGCACCAGCCACTGCTTTCTTATCCGCTTTTCAGACTGAGGCCTGAAGGCTCGGCGACTGGGCTTCCGTCTTGAGCAGCGAAGTGGGGGATTGTTAAACCAGCCCTGAGGGTTTGCTCAGAAATGGGGCAGCTAACTGCTTACTGTTTGTTGATCCACATAGACAAGGAGCACCACATCCACAGAGCATTGTTTAGATGGGGATGCACCATCCTTACGTGTCCACTCCTGCAATCCTGCAGCCAGAGCCAACTGTGCTCTGGGATTTCACATCTTCTCCACTCAGTTTCCCTTATTTTTCTTTGTGTCTTCAAACTACCCTGTGCTAAGGGGGATATCAAGTCTCCTTGAATGCCCAGGGGGGCACATAGTGAGAACAGCGCCCTTTGTTTTGGGGGAGCAATACTCCAAAGCCACCCTAGGTCCCTCCACACTAGCCCCGGACAGCCTCCATGATAGAACACGCTGCACCTCTGATGAGTGCCCTCTATGGGCCAGGGCAAAATCAACCGCTCCATTTTTTGGATGGCTAAGCCAAGACTCAGAAAAGTTTAGCAATTACTCTCGCATCCACAACAAAGTGAAATGGACATGTGAACCCCGACAGTTCAGACTTCAGAGCCCTGCACTCTCTACTCCTTCAGCAGTGGACCCACTGGCCTCAATAGAGCAGACTGCTTCCAGCGTTTATTGAGCAGCTGAACATGGAGATCTTAGTCCTCATCATTATGGAGGATGTAAAGAAACAAGTCCCGCAGCCTCCAGGAGCTTGAAGCAAGTCGGGCACACAAGATACAGACATGCACATCAACATGCGTGTCTACATCTTAGGAAGATAAAGACTAAAGGAGCAGTGGGTAAGAGATGCAGGAGGTCCCTAGACAAAAATCAAGGCAGTGCTTAAAGAAAGGAGTCATCAAAAATTGGCAGAGAAGTAAAAAGAGATCATCCATTTCTGACTGGTGGAGAGATCTTATCAGAAGTCTTTGTCTGATAATGAACATTTTCCAATCACACAGCAGCATTTTTTAACTCTTAAAAATGCCTCCCATGGAGCACGAGGGAGTTCCTGTGCAATGATGAGCCAGTTCTGTCTTCTGATGGTGGTGGCGGTTCCACAGATCTACACGTGAGATCAGATGTCTAGAACCACACGCACACATGCACACACACGCAAGTGCATAAAAAATGGGTAAAACCTGAGTAAAGCCTGCAGCCCAGTTACAGCAACATTGCAACGTCAGCTCCAGATTGTGATACTGCACTGCAGTTACATGTCACCTATGGGGAGATGGATGAAGGGGTCAGAGACTCTGTATACTGTTTTTGCAACTTCCTGGGAGTCTATCATCAGTTCAAAAGTAAAAGTGAAAAGGAAAAAATATCTTCCCCCATTTCTTCTATTCCAGTAAGTATTTTCCCAGCTAGTTTTGGTTGTACTGTTTGTAATATGTACCACACCTAAAATCACGTTTGCAGGAAGTTGTTGTTAAGTGCCATTGAGTCAGTTCCGACTCATAGCGACCCCATGCACAACGTAATGAAAGTCTGCCCTGTCCAAAGGAGGCTAGAATAATTCCATTTCCAGAGTATTTCCAGAGGTTCCGTTTAAGTCTCCCATTAATCCTGGAAGGAGGCACAGCAAGGATTCACGTGGCCTTACAGCAAATGGAGTGACTGGGACTCGGCAAGGTTCACCCACGAGGCTGGGGCCCTCAGAGAATGGGGCCACGTTGACTCTACTCACCGCCCCCCTCCCCATGTCCCCTGCTCCCAGCACTGTGCATGGAACATGGAAGAGTCAAGAAAATACTGGTAAGTGGATAAATAATTTAGTTAAGACCATCACTGGTGATCAATAGGGCTGGAAAACACAGAGTGAACCCTAATGTAAACTATGTTGTTGTTATCGTGAAGCACCATTAAGTCAATTTTCCTAGACTGAAATCTTTACACAAGCAGATCACCAGGTCTTTCTACCTTGGAGAGCTGGTGGATTTGAACCGCCAACCTTTTTGGTTAGTAGCCAAGCACTTAACCATTGCACCACCAGGGCTGGACTTTAGTTAATAATAATTTATCAATACTGGCTCATCATTTGTGGCAAAGTTACCACACAAATGCAAGATGTTAATAATAGGGGAAACTGAAAAAAATAAAAAATAATAATAATAGGGGATACACCATGACCAAGCAGAATTTATTCCAGGAATGCAGGGATGGTTCAACATTAGAAAATCAATCAACATAATACACCACATTAATAGAACAAAGGAAAAGAACCACTGATCAATCTCTATGGATGCAGAAAAAGCATTTGATAAAATCCAACACCATTTCTTGATGAAAACCCTAAAGAAAATTGGAATAGAAAGGAAGTTCCTCAATATGATTCAGAGCATATATGAAAAGCCAAAAGCCAACATTATACTTAATGGAGAAAGACTGAGAGCTTTCCTCTTGAAATCGGTAACAAGTCAAGGGTGCCTGCTCTCATCACTTCTATTCAATATTTTATTAGAAGTCCTAGCCAGAGTAATAAGACAAGACAAAGAAATAAAAAGTATCCAGATTGGAAAAGAAGAAGTAAAATTATCTCTATTTGTGGATGATATGATCCTATATATAGAAAATCCCAAAGAGTCCAAAAGAAAACTTCTAGAGCTAATAGAGGAATTTAGCAAAGTTGCAGGGTACAAGGTCAACCAACAAAAATTGGTTGGGTTTCTATACACCAGCAATGAGAAATCTGAAAGGGAAATTAGGGAAACAATTCCATTTACAAAAGCATGTAAGAGAGTAAAATATCTAGAATAAATCTAACCAGAAACATGAAGGACTTATACAAAGAAAAATATAAAACACTGCTGAAAGAGACTGAAGCAGACTTAAATAAATGGAAAGATGTTCCATGTTCATGGCTTAGAAGACTTCATATTGTTAAGATCTCAATACTAATCGAAGCGATCTACAGATTCAATGCAATCCCAATCAAAATTCTAACAGCCTTCTTTATAGAAATAGAAAAACCAATCCTCAACTTTATATGGAATGGCAAGAGGCCTCGAATAGCTAAAGCAGTGTTGAAAGAGAAGAAAAAGTAGGAGGACTCACTCTTCCTGATTTCAAAACATACTATACAGCTACAGTAATCAAAACACCCGAGTACTGGTATAACAATAGACACTTAGATCAATGGAATAGAATTGAGATTCCAGAAATAAAACCATACATCTATAGTCAACTAATTTTTTACAAGGGTGCTAAGTCCATTCATTGCAGAAAGAAGAGTCTTCAATAAATGGTGCTGGGAAAATTGGGTTCCCATATGTAGAAAAAATGAAACAGGATTCATGTCTCACACCATACACGAAAACAAATTCAAAATGGATTAAGGACCTAAATGTGCAAACTAAAACCATAAAATTCCTGGAAGAAAAGGCAGGGACAATGCTGTCAGGCCTCGCTTTTAACAATGGATTACAATAACAAAATATAATAACAATATCATAATAAAAGCACAAACAGCAAAAGACAAATAAATGGGACTTCATAAAAATTAAAAACTACTGTTCATCAAAAGACTTTACCAAAAAACTGAAAAGACAAGCTACCAACTGGGAGAATATCTTCATAAACAATATATTTAACAAGAAACTAATAACCAAAATATATATAAAACTTCGACAACTTAACAACAATAAGATAAATAACCCAACCATAAAATAGGCAAAGAACTTGAATAGACATTTCACCAAAGAAGACATTTAAATGACCACCAAACACATGAAAAGATGCTCATTAGTCATCAAAGAGATGCAAATCACATTTTGGTGCAAATGGCACCATAATGAGATGCCATTTCACTCCCACTAGGATGGCTAAGATTAAAAAAAAAAACACACACAGAAAACAACAAATGTTGGCAAGGATGTGGGGAAATTGGAACCCTTATCCATTGCTGATGGGAATGCAAAATGGTATAGCCACTGTAGAAAACAGTGTGGTGGTTCCTCAGAAAACTAAAAATAGAACAACCATTAAAAAAAAAAAAAAAAAAACCATTGCCATCAAGTTGATTCCAACTCATAGCGACCCTATAGGACAGAGTAGAACTGCCCCATAGTGTTTCCAAGGAGCACCTGGTGGATTCAAACTGCCGACCTTTTGGTTAGCAGCCAAACTCTTAACCACTACGCCAAGCAGGGTTTCCAGAACTACCATGTGACCCAGCAATTCCACTCCTAAGTATATACCCAAAAGACTTGAGAGCAGAGACTCAAACAGAGATTTGTACACCAATGTTTATTGCAGCACTATTCACGATAGCCAAAAGGTGGAAACAACCTAAATGCCCATCAACAGATGAAGGAATAAATAATATGTGGTACGTACATAAAATAGAATACTACTCAGCCAGTAGGAGAAATGAAGTCTTGATACATGCTATATAATAGGGATGGAGCTGGAAGACATTATGCTGAGTGAAGTAAGTCAATCACAAAAGGACAAATATTGTATAACCTCATTTATATAAAAAGACAAGAAAAGACAAATGTATAGAGAACAAAGTTTATTAGTGGTTACCAGGGGCAGGAAGGAGGGGAAAAGTGGGGTGGGGAGGTTAACAGCGATAGAAATATCACATTGATTAAGGATAGGGTTACACAGTCAATTATTGTAATTGCTGTCAATAAGTTGCACACCTGTAAAAAGGTAAATTGGCAAAAGTTGTGTGATAGATATATTTACAACAACGACAAAGAAAAGACAAGAGTAGCTGCTGAGGCTGCTTATGTACAACTGAAAACCTCATGGGATTTGGTTCCTTGGTTTGGAGGTTTAGGGTCATGATTTCATGGGATTTCCCAGTTATTTGGCCTAATAACATGTTTAGTGTCTCTGTTCTACCTCCTAGTTCAATGGGTAGTGCCTAGGGTCTTAAAAGCTTGCAAGCAGCCATCCAAGGTACAACTGTTGGCCTCTATCCTCCTGGAACAACAGAGGAAGAAGGAGAGCCAGGAATAGGAGGATATGGAATGTGTGGCTAATTGCCTCCGTGAACAACAGCCTCCTTTACCATGAGACTAGAAGAACTGGATGGTGCCTCACTGCCATTACTGAACATTTTGGTCAAAGATTCCACAGAGAATACTACCCAACGATAAAGAATGACGATGAAGCAGTGAAACATCGTATAACAGGGAGGAAGCTGGAGGTCATTATGCTGAGTGAATTTAGTCAGTCACAGAAGGACAAATACTGTATAAGACCACTATTAGAAGAACTCAAGTAAAGGTTTAAACACAGAAGAAAACATTCTTTGATGGTTACGAGGGTGGGGAGGGAGGGGGAGGACTATTTACTAACTAGATAGTAGGTAAGAATTATCTTAGGTGAAGGGAAGGGGAGCACTCACTGCAGGGAAAGTCAGCACAACTGGACTAAACCAAAGCTAAGAAGTTTCCTGAATACAATCAAACACTTTGAGGGACAGAGTAGCAGGGGTGGGGATCTGGGGACCATGCTTTCAGGGGACTTCTAGGTCAAATGGCATAACAAAGCTTATTAAGAAAATGTTCTGCATCCTACTTCGGTGAGTGGCATCTGGGGTCTTAAAAGCTTGCAAGCAGCCATCTAAGGTCCCAACCACCTGGAGTAAAGGAGAATGAAGAACACCAAAGACACAAGGAAAGTAGTAGCCCAAGAGACAGAATGGGCCACATAAACCAGAGACTTCATCAGCCCGAGACCAGAAGAACTA
>NW_004443989.1:10538815-10631356 GCF_000243295.1 Trichechus manatus latirostris
GTCACATAACAATGTATGTATAAATTTTTGTATGGGAAAAAATTAAAAAAAGATTCCATAGAAGAATCCTGATCAAAAGGGGGAAAACATAGAACAAAATTTCAAATTTACATGGACTCCAGACTTCCTGGGGCCATGAAAGTTGGATGAACCCCTGAAACTATTGCCCTGAGATAATCTTTAAATCTTAAACCAAAATATCCCCTGAAGTCTTCTTAAGACCAAACAATAGTTTAGCTTAACTAGAAAAATGTCTACCTTGAGCATTATGCTTTTTTAAGAACTATCTGTATGGGATCAAACCGATAATAGCATCTCGAAAGATTAGATAGGGGGCAGTCGATTTATGTTAATGGGGAGGAAAAACCTCAGAAAAGGAGGGTGAGAATGGTTATACAATCCAAAGAATGTAATCAATGTCACTAAATGGTACATGTAGAAACTGTTGAATTGGTATATGTTTTGTGATGTGTATTCTCAACAACAGAGCCCTGGTGGCGAAGTCGTTAAGTGCTATGGCTGCGAAACAACAGCTCAGCAGTTCAAATCCACCAGCCGTTCCTTGGAAACCCAGCGGGGCAGTTCTACTCTGTCCTATAGGGTCACTATGAGTTGGAATCAACTTGACAGCAATAGGTTATTCTTAACAACAACAAAATAAGTAAAATTATATTTAAAAATAATAATAATAGGGGAAACTGGGAGGGCGGGAGAGATATATGGGAACTCTCTGTACTTCCTGCACTGTTTTCCTGTAAACCTAACACTGCTCTTAAAAATAAAGTCTATTAATTTAAAAAAAAACTTTCCTGGTCAGTTCAGGCTCGTAAACAAACAAGAGCCAGCTCACGGTCTCAAACAAAGGGGGCATTAACAAGAGGAAAAAATTGCTGAAAATATTTTGCAACACCTAGGCTTACAGGGGAAATGGGACCAATCTGTGGCTCTCCACCCTCCTGAGATATATCCCAGCGTGCCTGCTCCATAGCTCCAGGGAGAAGAAAGCAAATCCTAAAGGAGCATCCAAATTAGCCATGGTTTGGCCTCACCTCACCTGACTCTTTTCTTCATTCCACAGCTCCATAGATTTCTCTGTCTTTATACACCTCCACTGGTCTCGTCTCTGCCTTTTTTCCCTGTACTGTATATGAAATCTTTACGTCAGGGAAGAATTATGCAGGGTCAACACTGATTCAGAAGCACGGTTGGCAGTGCTGCCTTCTTGGAAGACCTTGAGAAGGAAAGTTTGGTACGTGCTCTATGGGCCGACAGCAGGAAATAGCGGCCCTTTCTCCATCCATTTCCAGCTTTTATGAGGCAGTGTTAGGGGAAACATGTCAACTTCTCACCTGAAACACAGGATGAAAGAGATCCAGCCCTGCAAAGCCAGACAAAGGCCCGACCATAGAAACGGGTCAAGGAAACTGTCCCCAGAGGCCTTGGTGATCAAATGAAGCTGTTGGTGGGTTTTCATCTCAGCTTCAAATGGGCCAAGCAAAAAAAAAAGTGGGACGGGGCTCTGAGAAGGCTACATGCTACATGATTACAACTCTATGACTTTCTGGGAAAGACAAAACTATAGAGGCAGTGAAAAGACAAGTGGTTGCCACGTTCCAGGGGAGAGGGAAGAGATGAACAGGGCATTTTTAGGGCAGTAAAACTATCCTGCAGGATACTGCAATGGTGGATACATAATATACATTTATTAAAAACCGACAGGACTGAACAATACAAAGAGTGAACCCTGATGTCAACTATGGCCTTTAGTTAATAATGATGTATCGATATTGGTTCATACGTTGTAACACATGTACCACAGAGTCTTAGGCTGGGCTCTCTAGAGAAGCAAAACTAGTAAAGCATATAAATATATAAAGAGATAGATTTATATCAAGGATATGGCTCACGCGGTTATAGAAGCTGGAACATCCCAAGTCCTTAGGTCAGGATAGAGGCTTCTCTGGATTGGCGTAGCCACAGGTTCTGGCAAATCCAAGATTGGCAGGTCAGAGAGCAGGGCTCTGGCTCACAGGCTGCAAAGATTGATGAATCCCAAGATCAACAGCCAAGACTGCAGGTAAGCTGCTAGCTCAAGTCCCAAGAACCGGAGGCCAGATGAACAGGAGCCAGCTGCAGGATCCAGAGCAAGCAAAAGCTCATGAGCCTTGCCAGAATGTCCACTTACATTTGATGCAGGCCACATGCCCAGGGAAACTCCCTTTCAACTGATTAGCTACTCACAGCAGATCCCATCATGGAGGTGATCATAGTATATCAAATCCCATCATAGAAGTGATCACAACGTCATACAACTGCCAAACCACTGAGAATTATGGCCCAGCCAAATTGACACATGACATTAACCATCACATATAGGAATGCATGATGCTAATAATAGGAGAAACTGTGTCCAAGGAGAGAGGGGGTCTATGGGAACTCTCTGTACTTTCTGCACAATTTCTCTGTAAACCTAAAACTGCTCTAAAAAAATAAAATCTATTTTTTAAAATGGAAGAAAAGGCTCTGGGAATTAGCACATGGACATATCTTTTTGGGGAGACTATTCAGCCCCCTACACTGAACAGTGAGAGGCTTTGCCCTGTACGGGTTGTGTTGGTTGTCCACCCAGCAGCCATACCCCCTTCTTCTTCCTAGCAGAGGCCAGGGTCTGCGAGGTGGGCCCCACTCAGCCCCGGGGCTCTCCTATCATGTCAGCCCCATTCCATGCCATGATGGCTCTAGCCAATGGCATAAAGGGGAGCCTCCAAGGGGTGGGGTGGAGGGCGCTCCTGGTAAAGGCCATCTTCACTGATGAAACTTGGTCCAGAGGAGCAGAACCTTAGTGCTCTGGGCACACCTATGCGGACCAGGCCTGGTGCCCAGGCAGCCATCTTGGGAGCAGGAGGAGCCAGCCTGGGGTCATGCCCAACACCCTGCAGGTGGCAGAGTGGACAGAGGGGGGCAGAGTGTCCTAAAGAAGGTCGGCAGTGACTACAATCACCAACGCTATAATCCAAACTACTCCAGCTTCCCAAGGCGTGTGAAATAATAACCTCCTCCTTGTTAAGCCAAGTGAAGCTAGAGTCTTGGCTCGGGCAGCTACAAACATCCCACCTGACAAGCACTCCAAAGCTGAAAAGGGGATGGCCCTAAAAGATGCCGGTGTTTGATCATTATGACCAGGGCTATGTATGACGTGCTTCACGTGTTGTTTCTAGTCATCGCAATAACACTGGGAGGCAGGGACTCTACTATCCCCCCTTTACAAAGGACGAAACAAGAGAGGTGAAGTGACTTGCCCAGAGTCAGAAAGCCCATGATTGATGGGGCCAAGGTCTTTCTACCTCAAAGTCGCCCAACAGTCCTTCAGCCCCTTGGCAGCTCACCCCAGCTGGAGGCGAAGGTGAAGGTGGCTACCGTGCACTCTGGGGAGGGCAGCACTAGCAGACAGCCCCCACTAGAGGTCCCTGAGGTGGAGAGGATGGCTACGGGGAGCAAGCCCTGTGGGGTCACCACCACACTGCCTCCATTTCCCCCTACCCCACACACGGCCCTCCCCATGCGAGCCACAGATAGATGATAGATGGATAGATAGATAGACAGACAGACAGACAGATAGATAGATAGACAGATAACTGCCATTGGGTCCACTCTGACTCATGGCACCCCCATGTACAACAGAACAAAACGTTGCCCAGACCTGCACCATCTTCACAATCACCGGCATGTTTGAGCTATCATTGGGGCCATTGTGCCAGTCTGTCTCACTGAGGGTCTCCCTCACCCTCGCTGGCCCTCTACTTCACCAAACATGATGTTCTCCTCCAGCGATCGATTCCTCCCAGTGAGATATCTGAAGCAAGCGAGTCAGACAATAAACATTCTGTTGTGATCCATAGGATTTTCATTGGCTAATTTTCAGAAGTAGATCACCAGGCCTTTCTTCCTAGTCTGTCTTAGTCTGGAAGCTGGCAGAAACCCGTCCACCGTGGGTGACCCTGCTGGTATTTGAAGTACTGGTGGCATAGCTTCTAGCATCCACCACAGTACAACACACTGACAGACAGGTGGGGGCATGAGAGCCATAAACAGTATTTAATGATTACAGTAAGGCCTCCCTCTGGCTTCTGAGCTTCAACCCTCAATTCCCACATCCCTATTCATATAGGGACAATCCCAGCTGCAGTGTCAGGACTTTGACCCAGGTGGTCAAGTACTAGAGCCAGCTCCCACCACTGTGATAGATGGCCTCTCTAGCAGTCTCCAAAAGAAGGTTTGTACTGGCTGCTTTTACCCTCAGGTTGGAGGGAGGTGCATTCTTTCACAGTCCACTGTCGAAGAGTCCATGAGGCCAGTCACATGCTGGTCATCTGGGGTCCCTGGATCTTACGGGGTTCCAGATGGAAAAGGGGCTAACCCTATAGCTACCAACTGGACCCTAGCAACTGCCAAGGCTCTGAGGTTCCCTCAGCAACACCTCTACCTCACCCTGGAAGAAAGACATGGCCCCCCACACACCCCACCGAGTGGCCAAGCTCAGCTGAAGAGACACTTCCCCTCATTTACTATCACTCAAATTTCTCATGGAGTGAAACCGTCTAGATGCCCCAACCACATTGCTCATAACCGTAATCACTCGGTCATTCTAGAAACTGTAAAGCTGGCATCAAGTAGAAACGACCCACATTGTAGACGCGTGAAAGGTGGGCGTGGAGGGGCAGCGGTTAAGCACAGGATCTTAGCATCACACAGTTCTGGGTTCACGTCGAGGCTCTGTCCTCCACAACTCCCTGACCTGGGCAGGTTAAGGTTCAGGGTCCTCATCTGGGGCATGAGAATAACAGCACTTACCTCAAAGGGTGTCTGTGGAAACTCAGCCAGTGAATGCATGTAAAGATCGAGTGCCTGGCCCTGGGTGACGAGGCCAGTAAACATGAGCTCCTATTATTGCTTTAATCTTCTTGTTATTCTTGAGCCTCGAAAATATTCAGTCTTTGATCCAGAAATTCTACTTTGGAATTAATCCAAAATGCAGGGAGGAATTTTTACACAATGCTGTTTTACACATGCTAAATTTTATTTGTAATACTGAAAAGTTAGAAAACAGTCTCAAAGTTCAAAACTAGGCATGTGGTTCATTAACCTAGTATCCAATCAATGAAATAGTATGCAACCACCAAAAATGATTTAAGATTGTGTTATACCTGGGGAAAATGTTTATACTATAATTTCAAGAGAAAAAATCAGAATACAAAATTGTACTTACAAGTACTAATTGGGGACACATAAAAATATATATACACTGGAAAGAAATACATAACATTTAACAAGGGTTGTATTTGGCTGCTGAACAGATGGCAGTACTTGTCTTTAATCAGTATGCACCCTTTAAATAGTGGGAGGAAGAAAGTTTTAAACAAAGAAATGACTCAAACATTTAAATCAGTGTTGATGTCAATAGAAATTTGAAGTCAGTATTTGAACGAATATTACAGTCTTTGACATTCAGCTATTTCTAGTCACTCAGTACAAGCTAGCTTTAAAAGCTATGTCAAGATAATTTGCCTGTGTGTGTACGCATATATATAATACATACATATACTATATAAATACCTATATGTATACGTACATGTAAGGAGCCCTGGTGGCACAGTGGTTAAGCGCTTGGTTGCTAACGGGAAAGCCAGTGGTTCGAACCCACCAGTCGCTCCACAGGAGAAAGATGTGGCAGTCTGCCTTCATAAAAATTACAGCCTTGGAAACCATATGGGGCAGTTCACCTCTGTCCTATAGAGTTGCTATGAGTCGGAATAGACTCAATGGCAATGGGTTTAATGGTTACACACATGTGTGTATACACATGTATTATATATCCATATATCCATACACTACATATATATACATATATGCATGCATGTAAGGAGACCTAGTGGAGCACTGGTTAAGTGCTCAGCTGCTAACCATAAGGTCGGCGGTTCGAAACCACACAGTGACTCTGAGGGAGAAAGAGTTGGTGATCTGCTCCTGTAGAGATTATCGCCTAGGAAACCCTATGGGGCAGTTCTACTCTGTCACATGGGGTCACTATGAGCTGGAATTGACTTGACAGCAACTAACAACTAATGATGTGCGTGTGGTGTGTGTATCCACCAGGATTTTCTTTCCCAAGAGAAAATTAAATATCTTTATTTTTCTGACCAAAAAATCCCTAAAGGTGGATTCCAAATAGTCTTAAGAAAACAGATGACCGGTTGGGATTTATGAATACATGATATATAAGGGAATAATTATAACACTTCACATGTTCCTGGCAAAGTCTCAGCCATACATGTTCGAAATTATTTTTTAATTTATTTCAGTAGTAAAAAAGAAAGGAAAAAGTCATCGAGTAATTGAATTCCCTGCCTGTAAGCATTTTCACTTAAATATATTCATTTGTTTTTTAACTGACTCAATAGAAATTCATAGACCAAAAAAATGAGGTCTGAGCTAGTAATCTAGGTTCCAGCCATAAACCCAGCAGCTCTGGGCACTAATTGGGCAGTCTTTCAACACCCCTGTGATCCTGGGCCAGTTACCAGGCCTGGTTTCCCACTTCTTTGCAAAGAGAGTTAAAAATACTTATGGACCCAGATCGTTGGCTGCTGAGACTGGGATTGGCCTGGAGACTGGGCTCGAATCCCCATCTGGGGAAATTGAGGGCAATGCAGGGGCTGAAGGGAGGAACAGGGCTGGGTGCCAGTCTGCTGCTCACCTGCAGGGCTGAGAGCCACATGGGATGCTCTCTGTGCCTCATTTTCCTCATCAGAAAAACAGGAATAATGAAAGTACCTATCTTATCAAGATCAGATTGCTCAGACTGGACCCCATACAATGGTTTTGGCTTACTCCTTCCAACTTTTTTAATAATTGGCCCTCAAAATGGTTGAGTTCGGGTTGGTATTTTTCCTTGTTGGCAAAAGCTGGTTGGCCAGTTTTATTAACACTGGGTGACACAAACAATTAAGGCACTCACTACTAACCAAAAGTTTGGCAGTTCAGATCCGCCCAGAGACCCCTCAGAAGAAAGGCCTGGCAATCTATTTCTGAAAAATCAGCCATTGAAAACCCTATGGAGCTGTGTATATTCTCAACAAAAAAATAAAAGTAAAATAAATTTAAAAAAGGAAGAAAGAAAGAAAAGCCTATGGAACACAGTTCTACTCCGACACACATGGGGTCGCCATGAGTCGGGATCAACTCGATGGCAACTGGTTTGGTTTGGTTAGTTTTATTAAGCACTTACTACGTACCAAGCACTTACTACGTACCAAGCACTTACTCATATTATCAGCCATATAATCCTTCCAGTAGCCCTGAGTTGCTATCGTTATTTTCCCATTAAACAGATGGGGAGACTGCGGCTTAGAAAGTAGTCAAACTAGGATTTGAACCCAGGCAGTCAGACTCCAAGCCCAAGAGCTTAATCACTACTCTATGCTACACTGACTTAGACCAGGGATCAGTAAACTGTTTCTGTAAAGGTCCAGAGAGTAAATATTTTAGGCTTTGCAGGCCATTTAGTCTGTCACAACTACTCAACTCTGCACTTACAGGTCAAAAGTAGCCAGAGACAGTATGTCCACAAACGTATATGGCTACATTCTGATAAAACTTTATTTACAAAAACAGGCAATGGCCCTTGGGTTGTAGTTTGCTAACCCTGACATAGATGAATTATGAGCCATTACCTGGGGCTGGGTGCCCTGAATTAAATCAGAGTTTTGGTAGAAAGGAAAAGGAGTGGTGGATACCAGGTAAAAAAGAAGCAGAGTTAGCCACAATCACTAAGTTAAATCTACACGCCATGAGCTACAAAGTTTAACAGAAAACCAAGAGCCTGGGGCTTTGCAGAACAGAGGAAAATCTCTGCCCGAAGTTTGCACTGCTCACCCATCTTGGAAGAAAGCCCTGGCTCCATGCCGCTTTCAGGATCCTCCCCCAGACCTAGCTCCAAAGCCTCTTCTCTGTTAGTGAAACTCTCTTACTTGGCTTCTAACAACGTGGACAGTAATGGGCTCTGTGCCTGCTGGCTGGGGGTGGTGTGGGCTATATGTTCCTTTCTACAGCTGGGGTCCACCCTCACCTCCACAGAGGGCCTCCTCTGCCCGTTTACACCTGGGCAAAAATTGGATCAAACTCTCGAAACTCTGTCCAGCCTTTGCATTTGCTGTCCCTTCTGTCTGCAACATCCTTTTCCCCATCTCCTCTCCACCTGGCTAACGCCTTCACATCTCAGCATAAGCGTCTACTTCCAGGGACAGCCTCCCCTGGTTCAGACACCGCTCCTTTCAGCTTAAAAACCCATTGCTGTCAAGTCGATTCCAACTCATAGCAACACTAGGGGACACAGTAGAACTGCCCCACAGGATTTCCTAGGCTGTAACCCTTATGGAAAAACAGATCACCAGGCATTTCTCCCAAGGAGCAGCTGGGGGGTTCAAGCTGTTAACTTTCCAGTTAGCAGTCAAGTGGTTTAACCACTGCACCACCAGCTTAAGACCCCCTTTTTCCAATTCCCATACACCTTCACTTTCCCCTTGTAATTCTCAGCACATGGCTATTCTACGATATTTGTCTCCCCCTCCCCCCGGGTTGGAGCCCTGTGTGAGCAGGAACCCCATGGTGCTATTCTCCATGGTTTTCCCAGCTCCTAGCACAGCGTCTAACTCAAGTATTTTCTGAATAAATGAACTGAAAGAAAACCAAATGTGCAAGTAGAATTCTCTAGTTCCAAAGGTAAAGTTAAAACTCAGTGGTATTACATCATTAGAATAAGCAATACGGTTTAACTCTTTTATTCTTCTTATTTTTCCCCGTTTTCTAGGTTTTCAAATTTATAAACTGAGGTAAAGCAAGGTCACATGAAGGAGTAAGCTCTTTAAAAAAAAACAGTTTTTCAGGGTTCATGTATTTAATTAGCATCGAAAACAACATAGTTACATTATACTTTTTATACTACTAATCCACATGTGTGCAAATTCGCCTCTGAGGACAACTTAGTGTTTTTACGATATGCTTCAATATTTCCCTATTGTTCCAAAGTAATATTTTTTGCTATTAAAATACATAATAAAGTTCTCGAGGAAAAAATAATACTAAAATAGGGTCATTCTAGGCAAGTAACAGCAAGAGACTAAGGACTTATAGAACCTTCTGTCCCTGTGTCTTTGATGAGAGAAGGAGCTGAAATTAATCTTACCTCCTCGATTACAAAACGGCATTGAAATAGTTGTAGACAGGCTTTAAATTTAACTTGAATGTGTCAGGCTGCTTCCGCTTTCTAGGGAAACGTGAGCAATCCCCTCCAGCACTCGGGGGGATTCTGAGTCTCTGACTTCCCTGAGCCTGAGCAGCCCAGAATGTCTTAGATGGTGATGTCAAGGGCAGCCGCCATTCTGGAGCTCATGGAAGCTTCTAGAGTGTAAAGGCAGCAAAGCACACTGTCAGGAGGGTCTGGAGTCAGACTACCTGGTGTTCATGAGCTTTTGTTTCTACCCCCACCTTGACACTGACTGTGTGACCTTCAGCAGGCAACTCAAGCCCTCTGAGCCTCATTTCCTCATCCACCAGAGAAGGAGAGTTCCCATTTGCAGACTTGTTGTGGAAGTCATAAGAGAACAAGTAAGGAAACACGCTGTGAGGACTCAAAGTTGTGTGCCGTCGAGTCGATTCCAACTCATAGGACTCTATAGCACAGAGTAGAACTGCCTGGGAGCAGATCACCACATCCTTCTTCCAAGAAGCCTCTGCGTGGGTTAGAACCACTGACCTTTTGGTTAGCAGCTGAGCACTTAACTACTGAGCCACTCAAAGAACTAAAAACTGACTGTCGTCGAGTGGATTCTGACTTACAGCAGCCCTATAGGACAGGGTAAACTGCCCCATAGGGTTTTCAAGCCTTTAATCTTTCCTGAAGCAGACTGCCACCTCTCTCTCCCATGGAGCGGCTGGTGGGTTTGAACCTCCGACCTTTCGGTTAGCAGCCGAGCACTTAATCACTGTGCCACTAGGGCTCCTGCCACTCAAAGGGCCCCATGCAAAGAGCCAAGAAGAGGCAGGCCCAGGACTCAGACAGGGCCATCTGGACCTGGAACTGGCACCATGCCCTGCTGAAATCAACTCCGACCCAAAGCTTCCACATGAGCAAAGAAGAAAGGGGTGCAGGAGGCACTGTAAACATAGTGACATAGAGAATGGCTTAGTCCTGTGATGTTCAGTACTGTGAGGCTCCCGGGTGGTGCAAATAGTTTGAACCCATGCAGGAAGAAAGACTTGGCGATCTGCTCCCATTAGGATTACAGCCAAGAAAACCCTAAGGGGGCATTCTGCTCTGTGACACATGGGGTCTCCATGAGTCAGAATCAACTTGACAGCAACAGGTTTGGTTTTTTTTTTTTTTTTTTTTGGTCCAGATTTCGAAGACTGAGTATGAAAAAAAAGAGTGTAAATATTAATATTTTTTAATATTGCTTACATGTTGAAAGGATATTTTTAATATATGGGGCTGCATGCAATATATTATTAAAATTAATCTCACCTTCACTCTTTTTCATGTGGCTAACTAGAAAACTGAAAATTACATTTGTTATGGATTGAACTGTGTCCCCCCAAAATTTGTGTTGTAAACCGTAACCGCTATGCCTGTGGATGTCATCCATCTGGGAGTGGGTTTTCTTGGGTATGTTAAGAGGCCATATCAATGTAGGGTGTGTTTTAAGCCCCTTTGAGATATAAAACGAGCAGATTAGGACAGAGGAGCAAGCAGAGATGGCAGAAGATCAATACCATGCCACATGAAGATCACCAAGGAACTGAGGAATAGAAGCTTGAAGAGACAAGGACTTTGAGCGGACAGAGAGAGAGAGTCTTCCCCTGGAAACAGCGCTTTGAATTTAGACTTCTAACCTCCTGAACTGTGAGAAAATAAATTTCTGTTTGTAAAAGGCACCCACATGTGGTATTTCTGTTACAGCAGCACTAGAGAACTAAGCAACATCTGTGACCTGCATTATACTTCTATCGAGCAGCACTGGCTTAGATGGTCCACAGATTCTAATTCCACTTGCACAGTGTACTGTGTGACCCCGAGCAAGTGACTTGCTTCAGGTTCTTCTTCAGCTATAAAACAGGGGTCATCCCGGTGCCCACTGGCACGTAAATGAGACCTGTTATTATTTACATCATAACCTGGAGAACGGCCCTTCCAAATGGGCCATTTCCCCGAGCAGGTGTCTACTGGAATTCTCTCCTGGGAAACAGCTTTCGGCTTCCCTGTAGTCCTAACAGGGCCTGGGGGAATCACGCACTGTTGTTTGGAAGATCTAATCAGCAGGGAGACACTGAGCAGGAAAAACAGACAGAGTCTTGGAAACAAACAAGCAAAGAAAGAAGTCATTGAGAGAAATCTAAGTCATTAATGAGGTGCCCAGCAGAAGGGAGGGGGTGCAAGAAAAGACGAGAGGGAAGAACTGGGCTGCCAAAACAAGTGAAGGAAATGGGGGGACAGAAGCAAAACAAAACGGGGGGAGACAGAGAAAGGCGCACCAGCTGAAATTGTAGAAGTTTGCAAGAAGGAAGCTGATGAGGGGTTGAGGTGGAGGCAAAGGAAAGAGGTCTCCATGTTTGGAAGTAATTATTCAAACATCTTGCACCTTTCAAAACAGCGGACAGCAATCTTCAGCTTCGGTTGGCCTCTGAACCCACTGGGCTGCTCGGGGCTTTCAGCACCAGCTCTGCCAGGCTGGAGGAGAGCAGCTCCCTTGGAGAGAGGGTCATTCCTCTGGGCCCCACTCTCCATGCCGTCCAGGCTGGGGCGATGGAGCAGGAATGCAAGGAAGGTTTGTCTGCTGCCACTGGGATGGAACCAGCTGGAACCTGCTCATATCCTGAGCCAGCCGGCAGTAACATTGTGATGGACGAGGGTCAGGAGCCTGCCCTGACCTGTGTCCTGGGGCGGTGGGGGGTTCTTTACTTAAAGCCCTGAGTCTCTTGTGGGGGGTGCATCCAGCCGAGCCTCATAGCAGCAGTTCCTGGTGGTCAGAGGCACTCTATGGATCTACTGATGAGCAGGTGAGAGTCTGCATCCTCCAGTTTCACAGGGCCCCTCTGCATCAGACACCACTCGGAAACACAAGTTCCAAAGCTGCTGAGCTACCAGGGCAAGTGGTCATTCACCTGGCCTGCTTTTCTGAGAGATTCTGTTTCAGACCCTGCCCAAGCCGAGGTGATGACATCTACTCCTCTCAGCCTCTGCTGTGCTGCCCATCATGGTCTCCCATGCCAACCATCACATCCAAGGGGGAGATGAAGCCAGCACAAAGAGTTTCACAGGGTGCACTGTACCCTCGGCGCTGGATGCTCTGGCATCACCATCTCTCTGCAAATGCCTGGTCCTCCTACTGACTCCCTCGGAGAAACCTTCCCACTCCCTCCTCCTCTCCTGCATTCAATGCTCTTCTCTGCACTCAGCTCCTTGCTCAGCCATTGTTGCCCTCCACTCTCTGCATCTTGATTGTTTGCTCATTTCCACGTCTGGCTGTCGGCTCCTGGGAAGGCAGTGAGTGTCTCTATCTCAATCATCTTGGCATTCGCACATTGCAGGCGCTGCGTGCACGTGGGGTGAGGGTGTGAATGAATGAATGAAAATTGACATCAGGCAGACAGCTTATAGTAGTCTGTGCCTTTCCTGTGGCAATCAGAGCAGAAAAGTCAAGAGCAGACTTTGAGGCAGACAGCCCCCTAGCTGTGTGACTTCCAGGCAAGTTACTCAACATCTCTGTACATAATAATAGTGCCCACCTGTGCCACCAGTTACTCCAACTCATGGCGATTCCATGTGTGGCAGAGTAGAACTGCGTTCCAAAGAGTTTTCAGTGGCTGATCTTTCAGAAGTAGATCACCAGGCCTTTCTTCTGAGGTACCTCTGGATGGAATCAAACCTCCAACCTTTCGGTTAGCAGCCAAGCACATTAACCTTTTGTACCACCCAGGGACTCCACCCACCTGGTAGGGTAGGATGAACCAAATTACTCTACTTAAAGCACTTAGAACAATGGCAGACACATAGTCTGTCCAGGGAAACTGAGTAGCATCAGCTCTGATGACTTCCCTTGTACAGAGAATGCAAAACCAAACACGTTTTTAAAAATTAGCCATAGATCCTGACAGCCCACACTGAAACAGAAGGCAAGGAGTTAACCTGTCAGCCTCAGGAAAAAGGGATTAGCCTCGTGTCTGTTTAGTTACTCAGCTCCCTGCGTCTCCAGAGGAAAATAGCCTTGAAAGATTGGATTATGCAGTGTGAACCGGCTACGAGGCGGGCCGTTCCGAGAGGGTGCTGCTGTCATCTCCGAGCCCAGCCGAGGTCTGGAGGCTAATTTCCCGTAGGTGGTCTGGGCCAGATTTCCTGCAGGCCAAGGGACAGAGCAAACAGCTTTTCCTGTCCGCCGGGGATTACAGCGTGAAAGCACTTTTTAAACCTTAAATGAAAACACTGAAAGGCCGTGTCCATTCCGTAAACTCCGCGTACTTAATTTTTAAAACAGCAACGCATCAAGAGCTCCAGCAAGTGACGGATCCGTGCTCTGGGCTATGGAAAAGCGTTGGCCTTCTAGAAAAATAACTCAAGCCAAGTGACATGTGCCTGACAAAATGGCTCAAGGGTGTCTTTCCTCTGCTGGAATGTTCTTCGCTTCTCCAGGGTGTTAAGACATTATGTTTACGATGGACATTTGAAAATTGTTCATGCTCTGAGATTGTAATCTTCTAAGGTAGTCATGGTTTAACACCCCAGAAGAGGACAATGTCCTCATTCCAGGCATCTGAGCTTCCTAATGCTCTTGTAACAAGAATCCCACAAGTGAGTAGCTTTAAAAACCAGAAATGCATTTTTTCACAGTTCAGGAGGGTGGAAGTCTGAATTCAGGGCACTGGCTCTAGGGGAAGGCTCTCTGTCTGCCAGCTCTGGGGGAAGGTTCTTGTCTCTTTCAGCTTTTCTTGCCCCCACGTTCCTTGGTTCCTTGGCAATCCTTATGTGGTTTCTATCTTCCCCTCCATTTGTGCCTGCTTCTGTGTCTAATGAGCTCCTTTATAACTCAGAAGTGATTAAGTTTAGGATCCACCCTACGCTGATACGGCTCCATGAACATAACAAAGAAAACCCTATTCTCAGTCGGGATCACATCCACAGGTATAGGAGTTAGGATTCCAACACATATTTTGTGGGGGACACAATTCAATCCATAACACCAGAAATAAAATCAACCATCAGACATGAAGAGGAAAGGCTCTGCCTTCTGTTGGAAATTGTAAATATGCTATCACAAGCTTGTTCTTTAGAACCTGGTGGCAACCCCAGACATATCCACATGGGGCAAAGACGAAATACTAAACAGAAAAGTCGAGTCCAGACAAGGTTGGCATGGAAGTTCATGGACTAAGCATCCAGAAATCTGGATTTGCAGTTGTGCCCTGCCACTGGAGCTGTGTGACCGTGAGCCAGTTTCTTGACCACTCTGAGCCTATACTGGCTTGAATTCCATCTCTACCCTGAGGTTGCCCTGAGGTAGCTAAAAAATGCTAACCATCATCTGAGCGTTCAGGAAGCCATAATCTTTTTGCTGATGGAGGATCTTGCCTCAATGTTGATAGCCGCTGACTGATCAGGGTGGTGGTTGCTGAAGGTTGGGGTGGCTGTGACAATTGCTTAAAATAAGACAACAATGAAGTTTGCCACACTGATTTACTCTCCTTTCATGAAAGAGTTCTCTGTAGCATGCGATGCCATTTGATAGCATTTCACTCACAGTAGAACTTCTTTCAGAATTGGAGTCAATCCTCTCAAACCCTGCCGCTGCTTTATCAACTAAGTTTGTGTAACATTCTAAATCCTTTGTGGTCATTTCAACAATGTTCACAGCATCTTCACCAGGAGTCCATTCCATCTCAAGAAACCACTTTCTTTGCTCATCCATAAGAAGGAGCTTTTCATCCATTAAAGTTTTATCGTGAGATTGCAACAATTCAATCACATCTTCAGACTCTATCTCTAATTCTAGTTTTCTTGCTATTTCCACCACATCTGCAGTTACTTCCTCTACTGAAGTCTTGAACCCTACAAAGTCATTCATGAGGGTTGGAAGAAACTTCTTCTAAACTCCTGTTCATGTTGATAATTTTGACGTCTTCCCAGGAATTACAAATTGTTCTTAATGACATCTGGAATGGTGAATCCTTTCCAGAAGGTTTTCAATTTAGTTTACCCACATCCATCACAGGAATCACTATCCGTGGCAGCTATAGCCTTACAAATGTATTTCTTAAATAATAAGACTTAAAAGTCGAAACTACCCCTTGATCCATGGGCTGCAGAATGAATGTTGTGTTAGCGGGCAAGAAAACAACATTAACCTCCTTGTACACTTCCATCAGAGCTCTTGGGTGACGAGGTACATTGTCAATAAGCAGTAATATTTTGAAAGGAATCTTTTTTCAGAGCAGTAGGTCTCAACAGTGGACTTAAAATATCCAGTAAACAATGTTATAAATAGATGTGCTGTCATCCAGGCTTTGTTGTTCCATTTCTAGAGTTCAATCAGAGTAGATTTTGCGTAATTCTAAAGGCCCTAGGATTTTCAGAGTGGTAAATGGGCACTGACTTCAACTTAAAGTCACCGGCTGCATTAGCCCCTAACAAGAGAGACTGCCTGTCTTTTGAAGCTCTGAAGCCAGGCATTGACTTTTCCTCTCTAGCTAGGAAAGTTCTAAATAGCATCTTCTTCCAATATGAGGCTGTTTTTTGTCCACATTGAAAATCTATTGTTTAATGTAGCCACCTTCATCAATTATCTTAGCTAAATCTTCTGGATAACTTGCTGCAGTTTCTCCATCAGCACTTGCTGCTTCACCTTGCACTTTTATGTTATGGAGGCGGCTTCTTTCCTTAAACCTCATCAACCAACTCCTGCTAGCTTCACGCTTTTTTTCTGCAGCTTCCTCACCTCTCTCAGCCTTCATAGAACTGAACAGAGTTAGGGCCCTGCTCTGGATTAGGCTTTGGTTTAAGTAATGTTGTGGCTGGTTTGACCTTCTATCCAGACCACTAAAACTTTCTCCGTATCAGCAATAAGCCTGATTCACTTTATTATCATTCATGTGTTCACTGGAGTCGCACTTTTCATTTCCTTCAAGAACTTTTCCTTTTATTCACAACTTGGCTAACTGTTCGGCACAAGAGGCCTAGCTTTCAGCCTATCTCGCCTTTCGACGTGCCTTCCTCACTAAGCTTAATCATTTCTAGCTACTGGTTTAAAATGAGAGACATGAGACTCTTTCTTTCACTTGAACACTTAGAGGCCATTGTAGGGTTATTAACTGGCCTAATTTCAATACTGTCTTGTCTCAGGGAGTAGGGAAGGCTGAGGAGAGGGAGAGAGATGGGGGAACAGCCAGTCAGTGGAGCAGTCAGAACACACACAACATTTATCGATCAAGTTCAGTGTCTTACATGGGCACGTTTCGTGACAGCCCAGAACAATTACAATAGTAACATCAAAGATCATTGATCACAGATCACCATAACAGATATAATAATAATGAAAAAGTTTGAAATGTTGCGAGAATTACCAAAATGTGACACAGGACACAAAGTGAGCACATGCTGTTGGAAAAATGGTGCCGATAGACTTGCACGAGGCAGGGTTGCCACAAACCTTCCATTTTTTAAAAACTTGCAGTATCTGCAAAGCGCAATAAAGCAAAATGCGATAAAACAAGGTGTGCCTGTAATAGGTTTTGTAAGAACATATTTTCTTCTTAGTGTTTCTTTTCTTACACACACACATACACACACACACTTACTCACAAGCACACACAACACAAGCCAAGAAACTTCTAAAATAAATCAATCCCAAAATTAAAGTTGAGAAAGAAATCTCCCCCAGGATAACAACTGCGTGTTTGAAGTTGGGTTTTCTGTTTATTTATTTCAGAGTTCTTGCAACCTCTTTCCTGAGCAATAGGTGAAACTATCTTTTGGGGTCAGGTAAGGAGATCTTCCACGGGCTTTTGGTCAAAAACTAAACGAGTGTTCCAGCAGTGAGACGGCCAGCCACCATTATTTAATGAGCGCCTATGGACTTGCAAATCCCACATAACTCACACTCAACTCTCTGATTATCAGAGCTGCATGTCTACATGACCCCAAGATATTCGTTAATAACTCAGTTCTCCCTCGTTTGAAGGGATTGTTCCTGTGGGTACCTATTCCATTGTCTTGCCTCAGCATGAACACGCGGGAAGCTGTAAAATCACCAGTTGCACCCTGGGGCTTAATCTTGGAAGCATCCTCCATCATCCCATCCCAATCTCTGCCGCGCGTGACTTCTTTCCCAGGTGTGCCTGCTCTTTATTGAACTCCTCTGTCTCCGAAATTCTTCTCAGTGTTGGGGCTTTTCTGGGGGATTCTGACATCTAGTCCAGGCTTTTGAAAGCATCCAGCAGGCTTTGAAAGGAGGAGATGAAGGCTGCCTGGGATGGGCCTGAAGAAGACACAGATGGAGAATCCTCAGGGAATGCTGTCACGTCACTGAGAAAAGTTTATTCCCAAAAGTCAGTGGACACAGGTTTACCAGTCTCTGGTCTTGAGAGCAATGCCAGAGCCCAGAGAAAGCCACTCGGGTGGGCTCACCTTTGGACTGTACATGTGTTTAGAGTAAAAGAGCTAGACTCACAGAGCCCCCTAGCATGGCAACCACTGAGCACGGACTCGCGACTCTGGGAGGGACCATAGTCACAGGAAGCCCTCAGCTCCAGCAGAGATGACCAAGCCCAGCCAACAGCCTTTGGAATGATGGAGACAGTCCTAGATAGACCTGGAAGAGTCAGAGGACTTTTACAGACCTCACCTCGCCCAGGTGGGGCCGAGGCAGGAGAAGACAGACCAGAAGACAGAAGGAAGTGGTTGGAGGGTCTGAGACATCACCTCACCATCGTCTCTAACCACAGCACACCAACACCACTAACAGTAAGAATAACTGCTTTCTATGCAGCAAGCACTGTGTTTGGGGTTGTTGTTGGTTGCCTTCGAGTTGGCTCCGACTCATGGCAAACCCACGTACGACAGAACGAAACAATGCCTGGTCCTGCACCATATTCACGATCACTGGTACGCTCGATGTCATGGTTGTGGCCACTGTACATTTTGAGTGCCTTCCACCCTAAGGGGCTCATCTTCCAGCACTGCATTGAAAAATATTCTATTGTGATCCATAGCTGTCATTGGCTGACTTTCCAAAGTAGATTGCCAGGCCTTTCTTCCCAGCCTGTCTTAGTCTGGAAGCTCCACTGAAACGTGTCCACCCTGAGTGACCCTGCTGGTGTCTGAAACACCCGTGGCATAGCTTCCAGCATCACAGCAACATGAGGCCCCCACAGTATGACACGCTGACAGACGGCAGGGTAGAGGGCACTGTGTTAAGCACAGTGCTCATGTCTCATTTGAATCTTCTCAATGGGTGGGTCTGGACTTTTATCTCCTCTTCTCAGAAAAGGAAACTGAGGCTGAGAGGCCCTGTTATTGCCCAGGGTCGCAGAGTGAGGGACGAGGGGCGGGGCGTCACAGCCTGGAGCCTACTCCTCAGTCAGTCACAAAAAAGAATCCCTTCTAGCCTGATCAGCCTTTCCCCTAGGGTGGAAAATTCTCTCCCATTCCCTAAAACAGGCCCCATATGAGCCGAACTCGGGGCTCAGATACAGAACCTGAGTGGAAGCCTCACCTCGTCATTTTGCTTTCTTTTCTTCCAGATCACTGGTCCAAAGCCCCCTTACTTTTCCTTGATATTAAAGCAGCGTTTTGGAGCTAGAACAGTGAGTTTTCTGCTCTCCTGAGCCCAGGGCCCATAAAGCATGGAATGGCGCCACCTTCTGGCCATCAGGCACAAGACAGCTGCTGTAGGACTGTAGGCAAGCAAGTCCATGCTGCCCCCCAAGACTTCCCCAAGCCATCTGTCCTTTCCAGTTCCTGCTGTTGTTGGGTGCCCTCGAGTAGATTCCAACCCATAGCAACCCCATGTGGCAGAGCAGAACGGCCCCTTAGGGTTTTCTTGGCTGTAATCTTTAAGGGAGCAGATCACCAGGTCTTTTCTCCCACGGAGTGGCTGGTGGGTTCAAACCACCAACCTTTCAGTTAGCAGCCAAGTGCTTAACCATTGTGTCACCAGGGCCGGGATCAGAAATAATGCGTGTGCATGGTGCTGGTGGGAAAGGAGTTTGGGGTGGCCTTCCTGGGCTCTCTTGGTTGCTGCTGGGGCTCAGACACCATGGGGGCCTCCAAAGATGCCTGAGAGCATCGTTTCAAAGGGCAGGTCCCAAGCTGGCCTGTGAGCAAAGGGCGACAGCATCCAAGCGGCTGGGAGGCGGCCAGAGCGGCCCTGGGAGGAGGAAACCAGGCCGAGGGAGCAGTGTTCCTGAGCGAGGTAGGGGCCCTGAGGGGAGGAATCACAGATGCAGGCAGACAGAAGCAGGACAGGCAGAGAGACACCCAGGACAGAGCCTGGATGCAGAGCACGAGTCAGGAAGCGAGACACATCAGTCGACAAGCAGGGCACCTGGACCAGCAGCCAGGGGACACTGGGGCAGACATGAGCTAGGCAGGCAGCATCCCTGCTGCTCGGAGCTTACACGAAGTGGGGGAAATGACAGACAGGATGGTAACAAGTTATTTGTTAAATCAAATTCAAGTGTCCAGGTAAGCCCCTCCCTGCAACTTCCCATGAACACCATTATAGGACAAGCTGGTGATCTACTTAACCATTTCACCATCTGCAGCCTACAGTCTCCAGCTGAGGCCACTTGAAACTATCTCATTCATTCATTCATCCATTCATTTGTGGATTGAGCATCTATATGGTGCCAGGTACTACGGTAAATACTTTATAGCCATTGTCTTACTTGATCTTCACCACAACCCCTATGAGGCAGGAGTTAGAATCTCTATTTTACATGTATGGAAATTGTGTTCCAGAGAGGTTAAGTAACTTACCCAGGGTCACACAGCTTCTCAGTAGCACAGCCAGAATTTGAGCCAATGTCCAACTCCAAAGTCTCTGTACTAAGTGTGCTAAGTCCCATGAGGGTCCTTCATCCTAGATAATTACTGAGCTCTTAGGCATGTACCCAAGAGAAAAGAAAATAAATGTTCACACAAAAACGTGCACACCAATGGTCACAACAGAATTACTCATAATAGCCAAAAGGAGGAAACCACCCAAATGTTCATCAACGGGTGAATGTATACACAAAAGGTGGCATATCCATACAATGGAATATTGTTCAGCCATAAAAAGAATGAAGTTCTGATACATGCTACAACACAAATGAATCTTGAAAACATTATGCTAAATGAAAGAAGCCAGTCACATCTAGAAGAAAGTACAGGAGTATTGTTTCAGGACAGGTCTTTTAACAAAGACTAGACCCTTTCCAGGAGCTTACAACTAAGGCAGACAGAGTTAGGTTAGTAATGGTGGTCAGCAAAAATAAACTCACCAAAATAAAATAATAATAATAATAAACTTACCTCGAAAAAAAGACATGGAGAACCACAAACAGCTTACATTGGGGAAGGAATGCTTTAATCCCTCGACATCTGTAGCGCACATTGATCTGTGATGAGCATTTTCACTTCTATGTCTGACCTCGCGAAGACTCTGAGAAGTCTGGCCTGGTCTGAAGATGGATGTAAAAACCACACACAAGCTCTACAGCCAACCAGCCAAGAAATATTTCTCAACCTGCCCTTGATCCTGTGTCCTTGTTATGTAAATATCATTATCAATCTTAACAGCTTTACCCCAAATCCTGGGCTAGGAGCAGCAAATAAAGCCCACGGAAAAATACTTAAATGGGATGTTGGCCAATAATCACCCATTTTGCATTTTGCATGGGAGAAACATGATCCAACTTTTTAGAAAGAGAAAATGTTTGAGCAGAGAAGGCAGGTGGGAAAGCCCAGGGCATGTCTAGGGAGAGCGGGTTGATCTTTGTGGCATGTTGGAGCCCTCTTTGTCCCACTTGGCATCCTCTCTGCCCGCTATTTTTCTCCAGCAATTGCTGCAACAGGCAGGTGTGCACAGGTGGAGCCCAGCAACGCCTCACCTGCTGCACTGCGTTTCTCTTACCTTCTGCCTATTCGTTCTGCCACCGCCCATGGTGAGCCTGCGGAAGGCCACTTGACCATGGGATTGACAAGGACAGAACACCCCGTGGGGCGGCCTTTCACCAGGGGCAGACAAGAGACCCTGATTACTCGCCTCTCTCTGTTTCCAGTGGACAGTGTTTCCGTGCGCTGTACGCACTCCACAGACCATCCCCAACAGAACTGAGTCCTAGTTGCCCACTGCATGGCCCAGCATTCACCCCACTGCGTGGCCCAGCATCCGCCCCACTGTGTGGCCCAGCGTCCGCCCCGACTGGAGTCAACTCACCTCGTGCCGCTTCCCCAGAGGATCAGTTTGCTGAATGACCAACTTGCAGAATTTACCAAAGTTAACAATTTACCAAGTTTTAGCTCTTTATAATGTTTGTAGAAATTTTTATTGGATGGGGTGATTTTAGTAGATTTTGAAGATTACTGCAAAGTTCTAGGTAACTTGGTTTTGATTTTGTCTTCATAACAGCACTTCAAGGAGTTCTCCTGCTCTGTGTTGCTGCATCTTGCCAGAAAAAGGGAAAAAGTCATTCGGAGATTCCACACACAGCACGGGACCCTGGAGTCCCGGCTCTCTCCCATCCTCCTCCGCCCTGGCAGTCCTTCCAGGTGGGGAGCCTGTGTTCTGGGGTGCAGCTGGGTTCAAGTATCAGCTCTAATTCCTGATGGCTTTGGGGCCCGACCAAGTAACTCGAGCTTCTGTAACCTCCTCTGTAAGGGGGACTATGCCATCTACCCCAGAGGATTAGCATGAGGGTGAAATCGAGTGATACATGTTTAGCCCTTAGTGCAGTAACTTTTGATAAAGGTGGGATGTTTTTAGGATAACTGCGGTCACAAATACTGCCTACGAAAACTCCTGGAATTTTGAGAAAGTTGCTGGGAGGTATAAGATTCCTCTCAGCTAGAGATCTCATTTTTCAAGAGACGCTGGCTCATTTATTAATCTTCCCTGAGTTAGACACTCCTCCCGCCCCCAATCATTGGACTAGGCACCAAGAACGTAAGGAGCCACAATACTGACTGTCATGTTTTGAATTATGTCCCCAAAAAAATGTGTGTATCAGTTTGGCTGGGCCAGGATTTCCAGAATTGTGTGGATGGCCTCCATTTTGTGATTGTAATTTTATGTTAAAGAGGATTAGGGTGAGATTGTAACACCACCTCTACCTAGGTCACATCCCTGATCCAATGTAAAGGGAGTTTCCCTGGGGTGTGGCCTGCACCACTTTTTATCTCTCAAGAGATAAAACGAAAGGGAAGTAAGCAGAGAGTGGGGGACCTCACACCATCAAGAAAGCAGTGCCGGGAGCAGAGCGCGTCCTTTGGACTGGGGTTCCTGAGCAGAGAAGCTCCTAGTCCGGGGGAACACTGACGAGAAGGCCGACAGAGAGAGAAAGCCTTCCCCTGGAGCTGATGCCCTGAATTTGGACTTTTAGCCTACTTTACTGTGAAGAAATAAATTTCTCTTTGTTAAAGCCATCCACTTGTGGTACTTCTATTGTAGCAGCACTGGATGACTAAGACACTGACCTCCAGAGGCTTCCAGTCTGGAGGGCAAGGAAGGACGTGTGCAGGGAAGAATGAGACAGAGGCCAAAGGAGCCACGTCTACACCAGGGGGACTTTAATAGATGGAATGGAGGGAGGGAGGGCTGGCTTTCCTGGCACAGACAGTGAACAGACAAAGATAAGGAAAACAAAAGGACCAGTCCAGCTGCAATATGCGCTGAGGAAAGGATGGAGGGAGACGGGGTTTCCAGGGTCAGAAGAGCTCAGGTTACTGAGAATGTTAAACACCAAAAGGAAATGCGCATTCTTGCAATCACTGAATGAGGACCTTTGCAGGGTGCGAATTTTCCCTTTGAATTCTCACATTTTAATTAACATCACTGGCATATATTGTTTCTGGACTTGTTTTTGTTGTTGTTAGGTGCTGTCAAGTCTGATCCAACTCATAGCAACTCCATGAATAACAGAATAAAACATTGCCTGGTCCTGCACCATCCTCACAGTCGTTGCTATGTTTGAACCCATTGTTGCAGCCACTGTGTCAATCCATCTCGTTGAGGGTCTTCCTCTTTTTCAGTGACCCTCCACTTTACCAATCATGATGTCCTTCCCCAGGGACTGGTCCCTCTCGATAACATGTCCAAAGTAAGGGAGATACATCTATTGGTCCCATCATGTTCGGAGCAAAGGAGAATGAAGACAGCCAAAGACCAAGGAAAATATTAGTCCAAAGGGCTAATAGACCACATGAACCACAGCCTCCACCAGCCTAAGCCCAGAAGAACTAGATGGTGCCCGGCTACCACCACCGACCACTCTGACAGGGATCACAATAGAGGTTCCCAGAGAGTGGGAGAAAAGCGTACAACATGTAGAAGTCCACCTTTCAGCCAAAGATTAGACAGGCTTATAAAACAAACTATAACACACATGGGGAACATGCCTCTTAGTTCAATCAAGTATACGAGACCAAATGGGCAACACCTGCCCAAAAGCAAAGATGAGAAGGCAGGAAAGGACAGGAAAACTGGATAAATGGACATAGAGAACCCAGCGTGGAATAGGAAAGTGGGAGAGTGCTGAGACATTGTGGGGATCGCAACCAATGTCACAAAACAATTTGTGTAGAAATTTTTGAATGAAAAACTAATTCGCGCGGTAAACTTTCACCTAAAACACAATAAAATTTAAAAAAAAAAAAAAAAAGACTTGTCCCCAGTAAAGGACATAGAGAGCCTTCCCCTAGAACCAGTGCCCTGAATTCAGAATTCTGGCCTCTCAAACTATGAGAATATAAATTTCTGTTTTTTAAAACTACCTACTTGTGGTACTTCTGTTATAAAAGCGCTAAGAAACTAAGACAACACTCAGAAAATATTAGTCCCTCTTTCCCTTTTCTACCGCAGAAAAGAAAAGTGTTATGATATGGTAGTTAATACCTATAGCAAACAAGGCTCTAGATCACATTTCTTTCAAACATTTTCTGAAGTTTCACATCAGTAATCATTTTCCTACCTACTGGGTTAATATCTCCAGCACTCACTAGACCCAAGACATTTTCCTGTTGGAATGTGGCATGTATTGGCTATCTCGTGCTGCCTAACAAACTACCCCAGAACTCAGTAGTTTAAAATAACACATGTTTCTGACCTCACACAGTTTTGATGGTCAGGAATCCGAGTGTGGCTCACCTGGGTGGCTCTGGTTCAGGGTTTCTCCTGAGGTTATGGTCAAGGGGGAGGTCAGGGCTGCTGCCATCTGAGGGCTCGTTCCAATTGCAGTCATGTGGTGGTGAGGGGTCCTCACCACGTGGCCTTTCACAGGGCTGTTTATAGCATGGCAGCTGGCTTCCCCAGAGCAAATGATCCAAAGGGGACAGAGAGACAGACAGAAAGAGACCAACACGGAAGCCACAGTATCTTTTATGACCTAATCTTGGAAGTGCAGACGCAATTGGCCACACAGACTTGCCTTGGTAGAATGAGGTTGGGGACTACACACAAGTGTGAATACTTGGAGGTGGGATCACGGGGCCATCTTGGAGGTGGGCTGCCTGGGGTCTGTCCCCACGTGGGGGGACCTCAGTCTTCCTCCTGTACATCTTTAAATGGCTGCCACCAATTTAGAATGACAGCAGAGATGGCAGATCCTGGTGAGGGTGGGCAGGGTTCAGTTTGACGGTAAACGAGAGAGGCTGGCTCAATATTTCTCACCAGAGGCAAATGCCTAAGGTATTAACACCTCCTCAGGTGTGGCAGGTCATTATTTCAGCACCTGTGAGTCTCATACATTTCAAAAACTCCACCAAGAATCAGAGCCTGGAGGTTAGCCCTGCCAGCTGTTTCGGATGGTCTTAAACTTCACTTAAAAAAGAAGAATTTGGGATTACAAACAGGGCCTTCTGTGCCTGACATGCTCAGAAACGGCTTCTGTCTTCCCTGGAAGAATGGACCAAAGAGAAGCACATTTTATCAGGGGAATGAACTCTGGTGGCACAGTGGTTACATGCTCAGCTGCTAACTGAAACGTTGGTGGTTTGAACCCACCAGCCACTCCATGGGAGAAAGATGAGGCAGTCTGCCTCCATAAATATTACAGCTTTGGAAATCCTATGGGGCAGGTCAATTCTGTCCTATAGGGTTGCGATGAGTTGGAATAGACTCAATGGCAGTGTGTTTGGTTCCTTGGTTTTAGTTTGAGGGGAGTGGGAAGGAAAGTAACTATGTTAAGAGGAAAATAAGTGATGACGTGATCATCCTTTCGTTGTTCATCTTTTCACTGTTTCCACAGTAGAAAGTTACAGCCTCGGGCTTCCTCCTGAGCAAGCACTTGGAGCCTGGGTCCCTAAGGGACCTCCAGGATCTACAAGGAAATGACGGTGACTCACATCAACGAGGGACAATCCCAGGGCTCCAGGCCCTCCCAGGCTCCTGCGCTTTTCACGTTTACACTTTAAGAGGCACCAGAGCCCGGAGTCTGAGCTCTCCACCCCTCAGTGTTCCTCATCTGTAAAATGGAGGCAATGAGCAGGCCCTCAGCCTACACAGACCAGTGTTACTGTACACCCAACCCCTCCTCAACAGCACCCCCAGAGTCTCTGAGGCCCCTCAAATGGACCATATCCAAAACCTCTAATTCCTTTCCCACACTTGCCCCACCCTCCCTGGTCGCATGGCCTTCTTTTCCGTCTGTGTTGGCCTTTGCCTCTCTCTTATAAGGACACTTGCCGTGGATTAAGGTCCCTGGGTGACGCAGTCAGTTTGTGATTGGCTGCTAACCTAAAGGTTGATGGTTTGAACCCATCCAGCAGGTCTGTGGAAGAAAGGCCTGGCGATCTGCTCCCATAAAGATGACAGCCTAAAACACCCCATGGAGCAGTTCTACTCTACACACATGGGGTCACCATGAGTCAGAATCGACTCAACAGCAACGAACAACAACACTAAGCAAAAGGCTGGCAGTTTGAAACCGCCCAGCTGTGCCACAGAAGAAAGGCTTGGCAATCTATTTCCATAAAGATTATACCCAAGAAAACCCTATAGAGCACAGTTCTACTCTGTAACACATGGGATTGCCATAAGTCTGAATCCACTTGATGGCAATAGGTTTGGTTTTTCTGGGGGCTCATTGGATTTAGGGCCCACCTGAATAATCCAAGATGATTTCATCTTGAGATTCTTAACTCCATCACATCTGTAAAGTCTCTTTTTCCAAAGAGGGTAACATGCATTCTTTTGCCTTATTAGGTTATTTTCACCAGATCTGGGGGTTAGAATGTGGGCATACCCTTTTGAGGGGGCCACCATCCAGCCCACTACAGTGACAGCAGGAGCCATGGGGACACCTAGGGGCAGAACCTGCCTTTCAGACCAAAGGCCCCAGGTTGGCATGTGCCTGGGGGGCTGAAGAACAGCCAGGAGGGGTGAAGAGATGAGGTGGGGGATGCGGGCTGGGAGGGGAGACCACAGGGCCATGTGGCAGGGAGTTCGGCTTTGACCTGAGTGAGGTGGCCAGAGCACGGTTCCACGTGAGGAGACCCACTCTGGCTGCTGGGTTGAGAAGAACCTGTAGTGGGGCCAAGATGGGAGGCAGGGAGTCCCATCGGGAAGCTTTAGATCCTGCTAACTTGTGGGTCATTCTCAGCAGTGACCCAAAGAAAGAAATACTCAGTCACAGACACGTCACAGGCTATGAAATAGCACTATAAATCTCCGTCCAGCTGCTTCCTACCATAAAAACCTTAACCATCTATTTCACAACAGGAAGAAATAACCTTTAAACAAGTCGGTGTTCAAGACTGTCAATACGTGCATCTGCAGTAGTATAACATCTCATTACGACAGTTTAGTTACTTTATTAAACAAACACAGACTTACTATGGGCCAGTCACTACTCTAGGATTTTACAGATAGTCACTCATTTAACCCTCATAACAATTATCTATTACTATCTCCAAACTACAAATCAGGAAATTGAGGCTCAGAGAAGTTAAGTAGCTTGCCTAAGGCTTCACAGCAAGGAAGCAGCATGGCCAGGATTTGAACCCAGGCAGGCTGACTCCAGCATCCATGCACCTATCCACCATGCAACGGTGCTCCAACTGGTTACTATACCGGCATGTCTGCTGTGGTAACTATCTGAATGTGTGTCTTATGAGCTCTGCTAAACTGTGAGCCCCTTAGAAGGAGGGACTTCTTACTTCTCCTATGTCTACAATAGTGTGTGTAACAGTGTTGCTGTTCTTGTGTGATGTCAAATTAATTCCAACTCATAGCGACTCTATTGGACAGAGTAGAACTGCCCCATATGGCTTCCTAGGCTGTAATCTTTACAGGAGTGGATTGCCCAGTCTCTCTCCCATGGAGCCGCTGGTGGGTTCAATCCACTAGTGGGTTCGAACTGCTGACCTTTCGGTTAGCAGCCAAGTGCTTAACCATTGCTCCACCAGGACTCCTTGCCACATAGTAGGGAGCTAAATAAATATGTTGGTGGATGGATGGATTTATGAATGGATGGATGGATGGAAGCATAGATGGGATGGATGGATGGAAGGAAGGAAGGAAAGGACAGATGCAGTAGATGGATGGATGGATGGAAGAAAGGATGGCTGCCTGGCTGGATGGATGGATGGATGGACGGAAGGATAGATGGGATGGATGGACAGATGGATGTATGGGAGGGAGGGAGGGAGGAAGGAAAGATTAACAAATGGACGGTTAGGATCACTGTTCTAGTTGTGACAGTCCAATCCTTCCTTTAGGGGACGTACTGAAAATTTCCGCAGGTTTGCTTTCTGCTGCCTTCGACAAATGTTCCACAGTAGAACAAGGTTTGGCTGTGAAATGCCACTTCTTTTTCCAAGGAAAAACAGTACCTCTTTTTTCTTTCTTGCAAGTGAGGCAAAACTTCTCACATGGCCCCAAGCAGATCTAGCGCCTAAGGGTCAGGAGCTGGGAACTTCACTAAACACATACATCATTAAAGTTCCCCTGAAATGAACATTACCACCGTCCTGTGCCCATGAATGAGGCATTAAACAAATATGAGGCTGCGAGTGCTCATTACCCAGGGTTGTTAAACCCTCAGGAGGATTACAGCTCCATTTGAAACCAATTAAGAGGCCTCACATCAGCCATCAGTGCCACGTGAGGGGCTGGCATGTCACCTAGCACATAGTAGGCACCCTGTAAAATGTGTAAAATACATCAACAGGCTCCCACAGGCACAGGGGTCAGATCAGCAGACTCCACCAACCGTGCTCTGTCCTGGACCGCACCCTTCACCATCCCCTGAGCCGTATGAGACATGGACCACAACACCAGAGTTTGAGGACAATCCATGAATACACAGAGCAAATAACCAGTAAAAAACACCAAGTACTCATTTACTTGTTTTTATTTAACAGCCACATCCGTAGCACTTGCCTGCCAGGCACTGATGAAAGTACTTTATAAATATTAGCCTATTTGACTACCACAGCAAGCCTAGGATGTAGGAACTGTTATTGTCCCCATTTACCAGATGAGGAAACTGAGGCAGGGAGATCACACAGGCAGTTAGTGGCAGGACCAACATTCGAACCAGGCAACCCAGCTCAGAGTCCGTGTTTGAGATCACCAGGAAGCAAAGGGAGAGCTGACACGTCAAATGTTTATTATAGCACAGATACTTTATCCATACTACACTATCCAATCCTTCCCAAAACCTTACAACGTGGGTATTTGTACAGCCATCTGACCACTGAGGAGGCTGAGGCACAGAAGTTTAGGAAATGCACCCAGGGACACACTATTAGGAAGCAATAACACCGGATTTGAATGTAGGGCTTCTAGACCATGGAGCCACAGAGCAGCTCTAATCCATTCACAAGGGGGAGCGGCAAGGCTGTCCTGTCCAATATGGCTGCCATTAGCAACCTACGGCTGGGGCGCCTTTGAAATGAGGACAGTGCCACGTGTTGAAATGGTATATTAGGTATACTAAGTTAAATGAAATATATCAATAAAATTGATTTCACTGCCCCTTTTTACTTTTTTTAAGGTGCCTACTAAAAAACAAAAACCAAACCCATTGCCATCAAGTCAATTCTGACTCATGGCAACCCCATGTGGTATAGAGTAGAATTGTTCCATAGGATTTTCATGGCTGTAATCTTTACGGAGGTGGATCTCCAGGCCTTTATTCCGTGGCACAGCTGGGTGGTTTCAAACTGCTAACCTATTGGTTTAATGTTGTTGTTAGTGGCCATTGAGTCAATTCCAACTCATGGTGACCCTATGTGTGCAGAGTAGACCTGCTCCATTGGGTTTTCAAGGCTGTGACCATTCAGAAGCAGATCACCAGGCGTTCCTTCCACAGTGCTGCTGGGTGTGTTCAAACTGCCAAACTTTCAGCTAGTAGTCAAGCGCTTAACCATTTGCACCACCCAGGGACTCCTTTTGGTTAACAGTCAAGTTCAAACTGTTGGCAAAATTACATAGTGGCTCGCGTTGTATTTCTAGAAGACACCTGAGTGAGGAAAACCCACAAGAAGTAGAAGCACCAGTGTTAAAGACAAGGGCATAAAGGAGGACCTGCTCCCAAAGCAAACCTATAGGCCCGTTTCTCTCCCTAGTGCGCCCATGTTCAATAATTTCCTAATTCTTAATACCTTGAGGGAGAACCAGTACGGGCACTATGCTCCGACTCACTGTTGGCCTGCCCACGCACAGCCATGAAGCTGTCATCCCCTCTAATGGGGGCGTCCTCACCCTAGGAAGGTGGCTGGGCCAGAGTGAGGCAAAGGCAGATGTTTCCTCTGCTCACCTCAGGGTGCCCAAGTCCAACCAGAAGTGCTGAGCAACACACGCAAACCAGCCACTGTGCAAGGAGAGTGCCCCATCAGCAGGATGCGGTGGCCAGACCAGGAGGGCACGGAGGATATCGTCTACAGCAGGAGGGCCGCCCACAGGGTTCTGACACTGGAGGGCTGCAGAGATGTCCCTAGTGCATGACTACTGATGGCCAGGAAAACCACCCCAGATGAGGCAAGACAGGAAGAGGTAAGGAGGAGAGGAAGGGGAGAAGGGGACAGAAAGTGGGAGAGAGAAGGAAGTCAGAAGGGGACAGGAATTAGAAGGGGACAGGAAGTGGGAGGGGGATAGGAAGTGGGAGAGGGAAGGAAGGGGAAGGAAACAGGAAGGGAAGGGGAGGGGAAGAGGAAGGGGGAGGGGCACCAAGAGTGGGAAAGGGAGAGGGGAGGAAGTAGGAGAGGAAAGGGAGGGAGGGAGGAGGAGACCCTTGGAGAGAGCTTACCTGGCACTATCTCACTGACGCCTCACCACACCACTGCACATGACACTATTGTCCTCCCCATTGCTCAGGTGTGGACAGCAAGGCTCAGAGGCGCCACATCTAGCCAGAGGTCACGAGCTGCTGTATGGAGCTGACTCAACCCAGGACAGTGTGACTCCAGACCAGGTTCTAATGCTGCGCACCTGTTCCACCACCCTGGGGGGGCCTAAATAGCATGTAGTGACCAGCTCTTTCTTTCAGTTCCAGGAGAGCAGGTGTCGGGTGTGCATGTATGTTATCCAGCATTATGGTGGGAGGACGTCCCCAGTGATGTTCTGGGGGCCTGGGCCTAGGCCTCTCACTCTCCTCCTGCCTCCCTTCTCCACCAACGCCCCTGCCGGGTGGCTACACTTTCTGGTGGCTTTGTGGCAGGGCCAGCAGTGAGCCGGCTTACACCCTCGCCCTGACACCTCCTATTTCCATCAGCTTCGCCACTACGTCCACCAGGGCTTCCTGGAGTTGGGCCTCCTGCCGCCTCCCTGGCCAGACCACTCCTGCCATCTTCCCTTCCGTCAGTGGCTCTGCTGCCCATCCTGCCCTTCCACCCACACCCTCAGCACATCCTGTGGTCCCTGTCCTCACAATACGCCCCGGACCTCAGTCTCCTTCCCATCTCCTCTCAACCTGGCCCTCCACAGCGAATCCTTAGAACAGCCGCCAGAGGGAGCTATTTAAATTCAAGTCAGGTCACATCACCCAGTCCGTAAGCTTCCAAAGGCTTCCTTCCCCTCAAAATGAGGACCAGACCCAAAGTCCTTCCCCTGACAGCATGGCCTGGTGATCTGCCTGGGCTGACTGCTCAGCCTCCTTCCCTGACCAATCCCCGGCTGCTGCTGTTCCTCACGCTCACCATAAGCCCATCCCTGAGGGCCACTGCTCCTCCGTCCCTCTCTGCCTCTTTCCCCCAGAACCCCTTACTCACTCCCTCCGTCCCACCCTCGACCCAGGGTCCCTCTCCGGAGCACCCTCCCCAACCACCTTCCAAATGGGCCGTATCCCCCGGCCCTCCCTGCCTTCCTGCAGTCCTGTCGCCTCCTGGGAGAGTGCCTGGCCACTTGCTGACACTTACTGTCTTTTGATGTTCTCTAGAGTCAGGTCCCCTGCACGAGACAGCAGGTTCCAGTCCCCGAAAGTGTCCACTGATAAACACCAGAGGTACGTGAGTGTTTGGTCGTTGTTTTCCTGACTCAGAAAGGTTAACGAATCGTAGACACACTCATTCAGAGTGTGACGTCATTTATGCCCTGTTGACTTTCTGTGTCTCAGGGACATTGCAGTTAAAGCGACATCATTTTTGCTTATCTTTTCTTTTTTCCTTAAATACATTGACTGGCCTCCCCAGTTGTCCTGGGCTGGAACCATGCAGTGTGGTGGAGGGGGTAGGCAAAGGCTTTGGACTGACCACTCACAGCAGAAGCTATGCAGATGCCTGCAGACATGGGAAAGCTGCTGCCTTCTTAATTAAATAATGTACATTAAATCTATACTGAGGTCTGCTCAGAAAACATCTCCTGAGAGGGGTGTACAGCCAGAAGCGTAGGGATCGCTTCTCGGCACCATGTAGATGAATCTCCGAGGATAAGGCGGCCTCTCCAGGTCCCTAGGCCAGGCAGAGGAGCAGAGGAAGGCGAGCCTTTACCTCTTCAGAGGAGCACAGAGGACCTGGACAGCTGAGTGTGACACTGACAGTGTGCACCGTGTCCTCGGCCCAGAGCATGCGGCTAGGCAATGTGCAGCCCCCCTTACTGTTAGGGAGGCCGCGCGGCTCAGTCCAGAGATGGAGTGCTATTCCCAAGCCTGACCCCAGCAATCCTCGCCGTGGTCCTGCCTGCTCTCTGCTCTCATCAGCTGACAGCAGAGCCTGGGTCCCTGCTCCCCACCCCCCAACCCTGGCCACACACACACACACACACACACACACACACATACACACACACATACACACACACTGACTCCTGTTGTACTGAATCATGAGCAAGAAATAAAGCTTTCCTGTGTTAAGCTGCTTAAATTTGGAGGTCATTTGTTAAAGTACCTACTGTTACTTACCCTGACCTCAGCCCTTCATCACTCTTTTTATACAGCAACCTCTTTACTCAAGCATTCCCCATGAGAGAAGAAGGAGGCAGGGAGACAGAAAGGGAAAGAGAGGGATGGGCAGGGAGAGACAGAAAGGGGGGCAGAGAGCCAGCAAGAAAGAGGAAGGGAGGAGGGATGAAGAGAGAGAGAAAAAGGGATGGGGAGGTACTCATTTGTCACCTGGCCAAGAAAGTGTGGAAGGAGGGAGGAGCCGGCATTGTGGGAGCAAAAAGGGGGAGCACAGGCAGCGGGTGCAGGAGTAGAGGTTGATACAGGTGAAGCAGACACAGGTGAGAGACTATTATTTGGAATCCCTTTACAGACAATTCTGCCCGACCCCTGCTAGGCACCCAGGAACCCAGAGCCCCCGAGCCTCCCAAGCTCGCACTGCTGATGATGCCGAGGCAAAGCTAGCAGCTCATGCTGCCTCGGTCTAGGTCAGGGAGTGGGCGTGCTGTGATTCCTGGAATCCCCCCCACTCCAAATGCAGTATATCTGGAAAGGATACCCTTGCTTGGCTGGTGCTGAGACAACATTCCCCAAATTCTGGAATGCCAGACTTGGGATCCTCCGGATCACCGCCACCTTCCTCTGCCCATGTACCAACCCTGAGGTTTGTTGTTTTAACGTAAAAACAGAGCCCTCAAACCAGGCTGTCTGTGTTGGAAATGGCCAAAGTACAAACAGGAAGTTCCCAATTGCACCAGTGGGTTGCCAGAACCTCCAAGGGGCCGCCCACCAGAGGAAACAGTGGACACCAACATCAATAAGTGCTAATGAAACACCTACTGTGTGCCAGGCCCTGCAAGAGCTGCTAGGGAATAATGAAAAACCCATGACTATAACTCCTGAGCCCCGCCGTGCCTGTGGCAGACATCACTAATTGATTGCAGAGAGTGTAGAATGAGTCTTGGCCACAGGGCCAGGCAGCACAGCTAGCTCCATGTGAAATAAAACTTATTTGCCATTCGTGTAACAGGAGACTTCAGGGACCCAGTGCCCTCAGGAGTTACCTTGTAATGGAGGAGTGGAGAGGAAGCCCCTGGCATGGTAAGGTTATTGAGTACACAGTGACCTGTATGGGTTCCAGAGAGCCAAGTTCAAGTCTTGCATCTGCCACCAGCTTGCTGTGTAACTTTGGACATGGCATCACCTTCTCCGGGTCTCCCCATTGCCAGCCACGAAATGAAGTGGTTGGACTGGACACGAACCAACCTCCCGGGGCCACACCTGGGGACATGGCCAGCCAACAGGGCATGTCCACAGATGAAAGTGTGATGTGTCCTGGCACAGGTGGAGCTTGGGATCCATTCATCATTCATTGGAACATCTACTGAGTGCTGACTTTGTGCCAAGCTCCTTGCTATGCATCAGGGTGCAGAGCCCTGACTTCATGAATTACAGTCTAGTGGGTGGAGAGAGATGGTCTCCAACAAACAGTCAACGAACGGAGACAATTCTTGCATGCCCAAAGTCCATGACGGCAATAAAGAGTGCTGCGGTCGTTAGGCAGTGACTATGGGATGCAGATCCCCTGGCCGTTGCCCCGGAGACACCCAAAAACCCCAAAAAAAATAAAAAACCCAAACCTGTTGCCGTTGAGTCAATTCCGACTCATAGTGACCCTATAGGACAGGGAAGAACTGCTCCATAGGGTTTCCAAGGAGAGCCTGGTGGATTCGAACTACTGACCTTTTGGTTAACAGCTGAACTTAACCACTATGCCACCAGGGTTTCCAGGAGACACCCAGGACGGTGCTATTAGATGCTTAGCATGTGTGAATTGGATTTAGTGTTAGCGGTAAAATTCACAGACAGGACCTCTTGGAGTTGTGACCCCACATGGCCACATTATGGGCCAGAAGACACCATTTTGAATCCCAGCTCCACCTCTTACCAGCTGTGTGACTTAAAACCAGTTGCTTACCCTCTCTGAGCTTGAGGCGCCTCATCTGGAATCAATACCATGGTAGTGCCTCCCTCCCAGGGCTGTGGTATTAAACAAATGAAAACAGTGCAGCTTGGGGGTTATGAGCCAGACAAGTGGGATCGCAGTCCACAGTGGCCCGGGAGCCAGACCGGGGTTCAAATCCTACCGCTGCCACTTGCCAGCTGTATGACCTTAAACAAGTTACTTAACCTCTCTGAGGCTCAGTCTCCCCATCTCTAAAATACGCATGATAAACCAGCCCCCTTGTTGGGTTGCTGTAAAGATGAATTAGACTGCAAGGTATATGGCAATAGAGATTGCTGATTGTCTTTCCCACATCCACTCTCCCTGTTCTCCTTAGTCACGAACCCCAATTTATAGCTGATTTGGGCAGTGCTGCCAAAATAAAGGTCTGCCTTCCCCAGCCTCCCTCACAGCTGGGTGTAGCCATGGACGAGGTTCTGGCTTAAAATTTAAGAACTTTCCAGAAGATTCCTGTGCATGGACATGCTGGTCAAGGTTTCGGGGAGGGCTGCTTCATGGTAGTATGGTCAGCAGAATGACAGCCCCCCAACGAAGCCCAAGTCCTAATCTCTGAGACCTGAGGGAAAGACAGCTCTAGACAAAGTCACAAAAAACAAACACCTAAATGGCCAACAAGCACATGAAAAGATGCTCGTCATCAGTCATCGTCGTTTTTGTTAATTGCCGTCCTGTCGGCTCCAACTCATGACAACCCCACGTACAACAGAACAAAATGCCACCAGGTCTGGTGCCATCTTCACCATAGTTGCTATGCTCGAGTTCATTGTTTTGGCCACTGTGTATTGTGAGTGTCTTCCAACCTAGGGGCTCGTCTTCCAGCACTATATTGTTGTGGTGTGACGTCAAGCCAATTCCAACGCATAGTAACCCCATGTGACAGAGTAGAACTCCCCCATAGGGTTTCCTAGGCTATAATCTTTATGGGAGCAGATCGCCAGGTCTTTTCTCCCTCAGAGCTGCTGGTGGATTCGAATTTCTGTTAGCAGCCAAGCGCTTAACCGTTTCAACCAGAGCTCAGCACTATATTGGACAATATTCTGTTGTGATCCCTAGGGTTTTCATTGGCTGATTTTCAGAAGTAGATCACCAGGCCTTTCTTCCTAGTCTGTCTAAGTCTGGAAGCTCCACTAAAACCTGTCCACCATGGGTGACCTTGCTGGCGTTTGAAATACCAGTGGCACAGCTTCCAACATCACAGCAACACGCAGGTCACCACAGTACAGCACACTGACAGATAGGTGGTGGTATATATTTTTACCGCAATACAAATACACACACACACACACACACACACACACATACACATATATAGGAATTATAAAAGGAGCCCTGGTGGCACAGTGGTTAAGTGCTCAGCTGCTAACAGAAAAGTTGGTAGTTCAAACCCACCAGCCACTCCACAGGAGAAAGATGTGGCAGTCTACTTCTGTAAAGATTACAGCCTTGGAAACGCTATGGGGCAGTGCTACTCTGTCCTATAGGGTTGCTATGAGTCAAAATCGACTCGATGGCAATGGGTATGAATTGTAAAGAGCTCAATGAAAGAAAAAAACCAACTCCACTAAAGACGCCCAAGCACGCATGTCCTACACAGGCGCCTGCAGGTCACACCCTGCAGTAGTTTGGAGGATCATTCTCTAATCTGTTTGTTTTTCCAAAGCCTGGACCCTTGTTCACTTGCCTTGGCCAAATGTGGAGCAGTAGCATTTGGAGTCAAGTGTTTTAGCCCAAAATCCACCGTAGACTCAGCTATTGGAAGATTCTTCTGCCAAAAGATTGTTTTCCTTGCAAACAGTTTCTTTTCTTGGCTGGGGGAGCACTCTTTTGCCTTCAAGTATGAAGCTCCCATTAACCTCTTTGATCTTGCTAACCACATGGCAGGGGAAAGCTCGCAGCTGCTCCACACACGGCGGTGTTGGGGGCTGCGCTGATCGTGAGGCTGCCGTTCTGTTGCCAAGCCAAGCTGTCACTGGAGGGGAAGACAGTTCGCCCATCCCTAGAGCCATGGTTGGGGTCTGCTTTGTCAAGAAGTAAAGAGAAACTCATCAAATATGAGAATTGTTTCTAGCAGGAAGATGCCGATCTGTTGCTGGTTGCCAGGCCTTTCTTCCTAGTATGTCTTAGTCTAGAAGTTCAGCATCACAGCAACACGCAAGCCTCCACTGACAGGTGGGTGGTGGCTGCACATGAAGTGCATTGGTGAGAATTCTACCACTGAACCACTACTTCCCCCTAATGGTTTTAAGAGTGACCCCAAAATTCTTTGACAGTCCTCCCATCAAGAGAAAGGGTCTATATCCCCCTCCCTTGAATCTGAGTTCTGTGACACAGCTTGGTCGATAGAATATGGCAGAAGTGTTCCTGGGCCAGTTTCTGGGTGCAGGATTTAAGAAACTGGCAGTTTCTACTTCCTCTCTCTGGGGACTCACTCTTGGAACCCAGCCCATGCTCTGAGGAAGACTGAACAGCCTGTGAGAAGGGACACATGGAAAAGAATGCAGCTCCCTTGCCCTCAGCCCTGGCCAAGCCCCCAGCCAACAGCCAGCACCAACATGAGTGCGCCATCTTCAAGAGGCTCCTCAGCCCAGCTGAGCCGCCCCAGCTGACACCGTGTGGAGCAGAGAGGGGCCTTTCTGCTGATTGCTGCCCAAATTGCAGATTTATGAGCTAAATAAATGGCTGTTGTTGCTTTAAGCCACTAAGTTTAGGGATGGTTCTTAAGCAACTGGAATGGATGGACATGTGACCCTACTTAGCCTGTCAGAGTATAACAGGCCCCATCCACAGTGATGAGCACAGGAATGGGTATGTACCTAAGTGAGGCCAATCAAGGCTCTGTCTGAGCTAATTCCAGACTCTCGCTTTAACAATGGAAAAAGAGGGCTTCTCTCTTTCCACTGACCTTGGCACTATTGTGTAAGCCAGAGGTTCTCACGACCATCTTTCAGTAATATGGAGGGGAGCAGAAAGTGGATCCGGATGACATCACTTGCATCCCCGGATCAAGCTGTTCCTGAAGCCATCACACCCCTAAACTTTTCAGTTCTATGAGCTAATAAATTTCCTGCTTGGCTTAAGCCAGTTTGAGTTAGCCTTTCTGTTACTTGCAACCCAAAGTCCAGACCTTCACATACCTGGCACCAATATAAGGGTGTCATCAAACGCTCCCCTCCACAGGCACCAGTGATGTCTAATACCCCCATGGTGCAAGGGGGACAGACATACCCAGTCCCAGGTTACTCACTTCACAAAGGGTCCCAGGCCTGACGCCACTAACCCAGGGGCAGTCTGGGTCTGTGGGAAAAGAAATGAAGCCTACTAGAGTGACCAGCTGACCTCAACAGCCCTGGGGGCTGCCAGCCTGGCCAACCAGAAAGTTTGTGAGCTGCTTCGACCACCCCCACACTCTTCTTCCTCCCTTGATCGCCCACCCTCCCAGCATCCCCTCCACACACAACCTCTTCCCCTCCCCTCCCTGCCACCCAACCACATCCTGACACATACGTAGGCTGGAAACTTTATTATTATTATTATCATATTATTCCATTCTGGTGACATCTCTGGAGAAAATATGACCCAACCCACCCTGCTGTCCTCTTCCTCCTGTCGAGTATTTTAGAAATAACACCACATCAGCACATCCGAGATGCTTGTAGCAAATCAAGGCCAATGGATAAGGATTTGGTCTCAAAGGGGGAGGGGTGGCGAGTGGGGTTCTGGGTCCTGAAGGGACCAAGGACAGGCACATGTCAGGGAGCTCAACCTGCCCACACGCGCTCTTAGAGACAATGCAGGCTCAGGCGAATTTATTTTTACTGCACGGTTGGCTGACAACGTACAAATTCCAAGTGATGTCATGGCTGTTCATGAAGCCAAACTGCTATCAGACCCCAGACATGTAACAGCAGGCCTGGTGGGGACAGACGTCCAACGTTGTGATAAAGGCCAACAGGGCCTTACGAAACTGCAACTCAGCCTGCGCCCGTGCAGACGCCGCAGCCTGGATCCACCGACACGCTCATCTTCTCTGTGGGAAAATAAAAGGATCTCAACAGGCTTCCCTGAAGTCAGGGCCGGGGCCTCCCAAAAGAAGAACCTTTAGGGCAAGTGGCACATAAAAATTTGCTTTTTAAATTAAAATGGGTGAGAAAACATTCTGGAAGGATCCGGAGGAGCTGGGAAGGTGATTGCTCTTTCTGGTTACGCCCCCTTGTGCCCTTTGAGTCTTTGACATGTGCATGTATGCGTTTGCAATTAAAAACTAGTTCTTCTTTTCAAACTCAAGGGCATGAAACGTTCATTTTGTAAATAAGAGACTCCAGAAGGTGTGACAACACAGCTACAGGATGGCCTGATCCACTCCTGGGGTTGACCACACTCTCCATCCGACTTGCAGCCCTTGCTGGGCTCGGAGCTCCCAGGAGGGTGCTGCCTTCTCCCCACTGTACCCCCAGCACAGACCGCCTCCCCAGCTTCCTGACACGCACAGGCACCCTGGGGCCTGCTTACAGGGCAGATTCTGATTCTGTGGGTCGGTGGGCCCAGGTTCTGCATTTCTAATGAGCACCTAGGCAATGCTGCTGCTGCCAACACAGGGGCCACATTTTGAGCAGCAAGGGCTACATCTTGCCTCGTCCATTGTAGTAGCCCTAGGCACAAGGGGCTATTGAAATTTAAATGAATAAATGTTAAATTAGAAATTCTGATCCTCAGTCAAATCCGTGACATTTCAAGTGCTCAGTGGACAAATGTGGCTCATGGCTGCCGTCCTGGATAGGGCAGAGAGCATTTTCATTGTGGCAGAAAGCACTGTTGGACAGAGCTGGGCAACGCGGTAAACCCAAAAAAACAAACCCTTTGCCATCAAGTCAATTCTGATTCATAGTGACCCTAAAGGACAGAGTAGAACTCCCGCATATGGTTTCCAAGGAACACCTGGTGGATTCGAACTGCCAACCTTTTGGTTAGCAGCCGTAGCTCTTAACCACTGCGCCACAACGTGGTAACTGCTTAGTAAATGGTATGGGACAGAGGGAGGGGGAAGACAGGAAGAGGGGAAATGAGAGAGGAAGAACGATGGAAGGGAGGGAAAGAAGGAGGGAGGGAGGGAGGGAGGAAGAAGAAGAGAAGCAAAAAGGTGTTTCTGTGAGCCCCCTACCTCAAGTTGAGGTGGCACGGACGGTAGGAACGTCTTTCCCTACACCCCTTAAATTCCTTACAGCACCTTCTGGGGGTTCAGGTCCCAGACTTCCCAGGCTCACCAGGGGAAAGTGATGGACAGACACGGAGAAGGTGGCTCCCCATCTGCAGTGAATGAAGGCCATGCCTGTCCCCTCCTGTGAGCTGGGTGCTGAGCTGGGCGGATGCCTGCTCCTCCATCCGGACACTCCAGATGAAGACTTGCCCAGCGCCCTCTTGTGGCTCCAGCATCAGGCGTCCAGAAAACACAGGCAGGGAGATGAGAGCTGAGCTCACTTCTGCGGAAAGAGCACGTTCAGCTAACGGCACAGGCGATACTGTCGCTGCAGTAACGTGACAAGTGACACAGCCGCCGACACACCGCACATCCCTCCCAGGACAGATGCAGCTACGTACTTGAAATGAGCCGCCAACCGCCGCAGCCCAGCACCCCCTCCTCAGGCAGGTTTTCTCAGCAGCCTCCCAGCAAGTCTCCTATCCACTCTGCCCTTCCACTCAGCCCACCCCAGCCACAGTGATTTCTCCATAACATTTAAGTCACCTTCCAGGGCCTTCCACTGCCTGGCCCTGTTCCATCTGTCACTCTCTGCCCCCAAGCCATGACCCAGCCGCCCTGAGCTTCTTATGTCCCCAGCATGCACCAGACTAGGCACCTCTGGGCCTACACACCTGTGGCCCCCTAGCTGGAACATCGGTCCCCCACCCTCACTGCTCGGCCAGCTGGATTCAGTCTGCAGGCCTCAGAGGTCCCTTCCTCAGGAAACTTCCCTGGCACTGCCGGCACACCTGTCTTATCTTGGGTTCCCCAGAAGCAGAGCCTGAGACAAGGGTTCATTGCGAGTGTTATTGGGGAGGTGATGCTGGAGCACCTGGAGGGAAGGGATGTCAGCAGGAAAGGAGGGGCCATCACAAAGTACATCACGAGGTCAGCGGTCAGCACGCTTAGCAGTCGGCTCAGACCTGCTGGGGCTGCCGGAAGATGGCAGAGGCCACAGCCCCGAGTTTCTCCATCCAAGGGGGAGGAAGGCAAGGCTTACCCACACCTCCCATCCATCACTGGCTGCAGGTGCTCCTGGGAGTCGGCTCAGCCACCCAGACCTTCCAAGGGGACAGAGATGCCCCAGGCATGGGCTGCTGGTGCTTGCCTCAACACAGGAATGGTGAGGCCGAGCAGACGGGGGGCTGTCGACAGCCCCCTACACCCCTCCCTGTGCTCATGGTTTCCTTCTTTCCTTCCTTCCCTCCCTCCCTCCTTCCTTGAGACAACTCCCACCTGTCTTACAATCGCCACCAGCCCACGAGTGATCTGGGGGTGCAGTAAGTCTTCTTACCCTCTCTCCCCAGTGACTCCCATGGAGCCCAGCACATAGCAGAAACCCAAGAAATGTTTGTTGGTTGAATGATAAGTGACTGCTGAAGGTTACAGGGGTTTTGGGGGGAAGTGGCGATGAAAACGTTCTGAAATTATATAGGGGTGATGGTTGCACAAACTTGTGAATATACTAAAATCCACTGAATTGTACATTTCAAAAGGCTGGATTTTTTGGTAGGTGAATTACATCCCTTTTTTTAAAAAAAAAAAAAAAAACTCAACTCACATACAATTTAGTGCCACTTACAGTGAAACAGGGGCTAAAACCACATCAGGGCTCTCGCCCAGTGGACCTGCTGTCCTTCGGCCGAGGGAGAGAAGCTCAGAGACATACCCCTCCCTCCCCAGGGACACAGAGGTGGACAGCGAGCCCCTCTGTAAGGAAGGAACCAAAGGCTATCATAGAGAGTGGCACTGTGGAGTGTCACTAATAACATTTATTGCCGGTGCTCCTCATGCACCCAGCGAAATCGCACTGACTCCACGAAACGGATTATCACCTGGTGATAAGTCATTCAGATTGAATCACGGGCATGGATTGTATTATCTAAGAAAACAGTAAGCATCACGGAGTCCTCTTGATGTGCCGACTTTCCTCAAAGATCTCAATTGTGATTGACCGTTCTGGAGAGCGGCTGCAGGCTCCACCTTCAGACCCAAAACAACTGGCTGGAAGCAGAGAGAAGCACGCTGAGTGGGTCCCACCACCAAGCTCAGAGCCTCCACGGTGGGGGGTGTTGTCAGTTCCCTGCTGCACCGATGACCCCAAAGAGACAACGGCACAGTGAGGGGCCAGGGGGCAGTCTCCCAGCCTCTCGGAGCCCCCCTTTCTTCTTCTGGGAAACAAAGACAACAATCCAATAGTAATCCCACTCTGCAGAACCAGAAAGGGAATTGAATGAAAAGGTTGGCCGTGGTGGTTCTGACCACATAGGCAAGTGCTCCAGGAAATCATGGCTCCTCAAGCTCCTTGTTGGGAAGGTGCCCTCTCCCAGCCCTCCCACAGTGCTAGGGCAGCAAGCCATGCCCCTGAGACCAGCTCAGCGTGGAGTTTGGGGACCTACTTCCTTCCTTCCTTCTCTCCTTTCTTCCTTCCCTCTTACCTTCTCTCCTTCCTTCCCTCCCTCCTTCCTTCCTTCTGTCCTTCCTTCCTCCTTTCCCGCACCCCCTACCCCTCCCCACCACTCCACTCAGACACATCTAGATATATTTGCTGGAATAAAAAGATACCTATGACTTGATGACAATGGGTTGCATCATATATGAGCAAAACAATTATATTATTAAATAGAGTATATTATTTGATATATTTTCTTATATTAATATAGTATACTATAATATGTAATATAAACATAGTATATTATAGAATATTAATAAAATATATCAAATAATATATTTAATAATAAATTATTTATGTTAAATATAATAAAAGTATATTATAACAATACTGTGTTGTTGTTGTGTGCCGTCGAGTCAGTTCCAACTCATAGTGACTCTACAGGACAGAGCAGAACTGCCCCCATAGGGTTTCCAAGGCTGTAATCTTTATGGGAGCAGACTGCCACATCTTTCTCCCAAGGAGCAGCTGGTGGGTTCCAACCACCGACCTTTCAGTTAGCAGCCGAGCACTTAACCATTGTGCCACTAGGGCTCCTTAACAACATAAGAGTAACAATAATAGCGGCTGCTCCCATTTCTCATCCCTTCTTTAACTGTATAACTAAGTCTTTCCATGCCCCTGACCTCACCTGAGTGTCACAAGCCCCTGTGAGGTGGGCAGTGTCACGACCCTGTGCATGGGGTGAACCAGCTCAGGGAGGTGGAGACCCGCCTGGGCAGCCCAGCTATGCCCCCTGGCCCCAGCTCACCGAATGGCTGCGAGGACCCTCAGGACAGTGTGGAGGAGAGTCAGGAGGCTGAGGCCAAGGGGCAGAAGGACGGGGTCAGGGAGGCTGACCGCCCTCCCCGGGGCCGGCGTGTCATGGTGCAGGGCCTGCAGCTGCTGCCACTTGAGGAGAAGGGGCCTGTCACAGCAGATCCGCCATCGATTGTACCAGCAGTGCAAATCCAGGGGGTGTTCTGCATGGAGAAGGGAAAGTCAGGACCTTGGGCAGGGCCACAAAACCGGGGACCCTCCTCATAATTGTGCCTGGTGTCCGGGACCAAGGGTGGGGCCAGCCATCCTGGCAGGAAGGGTCACAGAGGAGGGGAGTGTGGACACTGAGTGACATTCACTGAAGAGAGATAACAGCCCGTCTCATCGTCTCAGCTCTGGTAGTGCTCGTGGCTATGATTAGTAAGAGCCTTCTATCTCAGAGCTGTACACGGAAATATTTATGGATGACATGATACGACGTCTATGTGGAATCTGCTTCAAAATAATCCAGGGAGGGGGAGAAAGAGTGGGCAAAGCTGGAGGCAACCAGCCTGGCCAGTAGCTGATGACGGGGAGCTGGGCGTGGGGTCTACTAAACCAAGCTCCACTTTGGTGAGGTCTTGCAATTTTCCCCAGAAAAAAGTTAACAATGCCTCACACCATATACAAAAGCCAATTCAAAATGCACCAACGACCTAAATTTGAAAACTAAAACCACCTTCATTCTGATGCCTCCCTAGGCTCCTTCTGCTCTCTAAGCCTCGGCTCCTCTCAAAACTCAGACTCAACTAGACCAGGGTCGGCAAGCTACAGCCCACAGGCCAAATCTGGCTGCTGTCTGTTTGTGAATAAAGTTTTGTTGGGACACTGCTGTGCCTGTTCATTTACGGATTATCTGTGGCAGCGTTCACACTCTTAAGCGCAGAGTTGAGTAGCTGCAACAGAGACTGCCAGGCTGAAAATATTTACCACCCGGCTGCGTATAGAAAAGGTTCACCAGCCTCTGGGCTAGATGATCCCTAGTGTCCCTCCCCATCCAGACCCTCACGGCTCTAGGGGTCGGAATGCCTCTCCAGAACAAAGCCAGACCCTCGCTCGCCCCGCTGTTTCTGGTTCTAAGAGATTGATCATCGTCAAGAGGCCTCGCAGAGCCCATGCAATGCTGACAATGATTTCCAAGGAAGCAGAGGCTGAGCAGAGAGGCTGGGAAGTCCCTGTGGCTGATCCACCAGGTATCGAGCCCCCAGCAGATGGAAGAACCTCCCTGCCCCCTGCTGGTGCCAGTGAAGCCCATTCCTGGAGCAGGGAGACAGGACAGCCACAGGCAAGTGGAGTTACCTGAGAGGCCTTTAAGATTCTGCTGCCTTTTCTCCCCCTGCGAGACAAGGATGTGTGCATGATCAGCCTGGTGACTACAGGAGGCAGGGCAAGGGGGAAGAGGAGGGAGGAGGGAGTGAAGTGAGGAAGGTCAGGGGGCAGGGAAGGAGGGGAAAGAGCAAGAAGCAGGAAGGGGAAGGGGATCAGGGAAGAGGTGGCATAAGAGACAGAAAACAACATGGTGGCCCTCGTCAGAGAAGAGTGCAAACCCACATTCCCAAGGCCCACCAGGATGCGCTCAGCTGGCCTTTGCGCTCTGTTGCCCCAGCCATCACTGTCAGCAGCCCTCCTCTGAGCCCAGTGTGTCCACCATGGGGGAAGCACCCAGACACCCCTTCACTGTCCCTCATTGCCCAGCCTCTCGCCTCTCCTCTCACCTTCTGGGTCCTCAGGTACTGCGGCACCCAGTAGGGCATCACCGCCTGGTCTCTAGGTGTTGGGAGGCGGCCCCCAAACCGGTGGCATGGGCAGGGGCAGACCTTGGACATCCTGGGGATATAAGCCCGGGCCATCTTTTGGATCTAGCAGAGAGGAAGAGGTGTTGCTGGAAGGGAACGGCCTGGCATCCCAGACAAGTCCCCCCTCAGTCTCAGCCACAGGCAAGGAGCCTGAGAGTCCCCTTTCTGCATCCCGCCTCTCACAAGCCACCCCGCCCCCACAGCCCTCTGTCGCGAGCCCAGTTCTCCCGCCCGCAGCAGCACTTGGATACAATGGTCACTTCTCTGAGCCTCGGAGCCCCAGTTATGAAGAAGGCCTGCTGTGTTTTTACTTAATGCTCAAAGATTGAACTTTGTCCCCTCAGATGAAGAGCGGAGTCTCTGGGTGGCACAGTGAGGGTGCTCAGCTGCTAACCGAAAGGTTGGAGGTTCAAGTCCATCCAGAGGTGCCTCAGAAGAAAGGCTTGGTGATCTACTTCCAAAAACTCAGTCATTCAAACTCTATGGAGCACAGTTCTACTCTGCACACACAGGGTAGATATGAGTTGGAATTGACTCGGTGGCAACTGGTCCTGGTATATATATAATCTCAATTGTCGTGCTGGTTTCACAGGGGATTATACACGTCAAAACTTACCAAACTGTACACTTTACACATACACAGTTTATTGTACAACCACACCTCCATAAATCTGTTTATTTTTTTAATCTAGTTTAAAAACACACACACAACCATCTCTCAGAAGTGTCTAATGTCATTCATATATTCTCCTAGTTCTGAGGGGTGACTGGCCCCCTGGTGAGACATGTCCAGCTCAAGCCACCTACCTGCTTCCGAGGTCTCAGTGTCAGAGGTACCCAGTAGGGCAGCGCGGCCTCTGCCCTGGGCACAGGCAGGCGGCCCCCAAGTCCTGTCCGGCACCCACAGCAGATGGGCTCTCGGGGCACAGTGCTGGGGATGGGGCACACCTGGCAGACCCAGAAAAGACAGGTTTGGGCATGAGGCTTCGTGGGGAAGAAAGCCCAGGGGCTCTGGATGCAGAAGCCGTCCTTGGGGAGGGGCAGAGTGGAGGCCAGTGTCCAGGACAGGGCCTACTACAGTCACTGTGGTGGGGCTGCCACAGCCTGGAGCCCCGGCATGCTGGGATTCTCGGCCCCTCCCAGCTACCTTAGCTAAGGTAGTCTCAGGGTCCTCCTCTGAAAACGGGAGACACACCAGCTCTTGAGGCCTATGGGGAGCTGGCTGCCCTGTTCATGGTTGTATCAGTCTGCATGGAGTGTGTTGTAGCTTGCAGAGGGACCCTCAAAGCCTCACAGGGTGCCCAATCAGGAGGGCTCCTGCATCAAGGGGGGTGTCGTGAAGACCTAGAGGGTGGTGGGGAGTCTACCTAGAGATTTGGCAGACATGGCAACGGTCCCCCAGCCTCTCTCATGAGCTGCTGCTTCTGGCCTCGTACCCTCCCCCACCCACCACCACCCACAGGGGTGTCAGGTCAGGGCGAAGTGGCCAAGGGCTGGCTTTCCTTACCGAATGGTTTTTCCCAAGGGTTTGAAACGTGCTCTTCCTAGAAAAGAACAGGAAGGCTTAGAAAGTTCTGACCTTTGCGGAAATTGGGGGGCAGCGGGGGCAGCAGGGACAGGGTTAGGGTCCAGGGTGGCCACCCTGGAACTGAGTCTCCTCATGAGACCCCAGTGGTAGGGGTCATCCTCTGAGCCGGGGGGTAGGCAGTGACGTCAGAAGCAGGCACGCTCACAGGTTAGCATCTGGGGTCCCTGTGCCAAGCTGTGGTGGGAGCCACATGCCTGGCCCCACTGGCTTCTAGAACTCTCTGGCTAAGCATGTGCCAGGCCTGTCTGGAAGGCAGGGAGTGTTTCAAGATGGTGAGAGCCCGCTGAGAGGAGAGGCTGCCAGCCACAGTCGGGGTGCCTTGCAGACACCCTGAGATTACGTGGGATCCTGAAGGAAAATATTGCCAAAACTGTGCTCTGTGAAGGTCCTTTCAGCATAAGCGCCCAGCTGCTCTGTGTTGGGCAGCAGAACATTTAGCGGTTGCTCAGGCTCTGCTGCTCTTTCCAATCTTCCCCCAACCAATTGCCAGAAGGTTGCCCACAGGGTCTGCAGCCAGTAAGTCAACAGAAGGTTTCTCGGACAGTGCTGTGTCCAAGTTCTTGGGAACTGGACTCTCTATGAGCGATGTAAGTGGTTCCTTGTTACCATAGCATTATCACTGCTATCGCTCCCAGCTGGCGCTCGAAGGTGTGGCAGATTGGAATGTGTTGCCCACACAGCAACCCACACCTGTCCAATCTGTGTAGTTCAGGTGGGCAGAACCCACCTCTCCCAGCCCAGATGGTTAGGTCCATCAGCAAGCCCACCTGGTCTCAGAGATTAGGTCAGAACAGTGTCCTGACCAAACAGGGCCAAAGAGACTCGATTGTGGGACTCTGTGTCAGAACTGTTGGAAAAGAAAAGTCTCCTTTCTGTTAAGGTTGCTAATCTGATAGCATACAAACCTCAAGAGCTATGGGTGATCACCTTGCCTCCATCAGGGAAATCACGCTGAGAGGTGGAGAGAAACAGTTCTACAGCCACAGCCCTCACACACCTGAATACCTCCGTGCCTGAAGCCAGGCTAGCCCTGACGTTTTTAGTTACGTGAAACAATGAAAGAATTGCCTTTCTGTGTTATGTCCATGCCAATGTGGTTCCTGCCAGGCAAGATCCAGAGCCCTGCCTGCGTAGTAGTAGAGTACACTAGAACTGAGCGATCGAGGGGGACTCGGGATGTTCACTGCTGTGATTTCAGCATACTGGCCTGTAGGACTCCTGGGTGTAACTGCCTGTTATAATGTGTCTTATGTGTGAGTGTATGCTTACAGAGCTGAAGAGAAACCCAGTGATGTCCGGGAGTGCCAGATGCTGACCAAATAGGATAATGATGACCATGGTGGTGACAACAATACAATGGAGAGTAACTTCCATCTATCACGTTTTATAGTTTACAAGCACTGTCACACACGTGGTTTCAAATTTCCCCAAACCCCCATGCCACTGGCCCCTTCCAGGAACCGCTGCCCTTCCAGGAAACAGCACTCCTCTTGTCCCCCTCTCATCCCCCTTCTCACCCTCCCAGCCCTGCCCTCAGGGACTGGTTCTCCCAAGGGCGGCTCCAGCAGCCTGTCCTGGGTGGCCCTGCCTATGCCCACATCCCATACAACTGATTGGTCCACACTGAGCCAATCAAATGCTGCCCTCTAGGATTTGACCTTGAGCTGGTGGCCCCTTAGTCCCTTTGGGCACTAGACCAAGGAGGTCAGTGGTGCCTGGGGCAGTGGAGTAAAAGTATAGGGACTGCCCAGCCGGGGAGCAGAGGGGTGTCGAGTCCTTCCCATGAATGGCCCCTTACTGGGCCTGGCTGGAGTGGGCACCTGCCCCTGCACACACCACCCCTGACCCCAAGAGAACTTCCTCACCTCTTCCAACGGATGGGCCTGTGGGTCCTCGGGGCTCCCCACCCTGGATCCTTGTGCCCTAGAGGGGAGAGAGAAAGAGCTGGAACCAGCATCCAGGTGGAGTTGCCGGTGAAAACACAGACGCCCAGGTGAATTTGAAGTCTGGGCAAACACTAATCATTCTTCAGTACAGGCGTGTCCCATACAAAAGGAACCCTGATGGCACAGTGGTTAAAGCATTTGGCTGCTAACTGAAAATTTGGCGGTTTGAACCTACCAGCCGCTGGAATCAACTCAATGGCAATGGGTTTGTTTTTTTATTTTTTGATGTCCCATACAATATTTGGAGCATACTTACATTAAACGTTATTCATTGCTTATCTGAAATTCAAATTTGATTGCTCACCCCATATTTTCAGTTGCTAAATCTGGCAGCACCACTGGCGGGCTCATTTGTGACTTGTAGAGAAATGTGTTTCTTCAGCAACATGGGGACGCTATGCTCCAGGATCGGGAAGACTTGGAGTGTCCCCATCTGTCAGCCGCCAACCAGTTCAGATAGAGCCCCTGTGCAACACACATGTGTGCGCTCATGTATGTAATGTGCATGTGTGTGTGCATGTGTGCGTGTCTGCACATGTGTGTGCACGTGTAATGCCGTCACCAGTCTCTTTACAGCTAACAACAGAATCACCCAGGAACTCTCACCATTAGTCGAGCGTTCTATTTCCAGCTGCCTCATCTCTGCCCACCTCGGTGTGCCCCTGAGTTCTTGCTGTCTCTGTTCTCCCGGGTCCACTAGAAAGTCATTCTGACCAGAAGGCAGAGAAGGCAGGCTTGTCCTAGAAGAAGCCTCAGCCCTCCTCCAGGACCTGTCTTGCCGTCTCATGTCAAGAACAGCTCATCACTCCCCCCTCCCAAGAATGGTGACATTTAAAAGCACGGACAACACTAAGTGCCTCAAGGATTTGGCCTGTGGCTCACGGGCATGTGAACTGACACGGCCCCATGGGCATACTATCCAGCAGCATCTCCAGAACCTACACAAAACCCCTGCGACCCAGTCATCCCTTGCTGGGCATGGACCCAAGGGAAGTGAGTGCATGAGCCCACCAGAAGAGACAGCAGGGACATCCACAGCGCTTCCTTCGTGATGGCCCAACCTGGAGGTGACCAAATGCCCAGGCACAGAAGGAACACTACCAACCAGGAAGAAGGCCCCATGATGCACCCACTGCACCGGCAGCCCAGAGGAACAGCTGCCGGTCTCCAGGGCACCCGCAGGCCACGCATATGACAAACAGGCGGGAGGGCAGGTCCATCGAGCCCCCACCTGCCCCAAGCATCGGCGTAACAGCCTATGGCAGCTTCGCTCGGCCTTTTGCTTGGTGGGCACTTCGCCAGGCACCCGGCTTCCCCAGGCCTCGTTTTCGTCCCTAATGCACAGTGACGATGGGCCTGATCACAGGGCAATGGGAAGACAGGATGAGAAGAAGGGCTTCGGAGTGTGTGGTGAGCGTGCGGAGAGCGCACATCAGAACTAGCTGCTTAGCAACTGGAGACACTGAGCGGAACTGGACACCCTGCATCCCTGGTGGTTTGGGCCAGGGTCACACCAGTGCCAGCCAGGTGTTTCCTGTCCCAGGACACTGGAGTGTGGGCCTATGCCTGTGCCCAGCCCTGCTGCCAGGCGTCACACTGTGCCACCCTGCTCGCCACCCCGCTCAACCGACTCTCACCTGTCCCTCCTGGAGTCGCCGGCTGCATCACCGCCTATCAGACCACCCGCCTCTCCACCTGCAGCATCAGCATCACACAGGTTTTCCTGCCGACAAGCCACAGGACCTCAGCCTGGGCCTGTCTTGTCTGTCACCTGGTCCTCCCGCAGCCTGCTGGGGACACGGGATCGTCGTCCTCTTCTTGCGATCACGCATGGATGGAGCAGGGCCAGCCAGGCCCAACCCCAGTGCCTCTCCCAGTGTCCCACAGCCACCATGTGACACCAAGGCCCATGTTCTAGCGCTTTCTCCGAGACCACCAAAACATTACCTAGAAGATGGGGTCCCACTTACCTCGTCTCCACATCCATGCACACTGGGGTGTGGGGGGAACATTCCGCTGGAACCCAGAATGTTGGGCACAGAGGGAGAGAAGTTCCACAGTGAGCTGGTCCAGCCCTGGTCTCAGGCACCCCACCCCAGTCCAGGACACCAAGGGCAGCAGGACTGAGCCTGGGTGGGGGGACAGGGTCAGACCTACCTCCCACTGGCCTCCAGGCACTCAGCTGCCACCCAGCTCCACCGTGGTTTTCTGAAAGTTCACCTTCAGCAGGGCTCAGCTGGTGTCTTCACAGTCTCAGGGCGTGTCCCGTCTCTGTTAGCTGAGCTCCCGGGTGAGGGGGTGACAGGAAAGTGAAAATGGAGCTGCCGGCCTGTGACCTACCGACTGTCCCACAGCTCTGAGGACATTTCTAGGACGAGGCAGTGCAGCAGGCAGACCTGGGACCAGAGTGCTGGCTGGGCCACATAGAAGCTAGAGGGGAATGAGTGCACATCTGGCTCTTTTATCCCATCCCCCCACCCCATGTCAACAGTCAGCAACCCCTGCTGCCCCTCGCCCCCATGAAAACCCACAGAATTGGAGAATGACAGGGAAGGAGGGGGTGTGTTTCAAAGAGTGGAAAGAGACGACCCCTCCAAGGACAGATGCTGAGATGTTTGAAAAAATGAGTGGAGAAGCCTGTTGAGACCTCTGGGAAGGGCACTGCAGGCAGAGGGAACAGCATGCACAATGGCCCTGAGGCAGGAGGGTCCAGTGTGTGGAGGAGCGGCAGGGAGCCAGTGAGACAGAGTCAAGGAGGAAGAAGAGGAGGAAAAGGAAAAGGAAGAGGAGGAAGAAGAGGAGAAAGGAAGAGGAGAGCAGACCCCATGGTGGCCGGGATGTGACAGAGGGTCTTGATCTTTGGAATAACAGCGCCCCCTGGCTGCTGGGAGGACAGACGGTGGGGGTAGTGGGAGTGGGGAGCTGGTGAGAAGTGACAGTCGAGCTAAGCGGGGCGAGTGGGGATGGAGCCTCCAACGTATTGTGTGAGAGTGTGACAGAAAGATGGTCACAATGTCCCCGGGTCATTGCCTTGTGACTGGGGCTGCTGCAATGCCACTGATGGAGTGGGTGGAGCATGCAGAACCTGGGGTTCCCCTCCCACCATTCCTCCACCAGCTGAATATAGACAGAGAAGCAAGGGCTGGACCGGTCACCCATATCCCTCAAACAGAGCAAGGCCGGTGCAGAGGGTGGCTCTAGGCCAGAAGTCACTGCCAGAGGCGACAGCAGCAATGACATTTCTGGGGGAAACACTTTTGGTTGTAAAGACTGGGGATACTACTAGCATTGAGTAGAGGCCAGGGATGTTGCTCAACACCCTACAGTGCACAGGATGGCCCCCACACAAAGAAAACACTGGACCCCAAATGCCAGCAGCATTGAGGGTAGGAACCCACTCCCACAAAACGGCCTAGGCTGGGGTGGGGGGTCTTAGGGAGCTTGCAAAGGTCACCCGGCTGGGGAAGCTGGGACCTCTCAGGTTCATGCAACCCCAAGACCAGACTACGTCCTCTCCAGGTAGCAGTGCAGCTGCTTCTACCGTCAAGACTTCAGGTTTGCAGTCTGGCCGGGGCACACAGTCAGCTGTGTGGGCCAGCAGGGTGAGCCAGCTGTCTGGGGATGACACCCCTGGGGGTCTGCCATCTCCTGGCTGTGGGTGGAGACTGCCGCCACCTTCTCGACGGCCTACGCCCTGTCCCAGTCTGATCTGTCTCTCCTCGGCTCTGGTCCCCTCGTCCTGTGATGCCTGCTCACCCTCACAGTTAGAGCAGAGCAGCATTTACGCATGGCTGGAGACACTGCTTGTATGTGTGGGGCGGGGTGGGGTGGGGGGTCATTTCATAAAGGTAGGAGAACTAAGCTTTGTCGGAACTGGTATGAGCCACGCCCACTTCCACCAGAATCACTTCCTAAAAGAAACAGATTACACAGCATACAACAAGTTTTCAAAAACATATTTATTTAAAACCAAAGGACACAACCACACCCGGCCCGGGGACCACCATCAGCAAAGGCACAGGCATAGGTTCCCTGGAGCCCAGAACCCAGAGCCCAGAGCCCATACTCCCCTCCTTACTCCCTTCGCTGTCCTTCCTGCTGGCACCCTCCCCAGTGACACCCTCCCCAGGCAAGACTGGCTGATGTTATCGAGTGGCTGCGCTTCTCCCCGATCAGGAGTTCGCATGTGCAGGGTTTGGAAGACATCAAAAACAGAACAAGTGTTCTCTTCTCCAAGTGGGCCACGTGGCCACAAGGAACAACAAAGGGAAAATCAGGCAAAAAAAAAAAACCACCAGGTCCTCCCCAATGCCGTGTCCTGGCTGGTCTCCCTGTGCACAGGGTAACCCAGAGAGCAAGCCCCCAGAAGGCCGTGTCCCCTCGCTGGCTGCACCCCAAGGCCACACTGCAGCACTGGGCCATCAGCAAGCGGTGCCTGCGGAGACTGGGAACAGCTGTGCTCCAAGTCACAGCATCCACCACCCAGACACCCTGCCGCTTCCGTCCATTCTACACGACTCCGAGGACAGGCAGTGAAAGCACATCCCTCGTCCCCTCCAGGACCCAAGGATGGGTCTGTGCCAACACAAGTTGGTGGTGAGCTGAGGATTTACTGTCAAGCCTGGTGAGGAGTGCAGGCATCAGCCCAGGGACAGTGTGTGCCACCACCATACAGACACCACCCCTCAGTGTCCCCAGAACACATCCTGTTTTCCCAACTCATGCCTCCCGGATCAGCCTTTTACAAATTCCCACTGCTTGCGTGTCTGTCAACCTATAACTCCCTTTGCATCCCAGAGGCACAGACCTGACACGCATCCTCACCAGCCTGTCCCTGAGTCTCAGCAGACCCTCCCAGACCCTCCGCTATCTAGGGGCCCGGCCACAGAGCTTGTCAGGTCCCCAGGCCTGGCCGGCAGCCCTGCACACCCCAGCAGTGCCCTCTCGGCCTCTCAGAGCCCCAGAAGACCCTGACTGGTAACCTTGTCATGAACACCCCCTCCTGAGACCATAGGTCACACGTCTCTGTCTGAAATCCAGGGGGGCCAGCAGGGGCACCAGGAGCTCCATCCAGGTTCTGACCTGTCAGACGCTCACCAACTGCTGAGCCTGCATCCCGGCCTGATAACTCCTTCCTGTCCTGATGTCAGGCATCGGGGCAGCAGTTCCATCTCACACACGGCCATTTATCACGCTCACAGGAGACCATGCCCTCCACACAGCACGCATCCCTGAAGGAGGTCCCTGTTTTCCCTAGGAGAGCCAACAGGCAGAGGACACGCCGGCTTCTCTAGTTCCGTTACTCACAGGCCCCTGGAGCTGGGCCTCTGCATCAGTTTGGCTCTGCTTCCTTTTTTTCTTTGCTTTTCTTTGTAAGACATGCTCAGCTTCTCCTGCCGCGGCTACTAACAAATGTACAGGCGTATGGTACAGGCTCTACAGCGTGGGGGTGGCCGGGCTCCTATAGCGCATGCTCTCGCCCCAGCTGGGCCCGGCGCCCATGGCCACCTCAAGCAGCAAGCCGCGTCAGGAGGTGAGGGACTGGATGTTCTTGAGCATCTCGTCGAAGGCCTGTGGGGAGGGCGCGTCCGCATTCTGGAAGGTGGCCTTGACCCGGCTGTACAGGCTGAAGGACTTGAGCTCCAGCCAAATGAAGCCAAAGCGGTCATCATCAAAGAGGATGAAGACGCCTGGGGTGCGCTCAGGGCTGGTGAAGCCGTGGCCCGCGATGAGTCCTGTGCCGTAGAAGCTGGACAATGAGAAGGGGACAGGGTGAGGTGGGGTGGGGGGTAGTCCCTGAAAGAGCACGCATTTGCTCATGCCACACCACACAGCAGCGTTCGTGACTACCCCTCCTTCCTCCCTAGTGAGTGCTATCACCATTCACCTGGAAAACCAGAAGCCAGCCACCCCTGAGCACAGCCATCTCGCAGGGGTGCTCTGGCCACGAGACCTCACTTCCTAGGCCGTAGGAACTCAGCTGACTGCCGCCATCCCCTGCCAACTGAGCTAGACAAGGTTCTTACAGTCCTGCCTAATGAATCTGTCCCAAAGTAGATGTACTGGTCAAGCAGGACCAGTAGCAACATCTCCATTCTGGGCTGGCTATGCCTATGTATAAACAACTCAGACAAATACAGCAGATGTAACAGCACGCAAATGGCATTACCCCAGAAGGGAGAACTTTTAAATACCTACTGCGTGACCAAGTTTCAAGACCAATTTTAGAGTGAAATATGCTTAGGTCTGTGTTTCTCTCTGAAATTCAAAGAGCTCTGTGCTGCCAACAGATGAGAAGTCAGAGGCTGGCCCCGAATCTCCCAGCACGTGGACTGCACCCAGGTACCAGCCTCCACCCACCACACAGGGACTCCATTGGGCGCGAGGGGAGAGAGCAGCCTGGCCCAGAGGGTTTGGGGGGAGTAGGTCACAGGCAGGTAAGGTGCTCTCCTCTGAGCCCAGAAACCAGGTAGCAGGTACTTCCTGAGAGCTCTATGGCCTGTGGACACCCACAGGAATCAGGAAGGCGATACAACATGCCCACCTGGCCCATGGGGGCCCTGATACTCCGTGGGGGTGACGAACCACCTGTGGCTCAGCGGGGACTGGTCAGTTCCCATGGCTCTGGGCTGGCCAGGAGACGTGGGAGCTATGGGACTTTTTCAGGGAAAATAATTAAAGCCGCCTTCTTCTATGGCCATTCAAAAACATACAAAACTTAAAATTCTATTGAGCATTATTTACATGCCTCCTGTAAAGCCCAAACTCGGTGGTTGTCATGAGAATTGTGCACACGGCCCCTGGCTGAACGTCAGCCTCCCCCAAGCCCCACCTGTGCCCCTTGCCCCTTACCACATCCTACAGGTGCGGGGGTAGTCCTCGTTTCGTGAGCTCACGCCCACGGGCAGCACAAACGGCTGCCCTGACTCGGTGGGCTGCTGGGCCGCTGCCCCGCTGCCGCCCTCAGGTTCCTGGTGGCCTTCAGCAGGTCCCTCGGCAGGCCCCGCAGCAGCCTCCTTAGCTGGTGGCTCCCCCGCAGGCGGGGCAGGGTCCTGGCTGTCCTCCTGTGCGCCCTCCTGCTGCCGCTGCTGCTCCTGCCGCACCTGCTCTCGCACCTCCAGCACCACCCGGGAAAGCTCATTGAAGTTGTGCAGGTTCTCAGCCTCAGGCAGCTGGATGCGGTGCCTGAGGTCCACCTCCACCGTCTGCTGCCCGGCTGGGATGTTGGGGTCACCCTGGGGAGCATGTGGGCCAGCGGGTAAAGGGCGAGTGAGACCAATGACCACACTCCAGCTGTCCCAGGCATCCAAGAGCAATCCCTGATGCTGGAATATTCTAGTTAGTGATCATGGGGGGCACTAGGAGCCTGTCCACTAAAGCAGGGTGTCTCCCACAGGGCTGCCCTGGACCCCTGCCCATAAAATCAAATTCCTGGGGGGCAGCACCTGGCATCAGGATGTATCAAACACCTCAGGGGTTCCCCTGAGTAGCTGAGTTTGAGAGCTATCAAACACCTCAGGGGTTCCCCTGAGTAGCTGAGCTTGAGAGCTGGCATGTTGATGTGATCAAGTGTGCACAGTCACTGGGAGTTTGTGAAAATACAGATTCTGACTCGCAGGGCTGGGCAGGCCTGGGACACTGCATTTCTGACAGCAACACCCATGCTGTGGCCTTGGGCCTCACTCAGGAAGAGGTGTGGCGTATCCTCCCTGCCCGGGTCCCTCACTCCATGGCCACCCAGGCCCACCATGCGCATGGGCCACATGCACTCACAGTGATCTTCGTGCCCCGGGCCCGCCTCCCGTGGAAGCTGAGCATGACGATCTCCAGGCCATGGCTGCCATAGGTGCCCTTGAAGAGGCCCGGCTTGATGAGGTCGTCAGGGTGGCTGGGCGGGAGGTAGATCCGGCGGTAAGTCAGACAGTTGCTGCAGGGGAGGGAGGAGGGTCAGTTCAGAGCCAGGCAGAGCTCACGCAGAGACACCAGAAATGCGGAGACCACACAAACCTCGCTCAAGGACATGAGGTCTGCCAAGACACGGGGCCCTGACAACCAGTACTGGTTTTCACCAGGCCTCAGAGGCAGATGCATCCTTCCAGAAGCACATCCACAACCGCCCGTGTCCACGGGGCCTCAGTCCAAGGTGTGCTTCCCCTTTTCCCTTCTCCAGGGTGGCCTTCATAACCAGGGCTGTAGGGGGATGGGTCCCACTCTCGCCCCATTGCCCTGGGGAGGGAGCCCGCGTGCCAAGTAGAATGGAATGGCACAAGAGGCCAGTAGGGTCCAGGAGGCCCAGGACCAGAGCAGAAGGGAGTTCAGGTAGAGAGGCATGAGGAAGCCACACAGCCCTGAGCCGACGTGGACCAAGCACGAGGCTTGGACAGATGGTGTCCACGAGGAGGCTCCAAGCTGGCCAGCAAGCTAACAGTCAGAGAAAACCAGAATAAGGTCCTGGGGTAGAGGTGGGGGTCATGTACTCACCCTTACCACATGGGAGGGGGCTGCGTGTACTCACCCCCACCAAGGGGGAGTGAGCTGCGTGTACTCACCCGCACCAAGGGGTAGGGGCTGCGTGTACTCGCCCCCACCACAGGCTGCCCCCCATGCAGGCGCACTCACTCATACTGGCTGGTGTAGATGAACTTCATCAGGATCAGCTCCTGCATGTGCTCATGGAAGATGTCCTCCAGTGTCCGTCCCCACTCCTCTCGCAGCCATGTCCGGAACTCCTTACAACAGAACACAGCTGTGGGGGTCACTGTAACACCACACATGGAGGGGACATGCTCTGGTCCCAGTATCCGACCGCCCTGCCCATCAGAAGCCTGCCCAACACACCAAGACGAGATGCTCTGGGGCCTGCAGGTGGGGATTTCTGACAGCGCGGAAGGGTGGGGAGCAGAGGCCCACCCTGCCACCAGCCCAGGCATCACTCCAGTGCCTCGAGGCAGCAGCTGGGGTCTACACTGTACAACTTGGAGTGGGTTCTCAGGCTTCCTCAGAGGGGGAGGGGCCAGGACACCTTCTCAGTAGGTAAACCCCTGGGCTGATACTCAGATCAACCAGAGCTGCTTCCAAAGAACGGGGACTGACACGGCTCCGGGGGAGGGACCTGGGTGGATTTCCCTTTATAAAAGATGTTCACAGTTATGTTGCAAGTTCAGTAAACATTGGTAAAAAGGGAGCTTTCATAAACACCACATCCCCAAAGCTCAAGAATGCATCATACAACTTGCAGTCAGACAAGGCTAAGGATATTTAGTGCTCAGCAGTCTGAATCCAACTATCAACATAACTTATCCAGAGCGCTGTATTCCTAGTTCAATAGTGTTACTCATGATTATCTAAAATTGGCTTCTATAAGCAAAAGCAATTTTCCAAAAAAAAAGAAGAGTTACAACCTGTCGTTTGCCTTGACATGTTACTCCCCCAACAGAAATTACTAAAGTGACCAAACTGAACAACTACGAAAGCTAATAAGAGAATTTTGCAAGGTTGCAGGATACAAAATCAATATACAAAAATCAACTAAATTTGTATATACTAACCTCAAGCAACTGGAAAATGAAATATTTTTAAATTCTACTTGCAACGGCCTCAAAAAACGTAAAGGATTTACTATAAACCACTGGCCAAACTGACAAAAGAAAAACAGGAGAGGAAACAAATAACCCATATAAGAAATGAGATGGGTGATATCACAACAGACTCAACTGAAATTAAAAGAATCATAACAGAATATTATGAAAAACTGTACTCTAACAAATTTGAAAACCTAGAGGAAATGGACAAATTTCTAGAAACTCACTACCTACCTAAACTAACACAAACAGAGGTAGAACAACTAAATAAGCCTATAACAAAAGAAGAGATTGAAAAGATCATTTAAAAACTGCTAACAAAAAAAAGCCCTGGCCTGGACGGTTTCACTGGAGAATTCTACCAAACTTTCAGAGAAGAGTTAACACCATTACTACTTAAGGTATTTCAGAGCATAGAAAAGGATAGAACACTCCCAAACTCATTCTAAGAAGCCAGCATAACCCTGATACCAAAACCAGGTAAAGACACCACAAAAAAAGAAAATTACAGACCAATATACCTCATGAGCATTGACGTGAAAATCCTCAACAAAATTCTAGCCAGTAGAATTTAACGTGTCAAAAAAATAATTCACCATGATCAAGTGGGATTTAAACCAGGTATGCAGTGATGGTTCAACATTAGAAAAACAATCAATGTAATCCATCACATAAATAAAACAAAAGACAAAAACCACATGATCTTATCAACTGATGCATAAAAGGCATTTGACAAAGTCCAACACTCATTCATGATAAAAACTCTCAGCAAAACAGGAATAGAAGGAAAATTCCTCAGTATAATTAAGGACATTTACACAAAGCCAACAGCCAACATCACCTTAAATGGAGAGAGTTTGAAAGCATTCCCCTTGACAATGGGAACCAGACAAGGATGCCCTTTATCACCACTCTTATTCAACACTGTGCAGGAGGTCCTAGCCAGAGCACTTAGGCTAGAAAAAGAAATAAAGTGCATCCAAATTGGTAAGGAAGAAGCAAAAGTATCTCTGTTGCAGATGATATGATCTTATATACAGAAAACCCCAAAGAATCCACAGGAAAACTACTGGAACTAATACAAGATTTCAGCAAAGTATCAGGATACAAGACAAAAATCAGTTGGATTCCTCTATACCAACAAACAGAACTTCAAACAGGAAATCACCAAATCAATACCATTTACAATAGCCCCCAAGAAGATAAAATACTTAGGAAGAAATCTAACCAGAGACGTAAAAGACCTATACAATGAAAACTACAAGACACTACTGGAAGAAACCAAAAGAGACCGCATAAGTGGAAAAACATACCTTGCTCATGGATAGGAAGAGTCAACATTGTGAAAATATCAATTCTACCCAAAGCGATCTACAGACAGACACAATGCAATCCCGATCCAAATTCCAATGGCATTTTTTAAGGAGATGGAGAAACAAATCACCAACTTCATATGGAAAGGGAAGACGCCCCGGATTAAGTAAAGCATTACTAAAGAACAAAGTGAGATGCCTCACACTACCTGACTTTAGAACCTAGTATACCGGCATGGTAGTCAAAACAGGCTGGTACTGGTACAACGGATACACAGACCAATGGAACAGAATTGAGAATCCAGACGTAAATTCATCCACCTATGAGCAGCTGATATTTGACAAAGGCCCAAATTCTGTTAACTGGGGAAAAGACAGTCTCTTTAACAAATGATGCTGGCATAACTGGATATCCATCTGCAAAAAACTGAAACAAGACCCATACCTCATACCATGCACAAAAACTAACTCAAAAGGGATAAAGACCTACATATAAAATCTAAAACGATAAAGATCATGGAAGAAAAAATAGGGACAACTCTAGGAGCCCTAATACATGGCATAAACAGAATATAAACCATAAGTTAACAATGTACAAACGCCGGAAGAGAAGCTAGATAACTGGGAGCTCCTAAAAATCAAACACTTATGCTCATCAAAAGACTTCACCAAAAGAGTTAAAAGACAACCTACAGACTGGGAAAAAATTTTTGACCAAGACAAATCCGATCAGATCTAATCTCTAAAATCTACAAGACACTGCAAAACCTCTACAACGAAAAGACAAATAACCCAATCAAAAAACAGGCAAAGGATATGAACAGGCACTTCGCCAAAAAAGACATTCAGGCGGCTAACAGACACATGAGGTAACGCTCACGATCATTAGCCATTAAAGAAATGCAAATCGAAACTACAATGAGATACAATCTCAACCTAATAAGGCTAGCATTAATTCAAAAAACACAAAATAATAAATGCTGGAGAGGTTGTGGAGAGACTGGAACATTTATACACTGTTGGTGGGAGTGTAAAATGGTACAACCACTTCGGAAATCAATTTGGTGCTTCCTTAAAAAGCTAAAAATAGAAGTACCATACGATCCAGCAATCCCACTCCTTGGAATATACCCTAGACAAATAAGAGCTGTCACACGAATAGATATATGCACACCCATGTTCCTTGTAGCACTGTTCACGACAGCAAAAAGATGGAAACAACCCAGGTGCCCATCAATGGACGAATGGATAAACAAATTGTGGTATATTCACACAGTGGAATACCACGCAATGATAAAGAACAACAATGAAGGCGTGAAACACCTTATAACATGGAGGAATCTGGAAGGCTTTATGCTGAGTGAATTTAGTCAGTCACAGAAGGACAAATATTGTATAAGACCACTATTATAAGAACTCAAGGAAAGGTTTAAACACAGAAGAAAACATTCTTGGATGGTTACAAGGGTGGCGAGGGACAGAGAGGAGAATTCACTAACCAGATAGTAGATAAGAATTATCTTAGGTGAAGGGAAGGACAACACACACTACAGGGGAAGTCAGCACAACTGGACTAAACCAAAGCTAAGAAGTTTCCTGAATACAACCAAACACTTCGAGGGACAGAGTAGCAGGGGCAGAGGTCGGGAACCATGGTTTCAAGGAACATCTAGGTCAATTGGCATAACAAAGTTTATTAAGAAAATGTTCTGCAACCCACTTTGGTGAGTGGCATCTGGGGTCTTAAAAGCTAGCAAGCGGCCATCTAAGATGCATCAATTGGTCCCAACACACCTGGAGCAAAGGAGAATGAAGAAGACCAAAGACACAAGGGAAGTATTAGCCCAAGAGACAGAAAGGGCCACATAAACCAGAGACTTTATCAGCCTGAGACCAGAAGAACTAGATGGTGCCTGACTATCACCAATGACCGCCCAAACAGGGAACACAACAGACAGTCCCTGATGAAGGAGGAGAAAAGTGGGGTGTGGAACTCAAATTCTAGTAAAAAGACCAGACTTAATGGTTTGACGGAGACTGGAGGGACCCTGGAAGACATGGCCACCAGACTCTCTGTTAGCCCAAAACTAAAACCATTCCTGAGGCCAACTCTTCAGACAAAGATTAGACTGGACTATGGGACATAAAAAGATACTTGTGAAGAGTGTGCTTCTTAGCTCAAGTAGATACATGAGACTAAATGGGCAGCTCCTGTCCGGAAGCAAGATGAGAAGGCAGAGATGGTCAGGGGCTAGTTGAATGGACACGGGAAATCCAGGGTATAAAGGAGGAGTGTGCTGTCACAGTATAAGGAGAGCAACTAGGGTCACATAACAAGGTATGTATACATTTTTATATGAGAGACTAACTTGAATTGTAAACTTTCACTTAAAGCACAATAAAAAACAAAAAACATGAAGGATTGTGGAATAAACTTAACAAAATATGTGCCAGACTTCCATTCTGAAAAACACAAAACACTGTTAAGAGAAATTAAAGACAACATTAAAGAAATTAAATAAATAGTCAGATGCACCATGCGTATGGACTGAAGACACAATACTGTTAAGACAGCAAGTCTCTCCAAACTGATCTATAGATTCAAAGTCAGGCCAATCATAGCGCATTCACTAGGCTTCTTGGTAGAAATTGACAAGCTGACTCACACGGAAATGCTGAGGACCTAGAATACCCAAAGCAACGTTGAAATAGAAAAATGAAGTTGGAGGACTCACTCTCTCTCTCGTTACAACTTACTATGAAGCTACAGAGATCGAGATGGCAGTACTAGCATGAGGACTGACCAAAACATCAATGGACCCAAACAGAAAGCCCAGAACAGAAACAGACCCACACTTACTTGGTCAGCTGATTTTCAACAAAGGCGCCAAAGCAATCCAAGGGGGAAAGGGAAGTTTTTTTAACAAATGGTGCTTGAACAACTGGATAACCATACAGAAAAAAAATGAACCACAATCCCAACCGCACACCATACACAAAAAGCAACTTGATGAGGATCACAGACCTAAATGTCAAAGCTACATGTAACGTAAACCTACAAAAATTCAAGGGCAGAAAATAAAACCTAGGAGACCATCTTCATAACTTAGGGGTAGGCAGAGTTTTGTAGGCTACAGAAAACAATAGCTATAAAGTAAAAAAACTGTGAAATGAGACTTCACCCAAGTTAAAACCTTCCGCAAAAGTGACTGAACCTTCGGAGGACTGGCACCAAAAAAAAAAAAAAAATGATAAATCACAAATAACAACAAAAGTTAGTGTACGACAACAACAAAAGCAAATAAATTCTTTTTTTAAAAAAAGTGAGTGTAATGAGCAAATATGTCAATGTTGCCATGGCGAAGAATTAGACTTTAACTAAACACCATCCAGAAGATGACCATGTGTAGTTTTAATCTTATTTACTCTGCATGGAAAGGACAAAGTCATTAGGAACACCAACAAAACCCAATTATTCAGAACAACGATCTCTGAAATATGTTTATTACAAAATCACCTTATAAGGTCAAGATATGCACATGCAAGGAAAAAAGAGGGCCTAGAACACATACAAAGGCCACAGTAAATGTAATCTGTCCCGAGCTTGGTGAATGCATGCTGCGCACTGTGCTAAGCACCCTCCCCACACTGGCTCAATCTGCACGACGGCCCCATGAGGTGGGCACAAATATGTCCCCGACTTTACAGATAATAGGAAGCTTGGAAAGGTTTAGACACCTGCCCAAAGCCAACCAGCTGTTAAGCAGTAATATCAGAACTAATCCAAAGTCCACGTGCTTAACCAGCATTCTTTCCACTGGAGAGAAAATCAATGCTGGCAAGAGTGCAGTGAGGCTGGGGGCGGATGGATGGGCCTGGACAGAAGGAAGAGAGGACCCTTCCTGGCACCATCCCCATCAGGGACTGAGAAAACGCAGGAGGTCTAGGGTGGACCAGGTGCTGCGGCTTCCGGTCTGCGGACCACACAGGGGCCGGAGCCAGGAGACCATGAGCCTGGGTGTTGGATCACGTCCCTGCGAGAGTTTGGGCTTGGTGTTCAAAGGTGCTCAAACCTGGCAAAACTCTCAGACACCAGAGTTTGGGTGCAAGGCATCAGGAGGGTTGGCATGCCTGGTCAGTGTACTTTTACTAATTAACAACCCTAGCAGGGCTGGCTCATGGAGGACAATCTGATGTTGAAGGGGAAGGACCAAGGGAAGGGGTCCAGGAGGAAGCCGACCCTCAACGTGACAGTATACAATCTAACTTAAAATGACTATGCTATAAGTAAAAAAGCCTTTCCGTATCTATCATCTTCATGTACGAAAAAACAAGGACCTTGTTTATCTTCAAAGGGCTCCCTAAATCATGTACATTCTGCTTATCCTGAATGTAAGCTTCTGGAAACTTAGAAATTGGCCAAGAAATGTACACTCAACAAATAAACATCAGCTGCAATGAGAATTCTAGATTTTAAGAGTTCAATTTCTCAAAAATATTTTAAAATAGGCATATGACTTAGATGCACAGAAAATAAAAATTCAAAGGGGAAGTGAAATTACTCGTGCACTCAAAAGGAAAACCCACGGAAACCTCCATGGGTATGCGTGACACACAGGATTACCCAAGCCTGGCCATGATCTGGAAACTTCACCCCTGGGCTCCATGTGTGGGAAGGAGAACAGAGGCTCCAAATGAAGCCCCCGGGTATCCCGGCTTCCAGAGGCAGCCTCACCGCAGGCCCCTCTGCCAAATGGATGCTTCCGTCAAAGGAGAAACCACAAAAGGACAACTATTTCTGTCTGGATCATTCATTCTGCAGGTGATAGAAAACAAAAACTAAAACCTGCACTCATGTACACACATCCATATGATGCTGTTTCTAAAAAGGAAGTATAGATGCATTTTCTGCACAGATAACATCCAGTTCAACCATATGAAACATGGTAGCCATACACTGGCAATTTCAAATGGCTCAACCCACCATGTCCATACTTTCCGTCACAACAGGGGGAGGCTAGGCCGGGGCTCCCATGGACCAAGGGGCTCTGCTTCCAGGTGACACGGGCTCACCTCTTGCCTGCCACCTGACATCCGGTGGTGATCCGTCTGGTTGCATTTGGTGGAGAACTCATCCTTCTTCACAATCTTCCACATTCATGTCCGAGGGAGAAAGAGGTAACAAGCAACACCGAGTTAGCCACAGCCTCACCACGTCAGACAGGGCAGACCACCCCTCCCACTGTTAATGGATTGAATTGTGTCCCCCCAAAATTGTGTGTCAACTTGGCTAGGCCATGATTCCTAGGATTGTGTGATTATCCTCATTTTGTCATCTGATGTGATTTTCTTATGTGTTGTAAATCTTACCTCTATGTCAATGAGGTGGGACTCAATCTACAAGATTAGGTTGTGTCTTAAGTCAATCTCTTTTGAGATATGAAAGAGAGAAGCGAGCAGAGAGACATGGGGACCTCATACCACCAAGAAACAAGAGCCAGGAGAACAGCGCATCCTTTGGACCCGGGGTCCCTGCGCTGAGAGGCTCCTCAACCAGGGAAGATGGATGACAAAGGGCCTTCCCCTGGAGCCAAAAGAGTGAGAAGGGCTTCTCCTGGAGCTGATGCCCTGAATTCGAACTTCTAGCCTACTAGACTGTGAGAGAATAAACTTCTGTTTGTTGAAGGCATCCACTTGTGGTATTTCTGTTATAGCAGCACCAGATGACTATGACACACTCTGACTGGTCAGAACACAGCAGCTACAGAGAAGGCAGCTCAGAGCACCTGCGTGTGAGCCCCCTTGTCAGTACAAGGTGGGGTGTCCTGGAAATGTGTGTACAGCCACAAGGGGCCCCACTTGCATTTGCCCAACAGCACCTTCTAGAGCAGCAGAGGGGCTGCCATTCATGGCAGTAAATAACACACTACTTGCTAACCAGGATCACAGAGCAGAGCACTTTACTCAATGCTGACATTCTTATAAACAAGAAAAGAAGAAGTGGTGAGGAACTGCAATTTGATAGAACAGGTCGTTCTCACTGAATGCAGAACCAATAGGGTTCCAGCGAGTGATGTCTGGAGTTACTCAGACCCAGATGGCATAAATAATGCCACAGGCGGGGGCTCCAACAAAGGCAGAGGTCTACAGCTAAGACCACCACAGCAGCCCCTCAGCCAATTCTCACACAGGATGGCACTGGGATCCTGAAGAGCAGAAGACACCTGTGTCTGCTCACCTGCAGGTGCCCACCTGTGTCCTGGAGTCTAGCCCCTCCTCACCTACACGGGCCCACCTATGTCCCAGGGTCCAGCCCCCATTGCCTACACAGACCCACCTATATCCCGAGGTCCAGCCCCCCTTGCTCGTACGAGCTCATCTATGTCCCGGGGTCTAGCCCCTCTAGCCTGCACAGGCCCGTCTGTGTCCCAGGGTCCAGCCCCCATCACCTACATTGGCCCACCTGTGTCCCAGGGTCCAAGCCCCCTCACCTGGATGTGGCCGTGATGGGGCCCCTTGTGGCCATACATACACTCGACTGTGGCGGACTTTCTCTCCATCAGATGAATTCTGAATAGAGGTTTGAATCTCATTGGGTCGTCAACATGAGGGTCATGAGGAGGCAGGTACATCCAACCAATAATGAACAAGCCGTCCACCTGCACCAAGCAGAAAGGGCAGAGTTCACAGGTAGCTCACATGAGGCACTGAAGCAGAGTGCTGGCTCCCTGCCATTCTGTCCCGCCCCACCTCTCCACAGGGGCTGACCCTCGTCTCCGACCCTGAGGCCCCACTGCGCATCCTCCTGCTGGATAACCAGGTATCACAGGCCTCCCATGTAATGCATTATGTGTGCAGCACCACTGTGACATGTTGGCTAATTAAAAACAGTTAGACCTGAAACTCTAAGCAAGCATTCCGGAGCTAACTTCCAGCTCTAAAATGGGGGGAAGTGGGGCTAGGGGAACAAGCTAAAGTACACTAGGAGAAAGCAAAGAGAATAATCCAGAATGTGAGACACCCAGATGGCAGTGAGCTAACTCGAGAAGACACCGCTTTCAATAGGAAAGGGATGCGTGCAATAAAACAAACCAATGCAACGTGGTGGCCTTGCTCAGATCCTGATCTGAACCAACCAACTGCTAAAAGGCATGTTTTGAGACAATGAGGGAACCTGAAAGACGGACAGTCATTCAATAATGTCGAGGAATTATTGCTGCTTTCATAAGGCGTGATACTAATGCCATCGGTATGGGGGAAAATATCCAATTATCCTACTGAGATCACAGCAAAGTCTGGAAGGACAGAAAGATTTAAGGCCTGGGGTTTGCTTCCAAACGCTTCAACACCAAGAGGAGGAGCTAGGTGACGCTGGCACAGGGCATGCTGGGAACCGCTGAGCCTGGGAGGTAGGTTCTGTGAGGCTCATCATACTGGTCTCTCTACTGCTGTGTTTATTTTCATGCTGTGTTTATTTTCATGGTTAACGGGGTACAGACCAGACATGGTGGCAGTCTTCCCCACACTGGTGCTCAGCAAATGCCAGCAGGTTCTCAGAGGGAGGGGGTGGCTCTTCTCCGAAGCCCCCACCTGAGATAAGCCAGCAGCCCGTCTGACCTCCCACAAGAGCCTAGCCCCTGGCCTCCCACTCTGGCGACAGAGGAGAGCGGGCTCAGTGGCTAACTGGTCTGAGACGGAGCACGTTCGCGCTATTCTTTCATGAGTTCCATTTCCCCTGCTTTCTGAGGCTGTACTTTTTTTTTTACTCTATTACTCACCGCCAGTAAGAAAAACAATGCTCGCCCTCCCTGACTAAATGAATGGAAACTGCCTGGCCGCACGCTGCCTGGCTGGCCTCCACGAGGAGGCACGCTGAAGCCAGGCTCCCCAAGGACATGAAACTACCCGATGAAAGTGTGTCTTCATGGGTCTCTCTCCACCAAAATCAAGCTATTTACCCCTGCCCCGAGACCCACCTGGTGAGCAAAATACATAGGAATGGCATGTATTTCAGTTGCCTCAAATGTCATGATGATATTATGGCTGGCTCACACCTCTGACTGAAAAAGGGCTGCGTGCCCAGGCCCCCACAAAGCTGCTCGTCACTCACCACCACGTTCAGCAGCCCCCCATACGGCCCGATGTCCGGCTGCCAGAGCCCCAAGATGTGTCGGTATCGGTGAAGCACTGCAGGAAGAAAGACAGCAGGCTTCACGTTAGAGCCAGTGAGCAGATGCGTGGAAGAAAACGGCTCGAGGAGGGGAAAGAATTGTGAAGAACGACTTACCAGACTGCTAAGAGAGCCTTTTGAACAAATACGGATTTAACAAGTCTTATCCTACAAGGTTATAAAGAATTCTAAGAATCAAAACGGCTTTAAAAGAAGAATAAAACAGACGACTGGGTTATTTTTTAAACCAGCCTCTAACTGGTCACCTCCAGTTGTAAGGAATCACATCTAATCAGACAGTGGGGTGAGTTCCCTCATAAGCTAGTGAGTTTCCCATCAATGGGGGAATACAAGCAAGAATGGGAAATGTTCTTGCATGGGAAGAAAATATTGTAAAGACATAAATTCCTCCCGAATTACCATAAATAGTGTAATTCCAACTAAAATCCAAGGATTTTTTTTTTTAACTCAACAAAATGATTCCAAAGTTCACATGAAAGAATAAAGAGGTGATCATAGCAAATAATACCAATAATTTAAAAAGACTAAGCCTATTAAAATGTACTATGATAGCTAAGATAATCCACATGAGACTAGAACAAGAGATGATAGAGAGGAAAGAAGAGCCAGGAAGACGCTGGACAGGCAGCACACGGCGGACAGTGGGGGATCTACCAGGCAGGGACTGACACAAAGTGCTGCAGGGTGGGTTAGGACACAAGCTGGGTCAGCGCACTCTTTTTTAAAATGCCACACTGTTCCCTTATTTCAAATGCAGTTGGGAAATGGAGATCATTTTTAATAACAAATTCTGTAGGTCTAAGAAGCATATTTTTCCAGAAGGCAGCCTAGCGATATTTTATGATCCCAGTTAACTACTGCACAAACATACGCTTCATATTGAACAAAAGCTGACTTTATTCCTTCGTTCGCCAGGATCCTCACTCTGGCCATGCATGAGAATCACCTGGGAACTTCAGAGAAAAACACGTGCCTGAGCCCTGAGCAGCCGCTCAAATCAGCACTCGGGTGGTGTGCGCTCTGGTGTTGGGTTTTTTTTAAAGCGCCTCACTCAGGTAACGCTGAAGTGCAGACAGGACCAAAAAGGACAGATGTAGACGCTTCCCTGACAATCTACGAATTTAAACAACTAAACAGAAGACTAGAACAACTTCATTCTTGCTCCATTCGGCTTTAGCTATCATTTACCGACCACATAACTCCCGGAGTCGGATGCTTCATCGTGTTTACTCCTCAGATGAACCCTGAGAAGCGGCGTGTCCCACAGCCAGCAGCGAGCAGAGGCAGTCAGCGGGACCCTTTCCCTGACCACTGCCAGCCTCCGCCCTCCCGTCCACTCCACTCTCCTGTCTAGCCGCTCAGCTCAGCGTCAGGGTGCAGGATACGGAAAACCAAGACGCTGGCTACAAGCTCTGAGCAGGATACAGCTTCTAGTGTCAAAACTTAAATGCATGATTTTAAAAAATGGAGAACATAAATGATGAGAAAAGCACTGCCTTTTATTAGATGCTATTTTAAATCTGGTGATTTATGACCCAATACGGGGACCTGTGACATTCCAGCCCAGAGGTGCTCAGAACTTTGAAGGGCTGCTAACACACACACTGTGGGGCCCACCCCCAGTGTCTGATTCAGGAGGTCACTCCTAGCAAGTTCCCAGGGGTTGCTGATGCTGCTGCTCCGGGAACCCACTCTATGGACCAGAGATCTGGCCTAGGAGTAGAGCCTGGAAAATGTTAGAATGGTCTTCGGGGTGAACACATCCCTGTACTTCTGAGGGAGTCCCTGGGTGGTACAAAATGGTTAAAGCTCTCAGCTACTAACCAAAAGTCTGGAGGGTCGAATCCACCCAGAGATGCCTCGGAAGAATGGCCTGGCAATCTACTTCCAAAAAAAAAAAATCCACCATTGAAAACCCTATGGAGCACAGTTCTACTCTGACCCACGTGGGGTCACCATGAGTCGGAAGCAACTCCATAGCACCTGCCAGTCACAGGGAAACTCACCCGCCACCCCTACAGGCAAGGCAGCAAAGACGACTCTAAATCATAGCATCTGTCTGCAGAACTGAGGTGGGGTGTGAGGCAGTCCTATGCTTTCATCCAAAAGAAAATCATAAATGCAACCAACGGGGTTTGCTGCCATGTACCAGTAGCTCTGGGTAACTAGGACACAACCAGGAGACCCCTCATGGAGATACCTGAGGAATTGGCTCAGCTGCAGGTCTCTGCCCCTTCCCCACACCCGAAACGCACTTCCGGGGACACCTGCTGCGACTCTCCCCCCCTCCCAGAGCCTTCTGCTTGTTTTACTTCCCAGTGACCTCCCCCCGTCTCCACTCACCACCTGAGAAATGTGGCCTCAGGTAGCAAACAGGAGGGTCAGAGTGGAGGCCTCCCGTCACACCCTTCAGTGTCCTGATGGGCCAGGGTTAAAACTGGCCCATTCGCTGTGGGGACCATGGTCTCGGGAAACATCTAGGTCAACTGGCATAACATAGTTTATAAACAAAATGTTCTACATTCTACCTTGGTGAGTAGCGTCTAGGGTCTTAAAAGCCTGTGAGCAGCCATCTAAGATACTCCACGGTCTCATCCCTTTGGGAGCAAGGGAGAATGAAGAGAACAGGATACAAGGGAAAGATCAGTCTAAAGGACTGGTGGACTACAACTACCACGGCCTCCACCAGACTGAGTCCAGTACTACTAGATGGTGACTGGCTACCACCACTGACTATTCTGACAGGGATCACAATACAGGGTCCTGGACAAGGCTGGAGAAAAATGTAGAACAAAATTCTAACCCACAAAAAAGACCAGACCTAGTGGCCTGACAGAGACTAGAGAAATCCCCAGAGTATGGCCCCCGGACACCTTTTTAGCTCAGTAATGAAGTCAGTAACAAGGTTCACCCTTCAGCCAAAGATTAGACAGGATCATAAAACAAAATGAGACTAAAGGGGCACAACAGCCCAGGGACAAGGACTAGAAGACAGGAGGGGACAGGAAAGCTGATAATAGGGAACCTAAGGTCAAGAAGGGAGAGTGCTGACATGTCGTAAGGTTGTTAACCAATGTCATAAAACTATGTGTGCTAACTGTTTAATGATAAATTAGTTTGTTCTGTAAACCTTCATCTAATGTACAATTAAAAAAAAAAAAAAGTGGCCTGTCCGCCTCCTCACCATGTGATGGGCAATGCTCAACTCGAATTCCTTACATCTACTTAAGAACAATTTGGGGCACTGCCAGAATTCCAGGCTTGAACATCAAAATATCAAGCCCTATGCTTTACACTAAGACATGCTGTTGTTTTATCTTCAAAATGCACCTTGACGTTCATCCTCAGTGTGCACACAAGTGAATGTGTCAAATACCTCACAGGACAACATGTCTCTGCGTAATGTTCCCAATGCCATACAGACCACCAAGAATACCAGGCCACAACATGCTCCCAACGACAGAAAATTTAAAAAGATACAGCAAAAAAGTAGCTGATCGGAGGTCACAAAACTACCCGATGGAATTGGAGTCTTCAGCCCCAGTTTATGCTGACTTCTCCATCTAGACAGCGTCTCACACTCAGCAATCACTGGCTGACTTGGTATTGTTCCACCCAGGCTCTCTCTGACCCATCAGACCAGCAGAGAAACACTGGGTCTCAAAGGCTCAGGAGAGGCTCAAGTGGAGAATCCTCTTCACAGTGGATTTTGCTGGGGGGTCTGGCTAATGTCAGAAAACACATTTTGAGATACCCTCCATTTAGAGAGAGGCAGTTCCATAAAACACACTGAGAGTGCTTGAATAGCCGTGATAACATGGAATTCCACGATAACACGGAAACGCCATGGATTTCAAACTGGGGTCCCTGAAGCTGATCATCTTTTTCAAGTATCTGAACATTCTTTTTGATATTTTAGCACAGCGTGGAGGAAACAGACCAGTTTAAGTATGTCCACAGAGAAATGCAGCCAATGTTGACAACTGCTTATCTTCTTGTTTTCAGATTTTCCAGCGTTTCTACAATGACTGTTGTGTTTTTGTAACTACACTCAAGCCTTAGAGGGGCAGTAACGATCCCATGAAAAGAACTCTGTAAGAGAGCTGCTGGCTATAATTGACTAGAGGAAAGGGCGCAACACGGGGTGAAAAGCCTAGGCACTCTACACCTTCAGCAAATAACAGATTGGCACACAAATTAAAGGATATTCCCAAGTACAGTGCTCCATTAAAAAACCATCTATGAGACCAAAAGGTCAACAATTACTCTAAAGCAAAGATGAGAAGATAAGGGGGGCAAGGAAACTAGAGTACTGGAAATGGAACAACCAGAAAATAAAGAGAATGCTGACACATTGTGAAAAATGTAACTAATGTTACTGAACAATTTATATAGAAATTATCAAATGGAAACCTAATTTGCTGTGTAAACTTTCACCAAAACACAATAAAATATTATTTTAAAAGTCTACATGCTCTAGAAGTGTGGTGAAAACAAGGGAATCATGGAATCCTTAGAAGCTACAGAAAGCTCCCTACCTAAGCCTGCCCTGCAGATGAGCAGAATTCCTCCCCAAAACAACCAAAGGTCCTTCCTAAGCCCCAGCTACCAAGACTCCCCAGAAGTCTGTCAGAATCCTATCCTCGCTCTGTGTCAGGTAGATCGTTCCTGAAGAGCTGTGTGACAACCGTGCGAAGTAATGAAACTCTGAGTGCTTGTCCGTCTGTTTCAGAAAGCCCACACCATGCGGTTCCCGTCAGCAGAGTAAGACTGATTATTCTCATCAATACCTACAACGTCACTGCTGGCTCCCGCGGGGCTGAGGCAGGAAGCCTGGCTCACTGCTGAGCAGGGGGCTGGCAGGTCCACACACAACATTCCAGGAGGCGACTTCCGAGAAGGTTTGGGACACAGCAGGTTCAGTCGTCTCTACCCTGGCCAGCCCCTTCCTCCCCATCTCACACGTGGCTCAGACACGCTCCAAGCCTGCGGCCTTGTCATCACCTTTGCTCGGGAAAACAACTCACCTCCGGCCCCGTGTATGCCAACAAGTGGGCCTGTTAGTAAGTGTGTACAGTGCTCAAACACTGCCCCAAAGTGTTTTAAACAAATCCAGCCTCCTCCATATCGACCCCAGGACTGTCCCCTGAGAAATGGGGCCCGATTATCACACCTCAGCTGTGTGTGTCCAAGTCCGACAGGAGATGAGGGGAAATACTATAAACCACTCTCCTTCCACTTGAGGCTAAAGACTGCACTTACAAAGTCAGAAGTGGGTCGGCTCCAGGCAGACAGCCTTGAACATGGGGCCCTCCGATGGGCCGCAGGAGGAAGCAGGAGGGGCAGCTGGGGGCCTCCAGAAACTTAAAATTACTTTAGTGCAAGCATATCTTTTTAATGTTTACTTTTGACAAATGAAATTCACTCTCTCCATCTCACTTCAAGCTAATAAAGAGCAAAGATAGTATTAATTATCTATAACACTGGGTTCAGAAAAATTTCCTGAGTTCAGATAATGCCAATCAAAGGAGAAACTACGGCCTAAACAATCGTTTCTATATACATTTGTCTACTGAGGGTATACGTGTATGCAATTGTTTTTAATTCACATGTGTTACTGAAATGCAAATGTCTAGTAAAACTTGGAAGCGAATGGCTTGAATTTCATTAAAGAACAGGAAGGTGTTAACTCTGTCTCCTCCTCTGGGCCTCAGCATGCAAGTTGCAGGAGTCTTCTCAATAAACGATAAATGCTAAAATGTTCATACAGAGTCATCTTGACTGATTCTACCTCAAAACCCAAAAGCTGTGGCAGAACCCCCACATCCGCACAGCCCCCCGACCCTGGCTTGGATGTAAGCCACAGAGAACACTAGGGAAAGTGAAAAGACAGCAAAAGCCAGAGGCCAGCCTGCTCCAGGCCCCAAGCACCCTAACATGTGAACTAGTGCTCACGCTCCATGCAGCCGCGTGCCGTGCTCGCTGCCACCAGACGCGCAAGTCAGCGGAGGGTACGTACGGCAGGTGTACACATCTCTGTACTCCATGTGCTCGTAATCGGGAAGGATTTTCATGAAACGTCCCGACTTCACGCGTGGGTTTATACCTGGACAGACACAGCAGGGAGAGGGCTGAGATGGTTCTAGTTCTCATGACTATGCAAGCACATCTCGTACCATTCAACACCCGCTTCCTCACCAACATCGCCATTCCTTCATATAGTCAACAACCGAACACACTGGGAAGCTACAGACCTGGCTACAGAGAAAACTTTGTGAAATGTTTACCTTTAGGCCAATGGATTCCAACCCTGAAGCTTAGTATGGGAAGCCACCCCTTGATACCACCCTCGCTCCTCCTCTCCCAGCGAGCCCCTAGCATGCCTCCTGGCCGTGGATCAGTGGGGTCCATGGGGCCCCAGTGAAGAGGGAGAGTAGGTGGTTGTGGTTCTGGATCTTGGGATAACTGTTCAGGGAATCCTGTGCCCCGTAAGACATGCACGGAGCCCAGTGGGAGGGCGTGTCTGCCTTTGCCTTTGTTTTGGGGTATATTTATTTGGTTTCTGATTAAGGAGTATGTTTCCCAGCCTCGTAACTCCACGTCTGACCTCCTGACTTCTAAGTTCAGGCCGGTCGATGCCACCACCTGTTCCAGAAGCCAAGGTTGTTTTCCTTCTACCACCTGCTCCAAAAGCTACGTAATGTCCTCCTGGGTGAGGCGTGGAAAGCAGATTCACAGAAACCAAGCTCCTGCACTGTGATCACCAAAACCAAAATTCACTTTGGCCAATGAGGGCCAGACACTTCAGGTACTAAGTAATAGATGACAACTATTCTCCAAATTCAGTAAACATTCTAAAGAAGTCAAGAATCAGCTATCAAAAGGAAGCTACAGGTGCCGCTGTTTTGCCCATGAATGTCTCCATCAATGTCCCGTCCATCTAGACACTTGTATGTGGACTCAGCTCACGGTGGCCTCCTTCCCTCTCCCTTGCTTGCCCATGACATGCCCTCAGCCACACTGTCTCCTGCACACGCGGTCAGGACACACTCACCTCCTGCTTGCGCCCATACATCCTCCCACATCGGCCTCGGCAACCTTCTCTGCTACAGCCGAGTGGGGCTGCTGGAAGCGGTCGCTCAGCACATGTGCTCCCCATTGGGGCCACAGGACACCCCTTAATGCCTGGACAGGCACCAACATCTAACATCCATCTCTAAACCAGTTGCTGTCAAGTCAACCCTGACTCAACGGTGACCCATGTGTGTCACAGTAGGACTGTGCTCCATAGGGTTTTTAATGACTAATCTTTCAGAAGCAATTTCCAGACCTTTTTTCCAAGTGCCTCTGGGTGGACTCGAACGTCCAACTTTTTGGTTAGCAGCTGAGCATGTTAACCATTTGCACCACCAAGGACTTGTCTGTCTCTCTAAAGGGTGTTATTTTTAGTGCTTTTAACCCTTAAAGAGAAAGCAGCCTTAACGTCACTTCGCGATGATATAGGCCAAACGGCCTAACAAACTCAAGAAACAGTTACGAGATGGGAACATGCTGTATTAGACACTCCTAAAAACCAGCTGCCCATCCGAAAACAGAGCCCAGACATCTTTTTGTATATACACGTGCAGGCTCTTGTAAGGAGAGGTGGGCCTGACTCTGATGTCCATGCTGACAGTAAGCATCACTTCCCCGGGTTCTGGGCTGTGCGTGGATTTAAGACGCTGAACTCTGGGCACACAAGGGAAGAACTGGCAGTAGAGGCCAGAGCTGGACTCAAGACAAGGGCACCTGGACACCCCGGGGCAGAGGGCATGGAAAGAAGGGGATGAGGGAAAGCCTGGAAGAGATACATCAGCTTTCTGCTTCTGGGCTTTGCTGGTTTCAAAGCAGCACTGCCCTACCAGGTGAGAGAAGTGAAAACAAGGAGGCCATGATGCTGTGATGACGTGTGACTGCCAGCCTCCTAGATCACCCCCCGGGAAAGATGCCGCATGTCTGGCTCAGGGTGGTGGAACGCAGGGCAAGGCCGGCAGGAGAGGAGACCAAATCTCTGAACCTGCACAGGGAGCAAGGCCTGGGACACCCTGTGCCAGCCCGCTCTGTACTGGAGTTCAGGGACAAAGACAGGAGAGGGGGAAAGAGCCAGTGTAAGTGATGGGGCCGAAGCCTGCAGGACAGTGCAGAGAAATGGGAGCATGCGGCTTTGGGAGGGGCCAGGGGTTGGGGCTGCAAGCATGGCAGGTGGAAAGGACGGAGCAACGAGGTGCAGAGGGTGTCCCCACACTCTTCTCTGGGGCACGCAGGGAATGGCACCAAGGGGGGTATGTCTTGGCTGCGGGTTAGGGGCTCCACAGGAATCCACACCCTGAGGATGGTCTGGCTGTGAGCTAGGGACCCCAGGAATCTATACCCCGAGGATGATCTGGCTCTCAGAGGGAGGCCTATAAGGATCATAAGTGAGAATCTCCATTTTAAACGTTCAAAGAGATCTCCCTAAGAGTCAGCCCCAAATTCTAGCCCAGAAATATGAACCTACCCAACAATCCTCACCCCAGATTGATCTGGGGGATCAAGTGGGAAGAAGTCCCTCTGGGGAGCAGTCAGGATTCAAGGATAGAAAGCACCCCTGTGCCTCCTTGTGCCAAGTCAGCCACTCCAGACAACTTGGCTCCAACTGGGCAGGAGAGGGTAGGCATGCACGTGAGGGGACCCTAAGTGCAATGCAGTGAAAAGAAGGACTATAGCAGGTGACACCAGCCAACAAACCCCCAGGCAAGGAAGGAAGCTTCCAGAGCTCCTTCCCACCCCTAGCCAGGTCCCCAGCCCACCACCGCACCTACTCACACCCCAATCCTGAGCCACAGACATGTCAGCAGCCCAGCAATAAAGGCCTCTCAGTTCCTGGGCCAGGTATTTAGTAAGGAACAGCAGCTGGTCTAAGCTATCAACAGAGAACTTGGTAGAAAGTTCAAGAGAATGTGAAAACCAAAGTCTGCCAAGCTGGTTTAAAGATGAGCCCTTAAGGTCCTGTTCAGAGAGGTCACCAGGTCAATTTTAGGTTGAAGAGCCCTGGATTGCCACCTCTCACTCTTACTTGTGTCCCCCTCTGTGATCAGTCACACGTCACACTAACCCCCTGACCCAGTGCTGGGCGCCCCCCCACATCCCAGCCCACGGGGTGAAGTTGTTCCCGACCCAGCACCTCCCAGTCAGCCTCCTCCTCAGAAACATCCGAGATAATGTTAGTGTTTAATAGGCGCCTTCGGTATCTTAATCAAAAGAAAGGAGAAATGTGAACATTCCCTGCCTGAAGAACTGGAAAGGTAGCTTGGGAGGCTGGGGAGACTTTCAGCACTCATTAAATGTCATTGATGATCTGCAAAGCAAAGGAATCAGAGAAACACGCAGTATGGAGGTGGCGGAGGCTCAGCATGCCTACAGAAACCAGTCTTTAAGCACTGGTAGAGGGAAAGAGAACATAGCTGTCCACACACCCGATCAGGCTGTGGGTCCAGCATCCAGGGAAAGGTGCAGCTCTGGAAGCAACCAGGGTTGTTTCCAACACAGTTCACCTATCTCATGGCTACAGGTCCCCAAAGCCTAGTAACACACCTTTACTCACGAGGGACTGAAGAGTTAGGGCAATAGCATGCCCAGAAAAGAGAGCCCCCCTCAATTTTAGTGCTGTGACTACCAGCTCTGTTGTAAGTCAATGAAGACTTTAGGACAGTGTCTGAGAAAATGGAACTGTGATCAAATCACCTTTATGGCCCATCACTGATACCTGCCCCAAGAGACTGCTTTGAGAACAGAGTTAATGATGGGTGGGGACAAAGGGTAACTCACGCTTGGCATAGACGTCACGACAGGACACACCCGTGATCTCCAGCTTCCGCAAGTTTTCACAAACACCATACTCTGTAAAGAGAAATGTATGCTAAGAATTAAAATCAAGAAATCACAGAGCAACAGACATAAACAGACAGACACACATATGCAGCCAGCAAGCGCCTGTCTCGGCCTTGTCTACTAGGTTTCAGTCTGTCTTTCCTTGTGGAGGTTTTAAGGGACTTCTCCACGTTCTGTCAACACGCTCATTCACCGATGAAGCCATTATTCTACTTTGGTGAACATCACCTTCAGTGAAACAATAACCTCATATTCTAATAAGCTCTAGAAGCCTAACAGCGCAAACCAAAATCAGACATCCCATCTACAAGTGAGGTGCTGCAGAAATTTAGATACCTGGAAATGACACCATGTTCCCATGGAAAGAGGTTACCATTGGTAGTTAGTGTTCCAGGCAGCCACAAAGCCCTCTTTCACTCACAGCTTAGCTCCTGGTGCTGATAACTCTATTAAACCAAGTCCCATGTCCTGCGCTGGGGAGGCCATGGTGAGACACTGGGAAGGCTGGGACATTCTTGGTCCCCCTTCCTTCAGGTGACCCTAGACCAGCAGCTGAGGAAGGGGTCCTGGACACCTTCCTGCCCCCCTCCACCTCCTCACACCTCACCCTGGCTCATAGTGCCCTCCTGCTTCCTCCTCTATGTCCCTCACTCCCACCTTACCCCGGCTTCCCTTTTCAAGATCACCACCGCCATCACTTCCCAATCGGAATCTCTGGCCCTTTTGTTCAGGCCTCAGCCACACTTTGAAAGGAAAGAAACATAACTGAATGAATCCACAAAGGCAGACTTGCCTGTTAGCCAAGAGCTGACAATAATAACACCTGCCAGCTGTCAACCATTTCCATGTGCTGGGCACAGTGCCACGGACTCAGTGTGCAATCCCGCACTCACCCCTCCCACAATCCCACGGGAGAGGCACCACTGCTGCCTCCGTTTCAGTGATGAGAAAACAGGTGCAGAGACGGGACACGGCTTGCACAAAGAACATAATCTTGCCATCAGTGGGCCCAGAATGGACGCCCGGTAGAAACACCTCCCTCAGGTGAGCGCAGCACCGACACAGGTATGTGCTCAGCGAAGAGGCGTGGTGAGGCTCCCTCCCGGGACTTCATAGCTACATGCATCACCACTACCCCTCACGATGCGCAGGTCTCGAACAGCAGCACGTGGGGCTTCATGCAAAAGGTCTTAGCAATCCTGGGCACGCCTTTCAGGCCGGGGTCACTGCTCCCAGTTTGAGAAGGACACAGAGGCTTGGCAAGACTGGGGACTTATCCGAAAAATAAGTTTTCAGATCTCAACTTCAAAAAATAAGGGGCGGGAAGAACGATATATTTTGGTAGGCTGAGTCTACTCACTAACTAATTGTGTGTCACACACTTACTTGGAGGGTTTGAAACTGGAGCCATCTTAAAACCTTCATTAATCAACTCATTTGTCTTTAGGGATCCAGGGTGTTCCCAGCAGGCACTGGGAGAAATTAAAAACAAAAAAAATCGAAGATAGGCGTAGAAAGTAAGAGACAGAGAAGGCTGGAGAGCAACTTGACCAAGACCTTCACTGAATGTAACACACCCTGTGGGGCTACACCTCTCCGGGGGTCTGCGTTACGCAGATGAGGCCAGAGGAAAAGGACCCGAAATGGAGTTTCGGAACCTCCTCCAAGGAGCGGGCCATGCAGGCTAACCAGCGGTTCACAACCACAGAGTCAAAATAACACTGGCGCATCTGCAGCTTGCCCCATTGTCCGTGGAGCCCACGGGTGCTGGGTGACATCTGAGGCTGGCCTTTAAGGCACAACCAGGGACTGGAGAGAATTTCCTGAGCAAAAATGTGTCAACACTGGAATAATAATCGAGAAAGACTATGAGATTTTCTCTAGTTTTGTTTGTTTTTAGAACTCTCTGGTGGTCGATACTGATTTCCTGGAAATACCATTGCCTTCAAGTTGATTCCAACTCATAGCGACCCTGCAGGACAGAGTAGAACTGCCCCCTATGATTTCCCAGGCTGTAATCTTTATGGAAGCAGAATGCCAGGTCTTTCTCCCACGGAGCCATTGGATGGGTTCAAATCACCAGCCTTGAGGATCACACACGTTAACATGAGTTGGTAAAGTGCACAGAGCGGGGCCAGACACTATAGGAGGGATCACATGAGTACGTCTGTCCCCGGAAAGGAAAGCCATTTAGGATAGAGGATGGGTAGGTGGCATGACTCCACTCCTCCCAGCTATCAACACTTTTTACAATTTTTAACAGCTTCACTGAGATATAATTCACATCGCATACAATTCACTCATTTAAGTGTACATACAGTTCACTGGTTTTTAGGATACGCACAATCATGCAACCATCACTGCAATCAATTTTAGAACATTTCCATCACCCCACACCCATTAGCAATTGTTCCCCATCCCCCCAGCCCTGTTGTTGTTGCTGGCTGCCATGGAGTTGACTCCAACTCATATCGACCCCATGTGACAGAGTAGAACTGCCTGATAGGGTTTCCTAGGCTGAAGTTTTTATGGAAGTAGACTGCCGCACCTTTCTCCCACAGAGCAGCTGATGGGTTAGAACCGCCGACCTTTTGGTTAGCAGCCAAGGACTTAATCCCTGTGCCAGCAGGGCTCCTTCCTGGAACTACAGGAATAAACAAATCAACAGGTCTTTAATGAAAATGTCTAGTGTCATTCAGTTAAGTTCTATGGGGAAATAAAAGAATAAGGTCTCTGTCGACAAGGAGTTTCAACAAAACCAACACATGCATTGTAGACAGAAAAAAGAAACCAATCTATAATAATTAACATTTAGTTCATGTTACAAATAATTGGAGCAGTAAACATGTTCATTTTTTTAATCTATAAATTAAGGGATTAAAGTACATAATCTATAAATTTCCCCTAACATTCTATAGTTCTAATAGAGAATAAAAGAATACTCAACAGCAAATACTGACAGATAGAGAGAGGATGTGATAAGAGAGCTCAGCTCTGGAGGAAAAGGCAGGCAGCTTGTCCACCAAGCCCAGTGTTCCAGGCGGCTGCGTTCCTGAGATGATGCGTCACCCACCCCGCGCCCAACCCCGAGAGGGACTTGCAGCAGGCACTGGCCCCGCGCCACCATCAACCTCACATTCTGACAGTCAGCCCACTACACGCAGCTCCTCTACCCTCCCCCGTGTTCTATTAAAATTTCATTGCAGATATATTGGTGCTAAACATTCTGTTCTTCCGATTGATTGGTGGAGGACAGTTATTTGTGTAAAGTGCAGTGCTGCAGACTCTCTGCCCTGCCTCCCCGTTCTCCACACCTCAGAATCATTGGGGGCCTCCTCATCCACCTGGGGGATCACCAGGCCTCCCTGGTTTCTCATCATCCCACCTCACACATCTCACTTCTGTCACTCTCCTCCTAGTCCACGCCCTGTCACCTCAGCCTGTGGTATTGCTTCCTGGGGAGTGTTTTAGAATGAGGGGACCATTTATTTTTTCAGTTCTTTTGTTTAATAAATTTTACTTTGTACAATGGTTTTAGATTTACAGAAAATGGTAAAGCTAGTACACAGGGTTCCCATACACCCTGCACCTCGTTTCCCCTACTGTTAACATCTCACTTTAGTGTGGTACACTGGTCATAGCTAACAACCCAGTGCTCGGATGTTATCATTAACTGAAGTCCATACTGTACATGGATTTCCTTAGGTTTTCCCTAATGTCCTTTTCCTACCCCAGGATGCCACGCAGGACACAACATGACAATGCAGGTGGCACCGTGGACCAGTTGAGAGGGGCCACATTCACCGAGGGCATCTTAGGGAGTGGGAACAAGTGGTCTACCCCAGCCTCCACTCTACTATTAAGCTACAATCACCATTTCCCACTGGCTCTGTTGAATGCAATGACAAGCAAGTGGTCCCTCTGAGAACCACCAGCCTGCTGTCACTATTGGGTCTGGCTCTCCATAAACACATTTTGTCCTCCTGTTGTACAAACGACGCACTTCAGAACTGTTACCACCTACAGGAATGGTGTTTAAGTTTGTTTTCTGTTCGGTCTTGAAGGACGGCTCCTTTTCTCAGTTCATGCAGGTCTGCAGCACATGCAAAAATGGGCAGGGAGAGTCTCTGAGTGCCAAATGACAAGACAGTTTGAACGCTGCCTGGTGGTCCTACTCCTCCACACTGCACACTTTGATGTTGTTACGTGCCATAGAGTTGATCCTCACTCATAGCGACCCTATATGACTTTGATAGCATGTGTTAATTTCACCTGCAGGACGTGCTTATCCTGGTGACAGGAGGGCACAGACCTGCAAAGGCATCCACCTGTGCTCATTTTGCTTCCGGTGCCCGAAGCCTTGGCAAGGCATTTAGATTATTCTTTAGGCAGTTTCTCTCTGCTCAGATTGCTGAAGGCTGGTGACTTGGTTTATGACGTTTGTATTTGAGTCCAGTGCATACTCTAATATGATGGAAACAATGCATTCATTATCTTTTGATAATCGCCTGGACTTTTGAATGATCCCAAGGTATTTCGCTCAAACAACCACATCATCAAGCCTGAGGTCACCATAAATCTCTGCCTACTATGTCAAGAAATGGTAGTTCACTATTAAGTAGAAGATGAGCTTGCAAGACCAGATAAATCAACCATAAAAATGTCATTAACAAGCAGAAGAAAAAAAAAATGATGATGTAGTGCTAATCAACATAGCAACCCTTAGTGGGTTTTTTGCCTAATGGCCCCGAAAGGCCATAATGAACTCACTGGAGTAGAATAATGTCATTCTGACCCAACTGTTCCTGCTAGAAATGTTCAGTATTTTCCACATGATGGAAGAATATTTTTTAAAATAGTGGCTAAGAACAATTCCACATCCTCTTATTGTTCTTAAACCTATCCATAAGTCATCAGGGGAAACTGCCTTTAAAATAGTTTTTAAGACCAAGTGTACTTGCCAGCAACCCTGGACCTTCCCTTCCAGAAGAGCTAACAAGTGTCCATCCCATCCTTGTGCACCGATCTTATCCCAGATGACTAAAAGTTAGCCCACCCACCCATGTTGGCCATAGCTGCTTAATAAAAAATGGATTTAGTATAGCTGCCATCAACTCAAAATCTTTCTTTGTTAACCTATTACATAAAGTAGCTTATGAAACTCTTTTTTAAAAGAGTCTGCTCCAAAGATGCCAAAAGGGGAGAAACCCCAAGAATATGGCCCCTGGACACTCTTATAGCTCAGGAAGGAAGTGACTCCTGAGGTTCACCCTTCAGCCAAAGATTAGACAGGCCCATAAAACAAAACGAGACTAAATGGGCACACCAACCCAAGGGCAAGGACAAGAAGGCCGGAGGGGACGGGAAACTGGTAACAGGGAACCCAAGGTCAAGAAAGGGCCAGTGTTGACATGTCGTGGGGTTGGCAACCAATGTCCCAAAACAATGTGTATTAATTGTTTAATGAGTAACTAGTTTGCTCTGTAAACCTTCATCTAAAGTATAATGAAAAAAACTTAAAAAAAAAAAAAAAGATGGCAACAGGGTAAGAAAAGTTGGAAAGGAGGAGAAAAATTGGGTGACCTGGACTTATCGAAACTCATAAACTTAAAAATGTTCAATACTCAAATATTTCAACCAGAAAGATTCCAAAGAGTGATTTTGAAAATGCTTTGCCAGGAGGGAAAAACCAGCCTCATCATTTAGATTGATGAGGCTAACATCGAGCTACAGTCCTCTCTAACCCAATTATCAAAGGCTGCCAATCGCGCAACACTTATTCCATATCCAATGGTACTCCAAAAAAAAAAAAACAAACCTGTTGCCATTGAGTCGATTCCGACTGATAGCGACCCTATAGGACAAAGCGGAACTGCCCCACAGGGTTTCCATGAAGCAGCTGGTAGATCTGAACTGCCGACGTTTTGGTTAGCAGCTGAGTTCTTAACCACTGCACCAACAGGGCCTGTCTACAGCGCTCAGTACTGTGTAACGCAGTTTAGCAAAAAATAATAATAATAAAAGAAATTAAAATAAAAAAGTCTCTGTCCTCATAGAACGTTTCTGAACATGCATCGCTTTGACATCTAGTGATTTCCATCTACGGGTGGAGATGGTTTAGAATGGTTGTCTCTCTCCCTCACTTTCCCATTCGTCCCCTTTCTCTCCACCTTCAGGAGAGCCAAGGATGCACAGCTCCTTCCTGAGGTTCCCAGCCTCGAAGAGAAGCTAGGGTGAGGATGGCACCCTTGTAACAACGAGTAATACCTGCACATGCCGTGAAAGCATCAGAACAGAATGCAGCAAAGAAATCCAAGGCCATTGTTCTGCACACGGCATCGGGATTGGGGGATGACAATTACAGGGATTTGGCATCATCCTCCCAGTAAACGCCACTTACTGAGGGCACTCAGCCACGTCAGAAAGGCACTGCAATAAGACGCTATCTGAAGCAACTCTGCACATTTACGAGGTGAGTCAGGGAAGGGAGTTCTCTCCAGCGCTGGACAGGCTGGAACGCCACAGAAGCAATGATGAGTTTTAAGTAAAAAAACAGCATCCACAGACCTGGCCATGACGCACTATTAAGCGGCATTGAGCGTAGCACAGAGGCCAGGGAAGGTGTACCTGGAACTCCAGGTGGAAGGTCCGATAAGAGGCTGCTGCGCCCCCAGGTAAGACGGTGAGCGCCCATGGCAGACAGAAGAAATGAGGGTGCTGTGGAGCAAAACCCTTGGGTAATGGGGACTTGGCAGCCCTGCAGTAGGAGAATAAGGGAGAAGGCTCCAGAGTGTGTCCTGGAGGGATACGGCTGGGGTTTCCACCTGCTTTAAATGCACCCATAAAAACCTGCTGCCATCAAGTCAATTCTGACTCACAGCGGCCCTATAGGACAAAGTAGAACTGCCCCATAGAGTTTCCAAGGCTATAATCTTTACGGAAGCAAACTGCCACATCTTTCTCCTGAGGAGGTTAGCGGTAGAGCGCAACCACTGCATCACCAGGGCTCAGAGGTGGCGATGACAGTAAAGGCTGCAATTTTGTTTGTACTAAATTAGGAGGTGATTATGTACTCCCTAAGAAAATATGGTTTAAACTCCTTTTACTTCTGAGGCTAAAAAAGGAATGAAAGGTGCAAGGGGATGAGCTGGTGGGATTAAGAAGAATCTCGAAACCAAAACCTGGACATTGCCCATAAGCGTCTCCCATTAAATGCCTAGAATATTTCTGATGCCAAACAAATCATGTAAGTGGACAGCAGAAACAGCCCTCATGATCCACGTGACTTATTCGCACGGTTTGGATCCCTGCAAAGAGGAGCAGTCTCGGTGCTGAGGGGGGCCCTGAGAAGTCTCACTCCCCCAGCCAGAGGAAGCTGATGCCCGTCTGGATCCCAGACAGGCACCCACCAGTCAAGGCAGACTACCTTCTGCTGCAGCCCGTCCATCATCTATCATGCAGGTTCTTCCTGAAGTTCCTGGAAGCCAATTTTGTGCAAACAGTCACACCCCTTTGTGAGACAAGGGGACAGACCTGCGATGATTCTGGAACCATCTCACCCTGGACCTTTTGTGGTATTACAGACACTTTCCTGTTCCTCCACTGACACTCCACGTGCAGCCTGGTGGTTGGGAGTTTATTCTCTAACCTCCCCACAGCAAGCAGGTGGACATGAGCATGCCCCTCTCTACCATCCCAAGGGGACAATGCTGGCATTTGTGTCAGAGATGCTGACTCGTGAGTTCCAAACCCAGGGAGGGCATCTCCGAAAGGGGAGGGCAGGCCGGGAGGAACTTGTTCACCGAGAGGACGCTGCTCCTCTCCAAAAGTCCCAAAGGTGCCCTTGTGTTTGCACGGCCTTCCCGGTCAAAAACACAAACCCAAGATGCTCCGACGCATCATGTCATCACTTTATAAATGCAGTAGACAGTAAAAATGACAGCTCCTGGGCCTGCAACAACAAATCAATGCTTTTTGGCGAGTCACCAGTATCTGTCCAAGTAAATATGACTAAGGGGAAAGGAACTAGTATGTACTCACTGCCTTTAGGTACCAGGTTTGTGTCCTAGTTCACTTTGTTAAAGTTAAAAAAAAGAAAGAAAGAAAGCACCGATTTCCTCTAGCCTTTTCTTGTGCTTTGCTAATTTAAAGGCCTATGATTTTGTATATTCTTGCAAGCTGAGTCTCATAGGCTGATGTCTCTTTGAGACGATTTTCCCTGCCATGTAAGAGCCTGCTATGCGTTCAGGATGGGAACCCGCTTCCTCTTTGTGGGTTCAGACACTCATGTTTCTATTACCTGGACAGTTTGCTCATCCAACTGCCCACCAGCCCACCTGCTTCCACCTAAACTAGTGGGCTGAACACGTCTTCACTTCACAGGAACCATATGACATTCCTAAACCCAACTGAAAGCCAACAACTTGCTCATCTCACCTCTTTTCACAAGATGACCCTCCAAATTTAGCCATACTTAACAAAAGCCACAATCCCCATATTTGGTATCAGCACATCAAATAGACAAGACACACCATTTTCTTCTGCATGTAAGTAAACAGATAAATAAGTAAACACTGGTTCTTAATTTCCCGTTTTTGTCTTAAACATCAGACTTCATGGGAAAAGGTGTGTCTAGTTATACTATAATGGAATTTAAATCCACTTTAGACTTCCAACTGAACCAAAGACTTTACAAATATCATTCCATGTGTCACTAAAACCTTTAACATGGAGAGTGATGATGGCTGTACAACATGGTGAATATAATTCTAATTAATGCCACTGTACTGTACACTTAAAAATGGCCAGAATGTTCAATTTTTTATTATATATATTACCAAAATTTTTAAAAATTTAGCATCAAGGAAAGAAATGGGCAAGTTATATATTGTAAGTTCAAAACTGGACAGCGTCAGGTAACTAAGCTGATATAATACAAAACGCTCGTGTCTCAATATCTGTAGTTTAGTATGTGGAGAAAAATATATGTATGATCACTTCCAATATTTAAACTTATCTTGTATTAATATTTGAATATTTTAATTGAAAATGATGGTCTGAGCTGTCAAAACTCACCATTAATAAATTAATGGTGTTCAATTTTGATCAAAGATTCTATAGAATCCTAATGAAAATGGGGGAAATATAGCATAGAATTTCAAATTCTCATTGAATCCAAACTTTATGGAGCCATAGAGGTTGGATGAACTACTGAAACTATTACCCTGGGATAATCTTTACACCTTAAACCAAGAGTATCCCCTGAAGTCTTCTTAAAACTAAACAACAGTTTAGCTTAACTAATAAAGAATGTCTGCCTTGAGCACTGTGCTCTTTTAAGATCTACCTATATGGGATCAAACTGAAAACAGCAACTCAAAAGATTACACAGGAAACTTGGGGGGCAGTGAGTCTATGTTAACAGGAAAGGGCCAACTCAGAAAAGGAAAGTGAGAATGGTTGTACAACTTGAAAAATGTAATCAGTGTAACTGAATTGTACATATAGAAATTGTTGAGTTGGTCTATATTCTTCTGTGTATATTCTCAACAACAACAAAAATTAAATAAATTAATGAACAGTGTTCAAATTGGCTAGCATTCCAAAACTGACCCCATAACTGGTAAGGTCTGGACAAAGAACAGTCTAGTCATGGGCAAAGGCAGAGAACACTTGCTTGGCCTCTCCTCCAGCACTCTGAGGAATGATGACTTATTTATAGCCTGGCATGCAAGTAACTGCAGGAGGCCTTGGGCCAAAGATGTGATGCATCAAAAAAGGGCTCGCCTTCCCCCTACCTAGCCTGCCCTGCACGTCATGACTGTTCTGCTTTGCTTCCTATAAGAAAGTACGTCTTGATTATTCACTATATGCTTGCCCCATGTCAGAAGCACATCCTCGGTAGCACATCTCAGTAGGAACTTCTTTCCACCTGCCCAGTAAGATACCACTAGAAAATACTCAATCCAACAGATCCACACTGCCCCGACACCTACTGCAGCCTAAGTTAATTCCCCTTTGCAACATGTAGGGGGCCACTAAGGCCAAAGAACCATAAAAATAATTGATTTACTGCTAATGGGACACTGGAATTCTGAGCTACTCACTAAACATTAAAAACAACTATTTCATTTTAAGTTTCTAGCGTATACCCCCCACAATCAAACTAGCATTTTAGAAAGACCTTTTTAAACATGCATGCCCTTGTGTGCTATTGTTACATGAGAAACTATTTGTTCTGTAAGCCTTCACCTGAAGTACAATAAAATATTTAAAAAAAAAAAAAACATGCATGCCTTGTACGCACCCCAAAACGCAACCATTGCCCCAAATTCTTTGAAGTAATAAAACACAAATCCACAGACCCTCCTGCCCTCTTTCCCACCCTCATATCTTGTGGCTTGTTTTCTATTCTGGAAAATCCAATTATTAAAATGCAAAAAGCAAACTTGTAAGCACTGAGTATTAAATAAGCAAATTTATTAATTAGTCACTCAACCCTTCCGAGACACTAAAATGTCGCCACCATTATTCCTCAGCCAAGGCCTCAACTTGGAAATACTTCCCCAGGAATCTTGACGGGCTAGAAGATCCATCTCCTCAACCAGCCGAGAGCCCGGCTCCTGCTCACCAAGGCTGGGGTCTCCACCCATGGGCCAGGTGCTTTGTTTTTTACCTAACTCAACATGTGACTGTGGCCTTATGAGAACCTACCATAGCCAAATGTCTGATTCAGGACAGATGAAGTTTCAGGCCTCAGAGAAATAAAATCAGATCTGCCTCATATATGACTATTCTTGTACATAATACCAGCTGCAATGACATGAACTCTGTGAGACACCTACAGATACCACGTAGGATTGCCAACTGTCCAACGTCTGACCTAGATGATATTGAAATTAAATTAAGCTGCCAGAATGAACTAGTGAGGCTCTGGAAATCTAGCTGTGGAGCATTTTCATAACCTGGGGATGATAAACAATTACTTAAGCACAAATTTAAAAATTCATGGCTCTGATTAGATTAAAATTATAAATTTTAGTAACACGAAAATCACCATAAATGAGGTTGAAAAGCAAATGATGATAGACTCCAAGGAAATGTTTTTCGATATATTAAACAGACATCTATCCAGATTATATAAACAGAGTTCACAAATCAATGAGGAAAAAAATGGGGGGAAAGATTAAAGATAAGCAAATACAAGAGGAATCCAAATGGCCAACAAATATCATTTTTAAATGTGGGGCCACACTAGTTATCAGGTATATGCAAATTAAAATGAGATGCTGTTTCTCACCCAGATTGGCACAGATTTCTAAAGAGGGATCATTAAGTACAGTCATGCACTGCATAAGGTCCCTTTGGGCAAAGTCCAATCATACATACGTCTGTGGTCCCATAAGGTTATAAAAGAGTTCAGAAATCCCAATCAGAGAATGGGACATAGCTGACGTAACTGGACAAAGGGAATACAATAGTTTCCTGCACCCAGTATGCGCACCTCATGTCTCTTGTATACAAAGTGATTGTGCTGCCAGGAGTATTTAACTCAAATTTTTAATATAATAGGCTTTGTGGCAGTCCGTTCTTAAGTAATGAGTTGTCCGTAAATCAGACGTTCGTAACCTGGGGACTGCCCATAATATGTTGTTAGCACAACATCCAAATCCCATAACGTTCTATTTCACAGACTGTATCGTGAACATTAAGTGATGCTTAACTGTATTGGAGAGAACTGAGGGGAAATGAATTGAATGACATAACTTAAAGCGCTTAGACCACAAACAGCAGTTATTCTGTGATGACACTTACTGACGTTTTCATTCCACCTTCTGTGACCTGCATTGTTAGATCCTAATAAGTGTGAAAGCAAGAGAAAACATGCTCGGAAATAACTAGGCAGTGTCTGGTAAAGAGCCCTCGTGATGCAATGGTTAAATGCTTGGCTGCTAATCAAAAAGTTGGCAGCTCTAACCTACCCAGCAGCTGGCGGGAGAAAAGGCCTGGCAATCTGCTCCCATAAACATTACAGCCTAGAAAACCCTATGGAACAGTTCTACTCTGTCACTTGGGGTTGCTATGAGTCAGAATCGACTTGACAGTACTCAATGACAAATCTGGTAAATTTGCAAGTACAATAGCCCAGTAATCCAGCAACATCTCTTCTGGTTATAGTCCTTAGAGAAATTTTCGCACATATATGTGTCTAAGGAAATATATATGAAATGGTTCACCGTGATACTGTTTATAGTGAAAAAAATAAGTAGAGGAATAAAGCATAGCCTATCCAAATTATGAACTACAGTATGGCATTAAAAAGACTGCAAGAGACTTAAATATATTAGCATGCATAGAATTTAAAAATACACGTTGAGTGAAGAAAAAAGATGCAGAATGACACATATAACGATATAGTTCTGAAAATTAAAATACCACAAAACTACATTAGATATTGGTGATACATACAGGTATACTTTTAAAGGGCCTGAAAGAATGCAAAGGAAGCTCATGACAATGCTGCTTGGAGTGGAAGGAGAATGGTGATCAGAGGGGACTTGAGTGTTTAGCTAAGACGTTTTCTTTAAAAAAAAAAAAAAAGTAGAGAACTCCAAAGCATATATGACTTAGGGAGCAGTGAGTTTATGCTGATGGAAGAACAACTCAGAAAAGGAGGGTGAGAATGGTTGCACAACTCAAAAAATGTAATCAATGTCACTGAATTCTATCTGTAGAAACTTAAATTGGTGTATGTTCTGCTGTGTATATTCTCAACAACAACAAAATAATAAATTATTCTTCAAAAAAGCAAATATGACAAAAGATTTAACGCTTATTTGTTAGGAGTGACAGAGTACATGTCTTATCGTGGTTGTTTTTCACTTTTTAATTTCTCAAACTAAAAGTTCCCCTACTGTCGTAAGGCCACATAAGTGAGTAAGAGGCTTTTCTACACCATGATGGTGTCCCACGAAAGCTGTGAAGGAAGCACTGGAGTCTTCTACGTACCTCCGTCCCCAACTTCTCGCTGCATCTTCACCAGGACTGCTTATGTTCCACTAGCAATTCTAAAAACTCTCCTTGAGCTGTAATTCCAGTTTTGTTTATTCTGTGGGATACCTTTGAGTTTTTCTATCACACAAAAAAATCTTCTGTTATTCTCTGTCCATTAGGATTGAGCCATATGCCTGATAGTTCCCCAGAGACAAGCCCCTCGAGATCACCAAACAGGTCCAGTTGACTGATAGAAAAACTCCTCCAAGTACAATGGGACTTGGTAATTAGTCTGGCTCTTATCACCAGACAAAAGCTAGATAAAGCAAATAAAAAGGTTCACAAAGAACAAGAAAGTAAGCTTATCTTTGCATCTGTTTTAAAATGTAAAAAGAAACTTTATTTGCCACATACGGTAAAAGGTTAATATTGCTAATATTCAAAGAGTTCTTACTAATTAATGAGACAAAAAGACACCCCAAGGGAAAAAAAAGAAGACAAAAACAGAAACAGGAAATTCACCAAAGGTGAAACAAAAACGACCAAGAAGCATCCTAACAAAACAGCTACCATTTAGGGGCATTGTGTGCATTTAACCCTCAAAGGAACAGCACCACTGTTATCCCCACTCCACAGACATGGAGCATGAAGACATGGCAAGGAGAAGCAACTCGTCTAGGGTCTCACAAATAAGTAGAGCCGAGACCACAACCCAAGTCAGCTGATTACAAATCTGGGGTCTCAACCATCAAAAAGATGAGATGACTAACCCCAGTATTAGGAGGGTTTGGAAACAGGCCTTCCCATGCATCCTTCTTGGGAGTGCAAATTCGAACAGCTGGACAATGGATATCCAAAGGTTTTATTTAATGTGCATACCCCGTTACCCCACATTCCTAGAGTACACTCTAGGAAGATAATGCCAGAGGTTTTATAAGACACATGTAACTCTAAGTTTCTGCAAAGTTCACAAAGACACTCTTCATAGCACTGATTATAACAAGGAAAAGCTGAAAACTTAAAGGACTACCAGTAAGGGGCTAGTCTGTGCTGTATGTATGCAGTGGAACATAGACGGTATGACCTAGTTGGGACAAAATACATACATGTCTTTATTGTGTATATGGAAAAAGACGTTTTACTAAATGTTTAAGAGTGGTTTGCCTCTGATTGCAGGGGTCTCTGATGATTTCCACTTTCTTCCTTTTGCTGTGCTGCACTGCTTGTTTGTTTGTATTAACCTATCCTTTTAACCCAAATACAGAGCTGATCTGACATGTCAATGTTTAAACCCAGAGAGCCTTGAACTCTAGACTGAGTACAGTAACCCTTTCCTCCTGTGACTTCCTACAAAGGTGGACGTCCCCTCCCTACTGCCACCAGCACCCCTCGATTTTGATCAAATGCATCAGACAATCCCTCTCCCAGCACTGCTCCTGGCCCCCTCCCACCTCTCCACAAACTGAATCCACCCACCATCAGGCGACTCTGCTCCCCTAACTTTATTCAAGTTCACCCTATCTCTGTTCTGGGGTGCCCTGAGGCCCACTCCCCAAGGGCTGGGGATGATGAGAGAACCCACAGACATCAGTTTATTCTCCTCCAGGGTTCCGTACTGCAGTGAACCCCTAACCCTAGCTCGCGTTACCCTCCTCAACTCCGCATAATCCTGTGCCCCTGCAGCTGGGATCACCCCTCAGCCCTTCTCTGAGGCCCCAGTGCGGGTAGTGCCAGGCTCCGCTCCCCACCTGGGAACTCCACCTAGCCCGGCCCCCCCACTCCCAGGCCTCTGAGGTCACTCCCCCATGCACCCCTTCTCAGTTCCCTTGTGGCCCTCACCAAGTACGCCCTCCCAGGACGAGCCTCTACCCCGGCGAGGACCCCATGCACCCCGGATCTGTGGAGGGTACCCCTCCCAGGACCCAAGTCATCCCCTATGTGCCCCTGCGGGAACTCACCCTCCCGGCAGCGCCGCCTCCAGATGGTGTCAGTGTGGAGAATGCGCCGGAACTTGGTGCAGACCTGGGCCAGGCTGGGCAGGTCGGTGCCGGGCAGCGAGGCGAAGATCTCCACCAGCAGCTCCGGCGGCAGCT
>NW_004443989.1:10631550-10635808 GCF_000243295.1 Trichechus manatus latirostris
GACGGCGACGCCGCGCCGCTCTGCGCACGCGCCGCCCGCCGCCAGCCCCGCCCCGGGAGGCGGGAGCGCACTGCAACGGCTCCGCCCACGGGCAGCCGAGCTCCGACCCTGGGAATCCTAGCCCTGCCCCCGGAAGAGCCAAGTCCCCCACCAGTGAGAGCCCGCCTGATCCGCCCCGCACCCGCGGACCTTCGAGGCGCCGGCCAGGTGGGCCCTAGGAGACCCCTCGTAGGGGGTGGCCTGGCCGCCCTGCTGCCGGGAGATTCTGGGGTCCAGGCGCTTCTGTTCCCCCTGTGGACAGAGGCCGGCCCCAGGCCCCGCGCCCCCTCTTCCCGCCTGTGGGCATACACCGGGCTCCCAGCCTGCGGCCCAGACCCAGAGGTGCACGTACTGCAGACACTGGGAAAAGGAGCCGTCTCCCACACAGCGCAACGAGGCTTCGTCATCGCTGGGAACCCGGGCGCATTCTCACACTTACCCTTCGGTGTCGTAGCCGCAGCAAAAGAGCCGGATGCCCCGTGTGAGGATCGAACTCACGACCTTCAGATTATGAGACTGACGCGCTACCTACTGCGCTAACGAGGCTCCCGAGTGGCTGACGCCGCCAAGCGGCCTTTGCATACACTCACTACCGTCAAGACGGGACTGGGAAGGAACTAAGCCGAAGGCAGCTGATTCTGGTTCCTTAAGGTTTCATTTACAAAGCAGAAATTCTTGTGCTTCTTTCCCAATGAGTTAAAAAGACTGCAAGATTTTATAGTACTCCAAACTACACTAAAACCAACTGACACCTAAACTGCACCTGTTTAGCCTTTCGATTTAGCTAAAACTGACATTCAAAAATTTTTGCCCTTATGACAGTGAAAGAGGGAAATCATGCTAGTGATGGCATTGTGGATCTTTGGTTCAAAGCACGACTTGCCCTCAGCTCTGTAGTCGTCTTGTGAGGTTCTGCCCTATTTACCTGTTTAAGATGTGTGTGTTCTAAAAGGTGCGGTACCACTGTAGAAGACATGGAAAGTCCTCAGTTCCTGGCCATGGCTTCATCTTAACTGGCTCTCGATTTAGTATTTCTCTTCCCATTTTTTAAGAGAAGATGGAGAGATTGTTTTTATGTGAGCTTGCTTATTATTATTATTATGATCTGCCACAAATAAAGCAGTTTCTTTATTTGCAGCAAAACATAATACCTACACCAAGCAGTAGTTGGGAAGATCAAATAAGATACTACAAGAAAGTCACTTGCAACATGTATATACTAAATATATTCCTTTCACTTCAATACACTTGATTTATTTCTTCAACTCATTCTGAAATCAAAATATTTTTGCTAATATATGTACAGAGTGTCTCTGGAAGGGTACACAAGAAACTTATTATTTCTAGAGAGGAAAACTGAAGTGGTGAGCAGAATTTTCACTGTATATCCTTTTGACCTTTTTGTTCTATGTGGATATATTATTGTTTTTTTCCTTTTGGGGGGGAGGGGAACTCTGGCATTAGCCAGGAGTATTCATGTCGATTTTGTATTTTTCAATTTTTTTATTGTGGTGACGTATATATAAGAAAACATTTGCCATTTTAACCATTTCACAATGAAAAAATTTGGAAAGGGATAATATTGGTGGCTGCACAGCATGGTGAATTAATGTCACTGAATTGTACACGTTATCTATTTTTAAATTAATAAAATTAAAAATTTTAGTGGTATAGCCTTAAAAGACTTGCCCTGGGCAACTGCCTTTCTCATCATAAAGTATTATAATCCATAGAATTGGAGACTGGCCCAGGGTATGGAATGATCGCAGAAACTGGCTCTACAACTGGGGTCTACCCAAGCCCTTTTGGTCAAGACTTACTTCAACAACCTGTAGGGCTGAAGGAGTTGCTCTCAGTCAAAACTAAACCTAAGAATCCACTGGCCGCCCCACTATTTCTAGGGAAGTGTCAATTCTTGCTAATCAAATAGAAAATTATGTAGACCCTATCAGTTCCTTAGAAACAAGGATAGCGAGACTTTGTCTCACTTACTTTGGACATGTTATCAGGAAGGACCAGTTCCCAGACATAGACATCATGCTTGGTAAAGTAGAGGGTCAATGAAAAAGAGAAAGACCCTCAATGAGATGGATTTACATAGTGACTGCAACAGTGGGCTCAAGCATGGCAAGCATTGTGAGGATAGTGCAGGTCCTGGCAGTGTTTCACTCTATTGTAACTTGGGGACAGTATGAGTCAGAACTGACTCAACGGCACCTAACAACAACAACAACATCAGTTCCTTGGGCCAAACCTCCACAGATTCCTCACTAATCACTACCACCTCCTCAAGGAGGTCTAGGAATAGAAGACAGGATTGTCTACCCTGGTGCATAGAACCCAGCAAATGGTAAAGTGAATCTTCTGACAAAAACAACAATACAAGTACACCTTAGCTCAAGTCTTCATCATCCCATGTCCACACAATGGAAAAACAAGACCTAATTGATCTTTCTGCATCTAGACTCAATGTTTTCAGTCCATCCTCCAAACTATTGTCAGAACTCTCTTCCTTTAAATAATAATAAACAAAAAGTAAACTCATCATGCTACTCATTTATTTAAAAGTGTTCAATGGCCCCCTTTTGATTCCTTATTGGGACACAAAGTAACTCACAATGTGGTCCCAATCTCCCATTCTGGCTTCATCTTCTGTCTCAACACACGCCACTAAGCTGGAGTCATCCAATACCTTAGCCTTTCCAAAACTCTCCAGGCCTTTTCACATCTCTGTGACTTTGCTCAAGCTATTTCCTCTGCCAGGAAGACCATTCTCCCAATCTGTGCCTTAAACAATCAATACTCCTTCCTCCCTGTCCCCAAATGCCCCTCCCTTCTCAGAAGCTTCCTGACATTTTCCCCATTCAGAGGATGGTCCTTTTATTTTGAACAACATTGTCATAAGTTTATTATGAACACGTGTTTCCTTTTGTACCAGCCTCACGAGATGTATCCCTGGTCACATGATGTGCTAACATATATCATGTAATCAATGAATATTTCTGACTGTTTGTTGAATGAAAAAGAACAAACAAATAAACTGGCTAAAAGGATGAAAAATAAGGAACAAGAACTAGAGGGATTTAGAGAAGACTGGTGGACTATCAACCAAAGTGAGTCAAGTGAGAAAGGATCTATGCAAGCAGAAAGGCATCAACAATTTAAGAAATATTTACAGAATGCCTGACTAGACTATGTGCTATGTTCGGCAGGGATCCATAGATTCTAAAGTATAGTCCTTGCCACTTTTGCATTTCAGTGTATTTATTTATTTCTTAAATCTATCTACCCTCTACTATGTATCAGGCTCTACACTAGGAGCTGGGTATAAATAGATAAATAAAACATAAATTTTTTTTCCATAGAGGAGCTTAGAATTTATTAAAATGTACAAAACATTTTGATTACATTTCCATCTTTAGAAGAATGGTTAAACTATTCTATATTCATAATTTGGATGGTGCAACTAGGCTGTTAAAAAAACGTGTGTGTATGCAAAAAAAGAAAAAATATGTATTTCTGTAGATAAGTGTCTTAGTTATCTAGTGCTGCTATAACAGAAATACCACAAGCAGAAGGCTTTAACAAAGAGAAATTTATTCTCTCACAGTCTAAGAGACTAAAAGTCCGAATTCAGGGTGTCAGCTCCAGGGGAAGGCTTTCTCTCTGTTGGCTCTAGGGGAAGGTCCTTGTCATTAATCTTCCCCAGTTGAGGAGCTTCTCAGAGCAGGGACCCCAAGTCCAAAGGACATGCTATTCTCCTGGCTCTTGCTTCTTGGTGGTATGAGTTTCCCACATCTCTCTGCAGGCTTCTCTCTTATATCTCAAAAGAGATTGGCTTAAAACACAATCTAATCTTGTAGATTGAGTCCCGCCTCATTAACATAACTGCCACTAATCGTACCTCATTAACATCATAGAGAAGATTTACAATACATAGGAAAATCACATCAGATGACAAAATGGTGGACAACCACACAATACTGGGAATCATAGCCTAGACAAGTTAACGCATTTTTTTTATTGTACTTTAGATGAAGGTTTACAGAATAGTTTCTCATTAAACAGTTAGTACATATATTGTTTTATGACAATGGTTAACAAAATCATGACATGTCAACACTCTCCCTTCTCAACCTTGGGTTCCCTATTACCAGCTTTCCTGTCCCCTCCTGCCTTCTAGTCCTTGTCCCTGGACTGTTGTGTTCCATAGTCTCGT
>NW_004443989.1:10637491-10648078 GCF_000243295.1 Trichechus manatus latirostris
TGTTTCATTTTTTGGCAGATGGATATCCAGTTTTGCCAGCACCATTTGTTAAAAAGACTGTCTTTTCCCCATTTGATGGTCTTTGGGCCTTTGTTGAAGATCAGGTGACCGTAGGTGGATGGATTGACATCTGAGTTCTCAATTCTGTTCCATTGGTCAATGTATCTGTCCTTGTACCAGTATGACACATATTTTTGAGGGACACAATTCAATCCATGATAATAAGTATATGTGGATGTTTATGCTCAGCAAGAAAACATACCAAATAGGTAACAGTGATTATCTCTGGGACTGTGAGGAGATTGGATGGCGACCAAGGGAAACTTTAGTTTTATCTGTAGTGTTTAAATATTTTAATAGATATAAGAATCATAATCTATGAATACTGATGAATTATTCATATATTACTTGCATAATTAAGAATAGTAAAAGACATACATGTGAAACTATAAATAACAATGTTTAATTATTAAATTGGTAGCACACAGTAAATTCTAGGGGAAGAGATTATATAGGCTAAAGTGGGTGGGAAAAAAAGTACGGGTTTGAGTTAGTCAGGAGAACACCTGAAGGAAGAATGGTCTAGAAAGAGAGAACAGCTAATTGTCCCTGACAAACTTTTAGGCAACCAAGGAGTTTGCAAGGCAATGGCATGGACAAAGGCAGGAAGGAGTATGACTGCACAGAGATCAGGAACTCAGCAGGCCAGAAAAGAACAGGGAGAAGGTTCAGGTCAGGGAGTGGTCTGAGGAGAAGATGAATCCAGAATGCCTGCAATACCAGATTAAAAACTCATGAATTTGGGGCAAGAGTGCCTTCTGACATTTTCTGAATTCAGGAATGACATAGTGATGAAAAGGGTGTTTTAGAAGCCAACTCAGGCTTTACTATGCAGAATAGTACACAAATTAATGGAATGCAAGATAAGTTTATGTGGGGCAAGAACACTTTTGTTTCATAGTTTTAGTCTTCTTAATATACATAACTGAAAATGTAGCCAGCACATCAAATCTAGGATTGTATGGACATTACTACTTATGACAAAGCTACTTTTAAATACTTGAAGTGAAAAGTGAGTTGTTTTAAAGAAAATGCTAAGTAATAATAATACAGATGAAGGTGATATGTGATAACCGAGGTTGAAAAAACACTGAATTCGAGAAGAAAAGACTGACAGCAGGAATAACAAGAGGGCTGTTACAATAACCCACCTGCTGAAGGACTGAATTAGTGCGGATCATCAGAATAGAAAGAAAAGAATGGCTGTGAGAACTTGGGTAATATATGTTGGTGGAAAGGAACCCAAAGGAACTCTCCAGCTGCTCCCCAGGAGAAAGGTGTAGCTGTCAGTTTCTGTGAAGATTTACAGCCTTGGAAACCCTATGGGTCACTATGAGTCGGCATCAACTCAACTGCAGTAGGTTTTTTGGTTTATTACACATTGAACCCTGAAAGGTTTATATGTCCTTGAAAAATGTTTACAATCCCTTGTATAGAACTGTATCCCTCACAAAGAAAAATAAGGCAGGTCCACTTGTAACATAAGGAAACACTAAATAGAAGAGATTGTTTTGACACTATAAGGAGGCTTTACAATAATGAAATCTTTGTGAGAACTGATAATATCTAAGGAAATACCAAGACTACACAGCAGGTTGGCCTCAAGTTCATTTTTCAATTAATTACTTCAAAAGTCAGTGAAAGTAGTATTTCTTGGACTTAGAAAAATCATGTTAACTTTACCGGTGCTGGGTCTGAGAATCCAGATGTGAGAAAACAGCATCTTGCCCGCTGCTTGGAAGAAATCAGTACACTAATGGAAAGAAGGAAAAATATCCAAAGGCTAAGCAAGATGTTCAGTTTAAAATAAGACAGCTCAGGGAACATCAGTGGTTGTACACCTTCCTCAGTCCCATATGTGGGCAAGAGCAGTGAAAACAAGCCCTCCGAGTTCCTTTAGAAGGAAACGTACAAGTAAACAAAAGTCCCTGAAAGCTTAGCCTGTTCCACCAGTTGTTATGCGCTCATTTCAGAAATCACTTCAGTTTATTTGGAGGGTTTATGGTCACTTTACCACATAGTTTGCTGATTTCTGCGGTTGTACCTCAGAAACCGAGCTTCCCAAGTGAGCGGAAACACTCAAGCGGACAATGCCTTCCCTCGGATACTAGTAATTCCTCTGAGAATGCAGTAAGGACATTCCTAAACACTGCAATCTATTGAGGTCAGCTTGTCAACTGCAAAATCCTCCTGACTGAATCCTTTCTGGGAATTACTCCGGGCACTCGTCTTGAGCAATACTTGTTTGTTGACTTGTTCTAAAGAGCACAGCCATAACACCGCAACTGACAGGACAGCTGGCCAATAGTAGCCAGAACAACAAAGATGGTGGAACAGCTCTTCCAATCAGAAAGCAGAGAGGTGGGCGAGGCCAAGCAGGCCTCGGGGCGCTGAACACTTCTTTTTGTATGAGTTGCCCTTCATGTTGAGTGTGGCGAAATAGCTCCGCTGCCCCCTGTGCTGCGAGGGGGATGTTTCACCCTTCATTTACAGATTCTTAGAAGCATCCAGACAGGATGATTTACAACCATATTACATCCTTATTGCTGGACATCACATTCTCAAGTTTTAGCAGTTACATTACCTCCCCACCCCCTACCTCACTCCTTAAGGTCGTTTCATGTTATGAAAAAAGGAATAGTGTGAGACTTATTTAAAATGGACACTGCTTGGCTTCTCAGAAATGCCTTAAGAAGGAACGATTATTTGATAGTTTAAAAGCACCACGAGATTCCTAGAGAAGACACGGAATTAATTAAAATGAAAAATGTGTTCTTGCCATCCTTTATATGGATTATTTCAGGGAAGAGTATTAAGAGATTTATATTATTTGTTTAAAAATAGATCATACTATGCTTATATTAACTAGCTTAAACTAATTCATGAATAATATTAATCTACCACTCTGGATATTGTTCACTAAACTTCCATTAAATTGCTGTCTCAGGGCACATGAAATGTTTCACATATACTCAAGCATACTTTCAAAAGTTACATGACATTACTTCTTAATTTATATCTATTTACATGTAAATATAAATTAATAAATTATATTTTATATCGACATTTTGTTTGTATTTTATATTATTTATATTTTATTTACACTTCATAAATATTCTTTATAATTCATATGAATGTGCTGTTCTTACATGGAGATGATGCTTATGAGCCACCTTTACATTTCTGCTGCTTTGGATTATTTTCTGAGAAACACGTAGGAGTGGTTTTAGACTCAAGTAGGAGTTAGAGGTTAGGGGAGGAACTGTAACTGCCATGGTAAATGTGGACTTCAGTACTTCAAAAACACAAAGAAGAATTCCACCCCATCTCTACTACAACCCATGAGGCTAATCCCTGTGGTAATGAGCCCAAGGCCTGGGGTGATTTGGTAAAGTTCTATGGATGCCTCAGGGACTGGGAAAATATTAGAGACTCTCCTTCCCCTCCCCTCACCTCCATATGCCAGATATCGATTATCCCCCCTCTTCCTGCATTTGGAACAGTTACCCGGCAAGAAGAAAAAAAAAACAAAAAACCATTTCTTACAAAGTAGCAATTAAGCCAAGAAAGCACTCACCAGTCGATATTTAATATTATAAAAATCCAGAAGTGGGCAACACACAGTCCTCTCTCAATCTCGCTCTTTTAAGACTTCAAAATTGTTAATTTTATGTTTGGCAGAAGGTAGGCACACAATAAGTGCTTTCTTCGTTTTTTGTTTTTTTTTTTTCAATTTTCACAGAATACATAACAACCAAGCCACAGACATCTTCCAAAGAACTCTATCCTAGATCACATGATGGTACATCTCGGCATGAAAACCTTCTTTTGGTATTGTGGAAACTGGATAGAACATTTAAGTACTCTTTCTACTAACTATATACTATCAGAGATGATCAAGGTAAAGAAGGTAACTGATTTAGGAAATAATATTGGAATCATTATTCCCTGACCTTGAGCATAGAGAATATGATCCAGCTGAAGCTGGGCTCACAAGGACTCACAAGAACTCACAAGGACACATGAACTGGGCCCTGAAGTATAAAGACAACAGCTAGGATAATCTTGGAAAATATCTTTCAGAGATCCTTTCACATAAACCAGTCAAGCGGAACACAAAAGACCTTCCACTCTTCTTCTGTTAACATTTAGTGAATAGAAAATTGTTGGACTCATAATGAAGACCCTCCTGACTGTCATTACTGAAACCTGACCCAATGATAGTTAAGAAAGACAATTCAAAATGTAGGATCACAGTTTCTAGCCAATCTGTGAAAAGGTGAAGCTTTCGATGATTTTGCCCATTTGTAATGTTAATACATACTGATGACTCGTAACATTCCTTGGACTCAGGCAGACATGGCTGTGGCAGCATTCTTGTCCATTTTCCCATTCTTGCTTATTCTGTAGTACTCCTTGGATTCAGGCAGACATGGCTCTGGCAGCATGCTTGTCCGTTTTCCCACTTTCACCTCTTTGAATACATGCCAAATAAAACTTTCTTTTTGCTTTACTGAACTTTATGATGTCTTTTCCCTACAACATGACCAAAAGAGTAAAAAAAAAAGGTACAGAAACTGTCATATACACAAATGCAATGTTCTTGTGTAAACAGTGGTAGAATAAAGCACTACAAGTAACATCAGTTTTCTGGTGGTATGAAATATTTTTATAAGACTCTACAAAATACTTACAGCTGTATTAAAACTACTTTGAGAACAACATTTCAGTATATTTTGTATATTTCAAGTTCATAATGTATATTATTAGTACAATCCAATTACTTTATCAAACAGCATATGAGAAATGCATTTACAAAGCAAAAAGAGGAAAGACTGTACCTATGGGAATCTTTCAAAGTACTAGATATTCAACAGTCAAAATGGCCAAAAAATCAAGTTCTGTTCATACAGAGACATGTTTGCCAAACATTGAGATGAGCAATAAGAGTACTAATAACTAAACGTTGCACAGTGATTTATATTCTACAAACCACTTTCATTTGCTCCTCACAAAATACTGAGTTCTGAAATATTATTATTCTCTTTTTTACAAATGATGTGTCTGAGACTCAGAAAAACCATTACTGGCTCAAGGTTGCTCAGCTAGTTAGTGGGAGGAAGACTGAAAGGTATGAAGATGAGCAAGATTCAGCACTTGAGAGACTAGAAAATCTTCCTCCCATGAAAACAGCAGAGACCAGTGAAGGTGGGTAGGGTAATGCATCATGGCTGATTCAATAATGTAAAAATCGTAACACTCTATGCACCGTCCAGAAGTCACTGTAGTATCATCTCACAAGAGGAACCATGCCCAATATGGAGGCCTTAAGACAAAAACCATTATCCTTAGACTTTCTCCAAGGTTGGATTCTATTAAACAATCTGAATTACCTCAGGCCTTTTCATAGTTCAGACAACATGTGATGGAAGTTACAAGTGGATAGTTTCCTAAAAAAAGAACACTGAGCCAAGTTTGATATAGAAAAACAACTAAAAGAAACAAGAAACTTAGACCTGAGAAACAACCACTATGTCCTGGATCAATGCTACTCATAAGACAGAAGCAGCAAAGACACTATTTAATTTCAAGTTGAAATACTATTGCTCATCAGTCCACAGTGCTGGAAAAATAAGTATGGCTGACTAACTCAAAAGTAGCTTGGCCACTCAGGAAGCCCTTCCCAGCTTGGGAGCTGCTTCACTTGTTTGGCATGATAGACAGTGAAGGTGACACATGACAGGGACATTGATACAATCAGACAGCAGTGGCATTTTCTACTACAAAGTCAACAGTGGTATGTTGTCCCCAGGTGCAGGCTGAGCACTCTGCTGGGAATGCAGAGTGATCCTAGGGTAACTGTGTGACTGTGTGTCATCAAGCCTGGGTTCAGCAGCCAGGACTCCTTGGCCTGGAAACAATGTACTGTATTCCCAGGAAGGGCTTCCTCTTGATTAGGAAGCCGCTTCCAAATGGTCCCCGCCCTAAAGAGGGTGTTCAGCCAGAAGCAGGAGATGGAGGAACATAAACCAAGCTCCTGGAGACATAGAAAAGGACTTTCCTTTCTTTCCTGACTTTGCTTCTGGTAGTCCCAGCAGTCTGAACCAGGGCTTCCAACCGGTTTGGAATGGTTCAGTAACTGCCGATGTAAACGAGAGCAACATAGGAGTGGCATAGCAACCGAATCTGTTGCCCATCAGATCTCGACCTGAGTAGGAAACAAATAGCAGCGTCCCATTCAAAGACGGTGGACAACAGCAGTGCTTTGAATGTGTGTTGCTCCCTACAGTCCTGCCAATAATCCAATCTCCTGCATGGATCCTGAAAATTTCAGGAGACTAATGTGGGACAGTGGATTATTGACAGGACTATGTGACACACATTCAAAGCGCTGCAGTCGGCCGCTGTCTTTGAGCGGGGCACCCGTTTGTTTCCTGTTGTTAGATGCCATTGAGTTGCTTCTAACTCATAGTGACCCCATGTACAACAGAACGAAACGCCGGCCAGTCCGGCGCCATCCTCACATTTGTTTTTATGCTTATGCTTGAGCCCACTGTTGCAGCCACTGTGTCAATCCATCTCATTGAGGGTCTTCCTCTTTTTCCCTGACCCCCCACTTGAACAATCACGATGTCTTTCTCCAGGGACTGGTCCCTCCTGATAACATGTCCAAAGTATGTGAGACAGAGTCTTGCCATCCTTGCTTCTAAGGAGGATTCTGTCTGTACTTCTTCCAAGACACATCTGTTCATTCTTCTGGCAGTTCATGGTATATTCAGTATTCTTTGCCAACACCATTTGTTTCCTATTTGGGCCAAAATCCAATGGGCAACAGATTAGGTTGGTTTGTAACACGTAAACTGCTCTCGTTTACCTTGGCAATTACTGAACCTTTCCTGAACCACTGTGAACTGGTTCAAAGCCCTGGTCTGAACAAACCTCTGTCGGAAAGACCATTACTGTGTATTTGTGCCAGCCCTCACTGAAGCTGACCTAGCTCCGCCCTATCCTAATCCTCTCTGCAACCTTGCTGTCACGGGGATAATCTCTGAGACAGGATTTCACAATCTTATCTGGGGACGTGATGGGAGACATTAAGATCGGCCTGGCTTCCCTGTCTAGGGGGCGATAACGTTTGTGGGTTGTCCGGGCTGCTGCAGGCCTGCTGGGATTACTTCCTGAGATGGTCCCCAAAGACACAGACTGGTCTTGCCTCAGGACATTTGCCTGCACTTTCCCCCAGAGCTCACACTGAGGGCAAACACTGCCATAGGCGCCTAGCTAGTCCCAGGATTGGTGGTGCGGCTACTGTAACAGTGGGGTCGCTAGGGTTGGTGTCACTGCCCCGTGGACCTCCTCTCGTACCAAACTATACAGAATCTTTGTAACATGTTTCATACTAATGTTACTAGTAAATTGTAATTCCTATCACTCCTTTTCCTTTAATTACTACTTTGTTCTCAAAAAGTTATTGATATGTTTACAAATACTAATTATCACAATTAAAAAGCAAAGGAAAAAACAAACAAACCAAACCCATTGCCATCGAATTGATTCTGACTCATAGTGACCCTACAGGACAGAGTAGAACTGCCCCCCAGGGTTTCTAAGGAGCAGCTGGTGGATTTGAACTGCTGACCTTTTGGTTACCGCCTGAGCTCTTAGCCAATGCTATCAGAGCTCCAATTAGCACAATATTGTAGCTAAAACATCAGAAAATTTGACAAAATCAGTGACTATAAGCACACAAGCAACCATGAAAACAACGGCGACGCGTACAGGGCCTACAGACAAAGCAGGTGATTCCAAGCATAGTCATTGGGTAATAACGGCAGCTCTTACCAGAAGATTAGAAGGTTCATAAACTAAATTAGCATAGAGTTTTGGCCTTGTCAGTATATTGATACGCGTAAGCTAGGCTTTGGAAAAATGTTTTTATTGTTACAACTAACTACCCGGATATTTTTATAAAAAATAATAAATTTCTGCTGAAACACTGTACAAAAATCTTATAGACAGTCATTTTGGTGTCACCCCTTCTGACAGTGTCACCCAGTGTGGTCTGCACCCTCTAGACCTCCCTAGTCACGGCCAGGCATTGGAAAGCTGTGGGGACTCGAGGCAGGCTCTGGCGCGGCTGGGAGAGGCCTAGGCTGCCCTCAAGGCTGATCCTCTCATCGCGCCCCACCTCAAGCGCCTCGAAGTGCTTTCTCCTCGGGGGGCGGGGGGTGGGTATCTACCGCAAGCGAGCAGGCGACAGCAGTTTCCTAGGGCGCGGGGCAGAGCCCGACTCGAAGCGTCAACAACTCGCCGACTCGCCTGTCTCTCGACACCCCAGAGCGTAGATTCCACCCAACTAAGCCGTGGGCGGCGGTCACCTCAAGCGCCTGGCCTCGCCCCTCCCTGCCCCGTCCCACCCCAGCGCGGCTTGCCACCGCCCGCCGCGCACGCGCTCTGCCGCACCGCCCCCCTCGGCCCCGCCCCCACTGCTGCGCGCGGCCATCGGATTCCGCCACGCCCGCCATGGCGTCGGCTCGAGCCGGCCACTGGTCCCGCCCCCGTGACGCGCCGCCGGTCACCTGACCCGGCTGCAGGCTGAGGAGACACAAGGGAAGTCGCTGTCGCCCGAGTGGGAGCCGCCGCCTGACGCCGCCGCGACCCTCAGCCTCGCTGCCGCCGCTGTACCGCGCCATGCCATCGGAGAAGACCTTCAAGCAGCGCCGTACCTTCGGTGGGTATCGCGGTGGGGGGCGCGCTGAGGGACTGCCGGGCCAAGCGGGGACCCCCGCCAGCGCCCCGATTCCGCTCGCGGCCCGGTGGACGCTGCCCGCCCGGCGTCCGGCCTTGGGTAGCGCTGTGGAGGGCGCTCGGGGCCGGGGGCTGCCGAGCGAAGGCTGCGCCCCTTCCTGCTGCGGACAGGCGTTCGGCCGTGCTGCCGGCGGGCTTCCCTTGGAGGACGGAGGAGCCACCGGAGCGCTCGCCCCTGGCCTTCTGTTATGTAAACGGCCGTGGGCCGGCCGCTCCGAGCTTGGACGGACTCCGTCGAGGGTCTGGGTCCGAAACGGCCCCATCCCACGGAGGAAGAGCCGCGCCTCGAGCTCGGCCTGCCCTGCGGAGGCCCGCGGGCCGGTGCTGAGTCGCCTTTGCCCCGCACGGGTGGGGGTCCTCTGGTTGTACACACGCCCTCGTCTGTCCTGTGGTCGGTTACCGTCGCCACCAGTGCAGACTTGTTTGAGAAGTGCCCTGCTTCTCGGAGCCACAGACGCGAGCGCGGGGTTCGGACCCTGCACGCCAAGCTTATGACAGGTCTGTTTTGAAGAGGGGGTGGGGTGTACTCAGGCGGCAAGTGAATCACCGTCAGGTTCAGTTTTACTAATTTAAAAAAAAAACTATTACTGATCACACGTGATCACTTGCAAAATCAATACCTTATTTGAGAGAAGGAGAAAAAACTGGCGAACTCCCTGAAACTGCACTGTTTTGCATATAGCTGCCCCTTCTAGTGCAGACCGGATATTGCCCGGGGACATTTGATGTTCGGTGTTCAGAATTCTTACTTGCAGCACAGGGGAAAGTCTGGGTGTCTTTCACATTGGTTTACAATTATATGATTACTTTCACCCCAGTAATAAATCAGTTTTCTTGCCTTTTAGATGAGAAATTGAACTTATGCTTACAGGCATTTGGTCGAAAATGAAAGTAAGACCATCATCATCATATTTACTCCTCCAGCACACAAATGAGAACGACGTGAGAAAATTTATTGAGAAAATTTCAGAATAACAATTGCAGCAGTCTTTGGATATCTGTTTTGTAGTACCTATTTGTAACAGTTCTAGGAGTTACCGGTATAGAAAGGGAGTACTTTAGTGTTCATTCAGTACACAGAAAACTTTCTGTGGTAATCTTTAGGAGCTTAAACAGCGATACCATTTGTTTACTTCTATCAAGTTCGTTGGAGTCTAGAAAGAACTTGGCATTCATTTGAGCTTGGATATTGTTGACAATTATTTGATATCTTGTGCCTGAGAAGTCTCACTAATTGAAAAGTTACTTTGGCCTGCCAGGCTTATCTTTTTAAGCAGCCTCTTGAGGCAGTTTGTTGGTTAGTGAGGCTTAAATGTGCCTTTTCTTGTTAGAAATTTTCTCTTTAGTGACCTTAATGAACTCTTAATATTGTTTAGATTTTATGGAGTCCTCGGAGAGCAGCATTTGAAGTAAATTTGCTGTCATTTCTGGCTTCTGTTACCTCCTCTGCTTGCTTTTCTGCCACCAGGGCTATTTGGTTGTGACTTAGGATTGCCAATTTTATAGCAGAAAAATCAGCAGATGAGTCTTTTAGGTAGGTTCCCAAATATCAGCATGCTCTCATATCTACGATCTTCCTGTCAGCAGCCTCAGTCACAGGAGAAATCCATCCAGGATGGTAGCCAAAATATTACCATTACAACTAATGGCATCAGAAGCTGCCGTAGTAGTTGCTGCTTAGACCTCATTTAGAGTGGGACACTGAATCTGTGACAAGTC
>NW_004443989.1:10648178-10652800 GCF_000243295.1 Trichechus manatus latirostris
AATCAGTTTTCTTGCCTTTTAGATGAGAAATTGAACTTATGCTTACAGGCATTTGGTCGAAAATGAAAGTAAGACCATCATCATCATATTTACTCCTCCAGCACACAAATGAGAACGACGTGAGAAAATTTATTGAGAAAATTTCAGAATAACAATTGCAGCAGTCTTTGGATATCTGTTTTGTAGTACCTATTTGTAACAGTTCTAGGAGTTACCGGTATAGAAAGGGAGTACTTTAGTGTTCATTCAGTACACAGAAAACTTTCTGTGGTAATCTTTAGGAGCTTAAACAGCGATACCATTTGTTTACTTCTATCAAGTTCGTTGGAGTCTAGAAAGAACTTGGCATTCATTTGAGCTTGGATATTGTTGACAATTATTTGATATCTTGTGCCTGAGAAGTCTCACTAATTGAAAAGTTACTTTGGCCTGCCAGGCTTATCTTTTTAAGCAGCCTCTTGAGGCAGTTTGTTGGTTAGTGAGGCTTAAATGTGCCTTTTCTTGTTAGAAATTTTCTCTTTAGTGACCTTAATGAACTCTTAATATTGTTTAGATTTTATGGAGTCCTCGGAGAGCAGCATTTGAAGTAAATTTGCTGTCATTTCTGGCTTCTGTTACCTCCTCTGCTTGCTTTTCTGCCACCAGGGCTATTTGGTTGTGACTTAGGATTGCCAATTTTATAGCAGAAAAATCAGCAGATGAGTCTTTTAGGTAGGTTCCCAAATATCAGCATGCTCTCATATCTACGATCTTCCTGTCAGCAGCCTCAGTCACAGGAGAAATCCATCCAGGATGGTAGCCAAAATATTACCATTACAACTAATGGCATCAGAAGCTGCCGTAGTAGTTGCTGCTTAGACCTCATTTAGAGTGGGACACTGAATCTGTGACAAGTCCAGCTTATACTTTGTAACCTTAGTGTTTGAATTAGACACCATGAAGACTATGTTTTTTTTTTTTGTACTTTAGATCAATGTTTACAGAACAAAATAATTTCTCACTGAACAGTTAGTACACATATTGCTCTATGACAATGGTTAATAACCCCATATGTCAACACTGTCCTTTCTCAACCTTGGGTTCCCTATTACCAGCTTTCCTGTCCTCATCTGCCTTCTAGTCCTTGTCCCTGAAGGCTATGTTTTAAAACCCTTTTGTTACCAAATTTTGAAAAAAATTTTTTGATGGTATGTGTTTTCAGTATTGGAATGCATGCTCACTAATAGAATCTGTTTAAATTTTTGGTGGGTAATACAGATTTTGGCTCCCTGGTGACCAAAAGGTCAGCAGTTTGAATCCACCAGCTGCTCCTTGGAAACCCTATGGGGTAGCTCTACTCTGTCCTATAGGGTCGGTATGAGTAGGAATTGACTCAACAGCAGCGAGTTTGGGGTTTGGTTAATATGGATTTTGAGAACTATGATCTGGTAATACAAGCCACCAGTAAGGCGAGTGGCACTGTGGTGCCACTGATCTGTGGTATGACAATATACCAATAAGAACTAAATAGAGAATTTATTGCAGGCACCTTCCCATTAGGTTACATGAGGAACCTCTGGTTTTCCAAATACGACACAGAAAAATCAAAACAAACCTATCAGGGCTCCCTAACTGTCACACAGAAATGCTGTAATTATGCTTGCAAGTCTTATCTCACAGAAATAAATTTTAAAAAAGGCAAAAGTTTACCAAACTAACACATCCAGGAAGCATCACCTAGTAGAATGCTGAATCCACACAACCATGAGTCTCCAACTCTGGTCTGCTGAGGTCCATGCATTTCAAAAGAGACCCACCTTGATGCTAAATGCATTAGAACTGGAGTAATGTACTACTTCTGAAGTCCAGAGGCATAAAAAGTGGCTGGTATACCATTAAACCAGTAGTAACTAAAGAGTTAAACGGACCATTGATTCTGGCATTTGAAAATTAACTGGGGACATTTGTGTGGGAAAGATGCCCTTTTCCTCTTGAAGGAAACTATATTTGCCTTTTGCATGGGGTATTTTTAGGTTATTCTGGAATAATCTGTAAGGAAAAGTAGATGGTGAGAGCAGGAAAAGATAACAGAACAAGGAATTGGCCTGGAACCTAAAAGTGGCCCTGGAGGAAAACAGGCAGGAACGCCCTTCTCCCATCCCCCATCATACTGTGTTTGTAGGCTCACTTTTCTCTTTTTAAAGATCTCAGTAGTCATCTTGCAGACAAATATCAAATATCATTTAATGGCTTGTGCCTTTCCTTGTTCATCATTATGGTAGATCCTGACTATCAGCTCTGACAGTTTGGAGAGATTTGTAGCATAGTACATGACGGAAATAAATTCTTTGAGAGAACCTCTTTATGCAGCCCAATGCTAGCCTCAGTTAAACTTGACAGTTCTTTCTCTTTCCAAGTGAGTGACTTTAAGATTAATGAAAAACTGAATATAACTATGCTGATGTTCTCTACCGGGGTTGAGAGGGTGCTTAACGTTGAAATGGATGTTAGAATTCACCCCAGACAAACCCTTCCTTTTGTACCTGAAGAAACCAGGTGGACACAGGGAAGTGAAGGTTATGGTCCACCTAGTGGCAGAGTCTGGACTGGTACCTTTAACCTCTGACTGAAAACAAGGGAGGAACAAAATTGCATGGATTCTTCCAGCCTAAAGTAGTCATCATTTCCAGCTATATGAAGTGGACCAAGATTGTGAGTCAAGAGGGATAGCGTATCCTTGCAAATGTTTTTGAAAACTCTTATGAACTTAGAAAGTTATATATGTGCATATAATTTTGAATTAGGTCTTCTCATTGTTAAAATTTCACTCAGTTTTCTTCGGGGGTGCCCCAGTTTGTTTAATAACAGATCAGTTTCCCAGACACTGTTCTACGGGAATTTTATTGAGGATAGTAAACTTAGTCCTTGAGCTGCTTCATTAGTAACGAAAGTGTTTGCGTGTCTCTGGGGAACTTTATGTGTTGGTCTAAATAAGTGGAATATATCCTGGAAAATGTGTGTACATAAAACTTTATTTTAAATGGCCTGTGGAATCTCAAAGCAGCTTTGCAAATGAGATATTGATTAATGAAGAAACTTTAGATGCCTGTCACCTATTTTATTTGTTGGTAAGGCTCATAAGGGTTCTTAGAGACAGGAGGAAAAGAAGCGAAGCCTGGGGGGGAATATATCTTACAGTCATTGAGAGCAGTATTTGTTTCCATTTTTCAGCATTTATTAACCATATAGTGGTGCAGTGGTTAAAAGCACTTGGCTGCTAACTGAAAGGTCGTCGGTTTGAAGCCACCAGCTGCTTCACTGGAGAAAGGTGTGGCAGTCTGTTTCTGTAAAGATTACAGACTTGGAAACCTTATGGGGCAGTTCTCCTCTGTCCTGTAGGGTCGCTATGAGTCAGAATTGACTCGAACGCAGTGGGTTTTGGTATTTTTGGTTAATACCAGGCCCTGTGCTGAGCCCTGGTGGTACAGTGGTTAAGCATTAGGCTGCTAACATAAAGGGCAGTGGTTTGAACCCGCCAGTGGCTCTATGGGAGAAAGACTTCCCGATTTGCTCCCCATGAAGATTGTAGCCTAGGAAACCCTGTGGGGCAGTGCTGCTCTATCCTATAGGGTCATTGTAAGTAGGAATCCACTGGCGGCACCCAACAACAACATGCTGAGCTGTAGAGGTGGGTCCCTGACCTTTAGAGGGCAGTCTGTTGAGGGAGAAGCAGTAAACAGATAATTATCACATTGAGGAAGTGTAAAAGAATTGCACTTATGGGCCGTTGGTCTGTGTTGGTAATGCTTTCAATACCCTGTGAAAACAGGTATCTACTTTTAAAAAAAAAGAGTGAGGCATCAGCATATACTGTGTTTTCTCAATTACTCCAGAGTTACCTGGATTCTCATTGCAGACCACCTAGACACAAAAGACCTTCCTATGGGACTTTGGTGCTACTCTGTTACCTTAAGGAAGTCACTTGTCTTCTTCATGCCTCAGTGGTCCCACTTTTTAATAGAAGTAATCATTCTTATCTTTTGCTTTTGTGCCATCTGTATTTTGGGGATAAATCAAATTAAAAGACATTCTCAGGAATGGATCTTCGTAACCCAGGGACTGCCAGTAATTGTGTTTTTGCATAGTCTCTGAAATAACTTACACTGATGAAATGGAGGATTTTATTGTGAAGAGAGCTGGTAGTTAAGTCTGGGTTGCAGGGCACCTTTTCTGGGGTTGGGTAGCCGCCCTAGGGAGAGGTCTTAGACAGCTAGGAGGGGTGAAAAGAGGGATCCTCAGGAGACAGAGAGGGATGTTACAACTTCACTCTTCAGAACTGCCTGAGGCCGGGGCTCATCCCTGGAAAGAAAGGAATCTTTTTTCTCCCTTTCAAAGAGTTTAAAGCATAGCCTTTTCCAGCTCTGTAAGATGATAAAGTAAACATTTATTTAGAAATACTCCTAAATTCATAGTAATTTTTGCTTGTTCTTTCTTTAATCAAAAGATACTAATAAGTACTTTACCATCTTATGTGTTCATGACTTTCAAAGAGGTCTTAATACTCAAAGGATAAGAAACGATTAGGTTAAGATTACTGCTAGTAATAGTTAACATTTATATTTATCCTCATTTATTGAATAGGA